>NW_022589709.1:55234671-55416014 GCF_004348235.1 Phoca vitulina
AAAGAAAGAAAGAAAGAAAGAAAGAAAGAAAGAAAAGGAGAAAGAAAAGGAAAGATACAAGAGACATCATAAACAAAACCAAAAATGAAGTCTTTGAAAAGACTGGTAACAAACCTCTGGAAAAACTAATCAAAAATAAAATTGAAGTTCAGTATTAGTAATGAGAAAATGAACATAACTGCAGATGTAGCAGAGATTAAAGAGATAATATTATGAGTAACTTTATGGTAATATGTTTCAAATTTTAGAGGAAAGCAGACAACACATAGAAAGAAAAACTACTAACACTGAATCAACGAGAAATTTAAACCCTGAATATTTCCATAAATATTAAAGCTTCTAAATCAGTAATTAAAAGTCTTCCCACAAAGAAATCCCCAAACCCAGGTCATTTATAGGAAAATCCTATCAAATCTCCAGGAAATAAATCATTACAATATTGCAAACTCTTTCAGATCATAGAAAAAAAAAAGAACACTCTTCAATTTAAATTGGCAGGCATAGTTATAATATCAAAAGCAGGTAAGAATGGTACAAGAAAGAAAAATTATAAGCCAATCCCCTTCATGAACATAGGTACAAAAATTCCAAACAAAATGTTAGCAAATGAAATCTAGAATTTAAAGAGATAAAACATCAGACCTAAGCTGGACATATGCCAGGAATGCAAGAGTGTATTGATGCTAAGAAGATCTAAAAATATAATTGATTTTTATGAGATTATTTTTATTCCAAGATAATTAACATACAATGTTATATTAGTTTCAGGCATACAATAAAATCATCCAACAATTCTTTTTTATTTAAATTTAATTAATTAATATATAATATATTGTTTGTTTTCAGGGGTACAGGTCTGTGATTCATCAGTCTTATATAATACCCAGTGCTTATTACAACACATACCCTCCCCCATGTCCATCACCCAGTTACCCCACCCATCCAACAAGTCTATATATTACCCAGTGCTCATCATGATAAGTGTATTCATAATCCCCTTCACTTATTTCATCCATGCCCCACCCACCTCCCCTCTGGCAACCAACAGTTTGTTTTCTATATTTAAGAAGCTGGGTTTTTTGTCTTTTTCTTTATTTGTTTCTTAAATTCCACATATAAGTAAAATCAGGTGGTATTTGTCTTTCTGTGACTTATTTCACTTAGCATAATACTCTCTAGCTCCATCCATGTTGTTGCAAAGGGTAAGATTTCATTCTTTTTTATGGCTGAGTAATATTCCAAGCCCATTTATCTATGGACGGACACTTGGGTTGCTTCCATATCTTGGCTATTGTAAATAATGCTGAAACAAACTTAGGGGTGTATATGTCTTTTTGGATTAGTGTTTTTTTTTCTTGGGTAAACACCCAGTAGTGGAATTACTGGCAATTCCGTATGGTATACTGGAATTACATATGGTATTTCTATTTTCAATTTTTTAAGGAATGTCCACACTGTTTTCCAGAGTGGATGCCCCAGTTTGCATTCCCACCAACAGTGCACGACAGTTCCTTTTTCTCCACATCCTCGCCAACACTTGTTTCTTGTGTTTTTGATTTTAGCCATTCTGACAGGTGTGAGGTGATATCACATTGCAGTTTTGACATGCATTTCCATGATGATCAGTAAAGTGAGGCATCTATTCATGTGTCTGTTGGCCATCTGGATATTTTCTTTGGGAAAATGTCTATCCTGCCTATTTTTTAATTGAATTATTTGGTTTTTTGGTGTTGACTTATTTAAGTTCCTTACACAGTTTCAATATATCAACTCCGTATCAGACATAGCATTTGCAAATATCTTCTCCCATTCAGTAAGCTGTCTTTTAGTTTGTTGATGGTGTCCTTTGCTGTGTAAAAGCTTTTTATTTTGGGGCGCCTGGGTGGCTCAGTCGTTAAGCGTCTGCTTTCGGCTCAGGTCATGATCCCAGGGCCCTGGGATCGAGCCCCGCATCGGGCTCCCTGCTCTGCAGGAAGCCTGCTTCTCCTTCTCCCACTCCCCCTGCTTGTGTTCCCTCTCTCGCTGTGTCTCTCTCTGTCAAATAAATAAATAAAATCTTTAAAAAAAAAAAAAAAGCTTTTTATTTTGATGTAGTCTCAATAGTTTCATTTTGCTTTTTTTTCCCTTGCCAAAGGGGTCATATCTAGAAAAATGTTTCTACAGCAGATGTCAAAGAGATTATTGCCTGTTTTCTTTTGGGAATTTTATGGGTTCAGATCTCACATTTAGGTCTTTAACCCATTTTGCGTTTATTTTTGTGTATGGTATAAGAAAGAGGTCCCATTTCATTCTTGTGCATGTGGCTGTCCATTTTTCCCAACACCATTTTTTGAAGAGACTGTCTTTTTCCCATTGGATATTCTTGCCTCCTTTGTCCTAGGTTAACTGACCACATACTTATGGGTTTATTTCTGGACTCTAATCTGTGTCTATTTTTGTACCAGTATCATACTGTTTTGATTACTATAGCTTTGTAGGATATCTTGAAGTATGGGATTGTGATACCTTCAGTTTTGTGCTTTTTCAAGAGTGCTTTGGCTATATGGGGTCTTCTGTGGTTCCATACAAATTTTAAGGTTATTTGTTCTAGTTCTGTGAAAAATGCAATTGCTATTTTGATAGGAATTACATTAAATCTGTAGATTGCTTTGGGTAGTATAGACACTTTAATAATATTTGTTCTTCCAATCCATGAGCATGAAATATCTTTCCATTTGTTTGTGTCATCTTCAATTTCTTTCATCAGTGTTTTCAGTGTACAGGTCTTTCATCTCCTTGGTTAAGTTTATTTCTGGGTATTTTATTTTTTTGGTACAATTGTAAAAGGGATTGTTTCCTTAATTTCTCTTTCTTCTACTTAATCATATTAACAGATTAAATTAGAAAGAAATCATTTCAGTAGTTCAGGAAAAGCATTTGACAAAATTCTATATGTATTCACAATCTATTTATTTATTTATTGAGAGAGAGTGAGAGCATGTGCGCATGTGCGCGTGTGCACGTGTGTGCACGAGCTGGGTGGGGGGGAGGGGCAGAGGGAAAGGGAGGGAGAAAATCTTAAGCAGGCTCCACACCCAGCAAAGAGTCTTAGACGGAACTCAATCTCAGGACCCTGAGATGATGACCTGAGTGGAAATCAAGAGTTGAATGCTCAACCCACTAACCCACCTAGGGAGCCCACCAATGCTAAAATTTACATAAAAAAACAAAGATTCAAGAATAACCAAGACATTCCTGAAGACAATAAGGTTGGGGCAAACTGACCTAGCAGATACCGGGATTTACTATAAAACTTTAGTTATTAAGACCAGTTTGGCATCAGCACAGAAACATAACCAATAAAATAAAACAGAGACCCTAGAAAAAGATCTGTGCATATGTGGAATCTTGAGTATGTTACAAAGATGGCATTGTAGGTCATGAGAAATAGATTCCTTTTGTCTAAATTAGACTGAAACAGTTGCTTAGTCATGGCAGGGGGGCTTGGACGGGCGGGGGGTGGGGTGGTGAAACAGGATTTCTACCTCTGGAATCCATCAATTCCAGATAGATTAAGGACTTCCACCTGAAAGGTCAAACTTCAAAACTATTAGAAAAAAAGTCAGGAATATATCTTTCTGACCTTGAGATATAAAACCTTTCTCAAACAAGACATAAAAAGCAGTAACAAAGAGAAGAGTAATAATAGATTTGGCTACATTAAACTTAAGAGCTTCTTTTCATCAAAAGAAACATTAAAAAGTGAAAAGACAGGCCACAAACTAGAAGAGGGTATTTTCAACACATATCATGAGGCAACAATTAGTATTCAGAATATGTTTTTAATTTCTTCAAATCAATTAAAAAAAAAACACAAAAATCCAATAAAAAAAAATGGACAAATAGCACAAATAGGAATTTCACAAAAGAGAGAACACAAATGGACATATGACTGGACATATGAAAAACACTCTAATAACTAAAGAAAGGCAGATTAAAACCATTTTATATAAAAGCATTTTATACCTACTGGATTAGCAAAAAGTATGAAGTCTAACAACTTTCAGGGTTAGAAGTATAAATGTATGAGAGCTCTCATACACTGATAGTGGAAGAGTAGATGGATGTAACCATTTTGAAAAACATTTTGGTGTTACCTTATACATCAGTATTAAATTTCCTAGTAGTCATGTTTAAAGGGTAAAAAGAAACAGGGGGACCTGGCTGGCTCAGTCGGTAGAACATGTAACTCTTGATCTCAAGGTTCTAAATTCAAGCCCCATGTTGGGCATAGAGTCTACTTTTATTTTATTTTTTTGAAGATTCTATTTATTTGAGAGAGAGAGAGCCAGAGATGGAGCACAAACAGGGGGAGCAGCAGAGGGAGAGCAAGAAGCAGGCTCCCCGCTGAGCAGGGAGCGGGATGCAGGGCTTGATCCCAGGACCCTGGGATCACGACCTAAGCTGAAGTCAGATGCTTAACCAACTGAGTGACCCAGGCACCCAGAACCTACTTTAAAAAAAAAAAAAAAAAGGTAAAAAGAAACAAATGAAATTAATTTTAATAACATATTGTATTTTACTCACTATATCCAAAATATTATCATTTCAACATGGAATCACTATAAAAAGAATTATTAATGAGATATCTTATACTCTTTTTTCATAATGAAGGAGATCAAAATATACCACTCTAGGGGCACCTGGCTGGCTTAGTCAGTGAAGCATGCGACCCTTGACCTTGGGTTTATGAGTTCGAGCCCCACATTGGGTGTAGAGATTACTTTAAAATTTTTTTTAAATCTTAAAAGAATATATAAACCACTCTAAAACATGCCACTTGGGCATAAGAGTTATTTTTGAGCTAAAGACAAGTCAGAAACAGTAGACTAAGAGAGAGCTCTCTTCCCTCCCCTTTTCTGCTTAAAAGTAGGGCAAAAATTTCCCTCTGTAAAGGTTACATAAATTTCTATTTGTAAAGCAGCCTACCTCCCCATGTCCTGCACCACAAAAAGGAGAGCCATTCTTATCTCAGGAGACAACTTGAGACTGCTTAACAAATATGATCTCAACAACGCTTTTCTAGGATGTATTTTCTAGTCATCGTCCCACAATTTAACACCCCTCATAGCCCAAATTCCTTTTGCCTTGGTCTAGTCATTTCACCATAATTTAGACCCCTTTGTTACAAAGTTATACAAGCCCCTGGGTCTAACCATCACTTTGGGCTTTTGCTTCTTTCCTATGAAATGCCCATGCACCTAAAAAATATTAACATCAAAAAATCTGTACGTCTTTTCTCTTTTTAATCTTTTGTGAATTTAATTCACACCATAACAGGTAGAAGAAAAGTATTTTTCCTCCCTATAATAAGTCTTCAAAATCCATTATGTATTGTACACACAGCATATTTCAATCCAGAAGCTAAACTTGGAAATACTTGATCTCTATTTATATTTCATAAAGGTAATAGTTGAAAAAGGAGATTCACAGACCAAAATTGTTCCAATCATATTACAAAGTTATTCAAGAACTGCATCGATTTTCAGTGTTTACATTAAAATTAAATTGAATATTTTAGTTCCTCATTCATGCTAGCTGCATTTCAAGTGCACAGTAGCTATGTGAGGCTACAGTATTGAACAACCATAGTCTTATAAAACAGAACATTCATACACCCTTTGACTCAGTAAGCCCACTCCTAAATAAATCCCCTACAGTAGTGGTTCTCAAACTGCAAGCATCAGAATACTTGAAGGGCTGGTCAAAACACAGATTTCTGGGGCCCATCCCAGAGTTTCTGATTCAATAGGTCTGGGATGAAGTTCAAGAATTTGCATTTCTAACCATTTCCCAGGTGATAACTGACACCACCCTGTGTGATATACATGGAAAGTCCTCTGCAACTCTATCTTAGCAAAAACTAGAAACAACCTACATATCCATCAACAGAAGAATGGATTTCTGTAAAGTATGTATAAGCCCATAATAGAATACTATACAAAACTGAAAATGATGTGTTGTGTAATGAAACAATAAGGATCAAATTATATCCATTTATAGAAACAGAATGTTGATCTTTTTAATAAAGCAATTCCCAGAAGACTATAGACAGCATAATGCTGTTTTTATAAAACTCAAAAACAAACAATATATTATTAGGACATAATTAATAAAACCATTCTTATTTTAAAAGCAAAGAAATGAAAAGCAAAATTTGAGATAGTGGTTACCTCAGGAGCTAGAGAGGAAGCATAAGAGTTAGAGGATATTCACAGGTGTTCATATTATTATGCCTTATAAATTAAATACATGTCCTATTAGACCATTTTCATATATCATATATTAAAAACATTATAAAGAAAATAAAAGATAAAAATTTAAATAATGCTGTATAGCACATAATCCCAAAAATGTTAAAAATACATGGATTTATAGATGCAAGGGAAAAAATGTCAGAATGTCAATAATGGTTATTTCTGGGTTGTAGAGTTTGGATATGATTTTTCTTTTTGTATAATTATATGTTCTCTACAATAAATATGCAATGCTTTGTAATTAAACAAGTTTGTTTCTTTTTATCTTCAACACATATGGGATTCAACTTGCTGTACTCAGTTATTCTCCAAACCCTCTGTTCATTTCTGTACCACCACAGTACAGACCTTAAGAAGGACCTATTTCTGTTTGCCACAATAAATATCTCAGACATCTTTACATGTTCTTATTAATAATAGTAACAATGATAGCTGACATGGATTAAGCACCTACCATGTGTTCTTATGTTCTATGTATTAAGTAAATAATTTTAGTTAAGCTTACAAAAACCCAAGACCTAGGTGCCATTGGTTTTCTCATTTTACAAATGTATAAAAGGAGATAAAGTGCTTACTTAAGTAGCTTGGATAAATTGCCCAAGTCCACATAGCTTAGAAGGTGGTTTTCCATCAATATCAGCAAAAAGGAAAGCAAAAGTTTGCATTTCATAACTAAGTTCTGTTTTAGGGTTCATTTTCTCAGAAATAAGTTGGTGAGATTATTCTACATGTCAACAAAAAGTGGGGAGAGGACTCATGGAAAGTGTATTAGATTTCCTGATCTAATAAATTTGAGAAAGCAATTGTAATTACTGCTAATGACAGAACTTCCTGGCCAAAATCACTGTCTCAATGAGCAGAGCTTGGCTATTCTCAGTCTAATCAAGACAAGCAGAAACCTGGATGACATCAGCAGTGGTCTGAGTCAAAAGAGCCCTCAGCCCCATGAGGCCTTGGGACTCCTGCCATTGGGCTCACCTTCCAAAGAAAAGAGCTTAAAATGCATTTGCCATGGTATTGAGTGCTAGAGAAAGTCTCAGGGACTATTTCCCTCACTCACCATGTCATGTGTATTTCATTTTTCATGCCGAGATAATCAATCATCATACTTGCCAAATACAATGGGAAATAGATGCTATTGATTTCTCTTGACAACATCATTCTGGGATACTGAGACCATATCAGTCCACAAACATTGCTTTTGACCAAAAGTATCCTGAGTCATCACCAAACAGCTTATTTAATTTTATTCTAATAAAATCCCCGATACATCACCTCCTCTACCAAACCCACTATGAAGGCCTCTTGGGAGCTTTCTATTTCTGTCTTCTTTTCTTGGTTTCCACCTTCCTCATACCTCAATGATAATTTAGAATCTTTAAAAGCCCCAAATTCTGTCCTAAATAGACAAAAAATATCTATTCAGTTTCATTTTAAGAAAGTAAGCACCTTACTGGAAAACCCAAGATCTTAAATTCATGATGGCAGCAAAAGGTGGGTATATTAGTAGAAGCCAGACTGGGCAGCCCAAACTTGGGTCTGACCAGGCCCAAAGTGACCATGGAAGCTGACAGCTTGGGCCAGCTTCCAGGAAGGACGGAGCCACACTTCAGTCCAGCAGCTGAGGACAGAGGATAGCCTAGACAGAGAAAACAACACCCAATGGGTCCAATGTTATCACAAGGGTCCTTAAAAGTGGAAGATGAGGAGCACCTGGGTGATGCAGTCGGTTAAACAACCAACTCTGGGTTTCAGCTCAGGTCATGATTTCAGGGTCATGAGATTGAGCCCAGGTCAGGCTCTGTGCTCAGCCTGGAGTCTGCTTGGAATTCCCTCTCCCTCTCCCTCTGGCCCTCCCCCTACTCACTCTCTCTCTCTCTCAAATAAATAAATCTTAAAAAAAAAAGTGGAAGGTGAAATTGGAAGAGGGAACACAAGAGATGGCAGCGTGATATTGGCCTTACAGATGGAGGAAAGGAGCTACAAGTCAAGGAAAGTGAGCAGTCTCTAGAAGCTGAAAGGGTAAAAAAATGGATTTTCTGAATTGAGCATTAGACTCTGCCTACAAACATTATCCACACTCTCTTGTGAGTCATGTACATAGACCCTTATAACAAGCATTTCCCACAATCCCATTTCCTGTTCTTTTCTTTGTTTCTCTATTTCTCCAAATAAAGCAGAGCAAAAAGGTCTTGGTCTAGCTGTTGGTACATGTTAAGCCTGTCCGTCAGGGACCAAGAGAAGCACAACATATCCTTGGCCATGTGCTTAACTCTAAAATGCTACATTTCCTCAGCTACCTTATTCCTGTGTCTTTGAAGAACCATTTGAAAGTATTCTCCCTTACAACAAATCAATTGAATTTCTCTTATGTTCTGGACATTGTGCCTACCTCTGGGCATGCAATTATGAGCAAAGCAGACATTGTTCTTGCCCTTGGGAAGCTATTGAAAGAAATAGTAAATTATCACATAAAAAAGATAAAATACTCAGGCACTGTTTTAAGTACTTAACACACACTAACATTTTAATTTCTCAACAATCCTGGAGGTTATTATGTTCTATTTAAAGATGAGAAAAATGAAGTTCACAAGGGTTAACCATCTTGGCCAAGATTATCCATCTAAGTAGAAATGCCGCTAGGATTCAAACCCAGGCCATCAGTATCTAGATTTTGTGTTCTCAGCCTTTTCAATGTATTACCTCTTCATGATTCTAAGGAGATAGTTCCAGCTGGAACACACACAGGGGACAGCCTCTTGCATAAAGTTCAGAAAGGAAAAAGGAAAAAAAAAAAAACCAAAGACTTGAACAATAAACAGAAGTGGTAAATTTCTTCCCGTTTTCTCCTTTACTCAAATTTTGTGAAAAATACTAATAAAGTTAGAAACAAAAATCTTTTAAAAAGAAAGAAAGAAAACTTCAGCACTCAGGACAGTGCTCATGCAACAATTTTGTTGGTTGAATGCATGCTCCCTTCTCCCCACACAAGAAAAACTGCCAGTCTTCCAGAATAGATTCCGAATCCTATACCTACACTGGATCAAAACAAGCTAGTAAAACTTTTGGTGTAGTTAGCATTAAACACCCTCTTTGTTTTAATTTGAGACACCCTATTTGAGAGTCTACTTCCAGATGCCTAACTGATCCTTTGGGCTAATCTGTCAGTTGTTCAGATGCAATAAGGAAGCTCCTCTGTTATTTCCCACAACGTCTGGAAACAAATCCTACAGAGACCTGTCACAAACACACAGAGCCTAGGAAATTACGCAGACTTTCCTTTATCCTTTGTCATAGCTAACCTGTATTGAATACTGGTGTTCAGGTACTGTTCATACATTTGGCTCCTTTAGTCCTCCTTGGGTCAACAAGACAGATCAAATGGGAAAAAACTGCCTTCATGGTTATGAAGAGTCGTGATCTGAACAGATAATCCATGGCTATATGAGACAACCTCATTTTAGAGGATTATGTCCAGTTCTTGGTGCCACATTTTAAGAAAGTCTCCACCTGTACTAAGAACACATCTCAGTAAAAGTAACACTATATCCTAGCTGAAAGAACAGACAGGCTAAATTAGAGCCACATTAGCAGCACACTGACATTGATATTTAAACAGAATCTTTACCTGCCTTAATTTTATCTGATTATGCTTACTTCTACCTCCTCTATCTCTGCAAAAGAAGAGTTCAAAAACATTCAAGACAAAACACCCACCCCCATTGTATTTATGAAATATGGTCTGTCTCCACTGAGACTGCAATGGAGGAGAAATTACTTTTCCTTTTTCCTGAGGGACATCATTAGCATAGTGATAATTAACAAAAGGCAGCAGCCAGAGTTTGGTAAATTATTAATGGTTTCAATCATCCAGAGAGCAGAGAGGCCATGTGTGCAGTTGCCCTTGGTGACAGCGTGAGAGTGCTCTGGGGAAACAGGGATAATGGACAGAAAACCAGAGCTGGTGTGGGTGTAGCCTGCGTGCACACACAGGTTCAGACTTTCTCATCCAAATGGAACAGGTTTTCATGCAGAAGTATTCATAGATCAAAACTGAGAGCAAGTCCCTCTGGCATATGGCGAATATTATCAGATTCTCCTTATACCATGGCTAAACAGAAATTAGGTCTGGTCCCAAGGAGCTGTTGAAAAGTTGAGTGGGAGAAGGTAGTGGGTCTTTTATAGCAACCAGAGTTTGGGGGTGAGAGGGTAAAATTGAGAACTCAGGAGATCAATGACAAAAGTGTAGTTGGAGAGTATATGCCAAAATAGGTTACTAGAGCCAAAGTGTTGGAAACAAATGTCAGAAGCTAAGATACACAGACAAAAGGAATCATAGGCACCCTGAAAAAAAGAGTGATGATGCTCTTCACAAATTTCCAGGGAAGGGAAATTCAAAGCCACTGTAGGAATCTTTCTCTTTCCATAAGTTTACTTGTATGGGCCCCACTTAAACAGAGTCTTCTTGTTACCTAAGATCATAAGCTCCATGAGGGTGGCAATTTTGACTGTTTTCTTCTCTGATGTATCCCTACAGCCTAGCACAGTGCCAGACACAGAGTAAGTACTTAAAAATATTTGTTGAGTAATGAATAAAGGGATGAATAAGTGGATACAGCTATCTTACCATGTTAGGTATTGGATGAAAAAGAAGTATTGAGGCCATTTCTTTCATCTTGGGTCTCTGTGCCTTTCACAGAACTTCCAACAACACTATGTTGGGACTGAGCATCTGGAGGTTCGCAACCTCGGTGGTCCATAGGAGCCACTGTGAGGAGGCCCAGGGAAGAATTTGCCATTTTTAGTGGAAAACAAGTGGCAGTTACTAATTATGATGACTATGCACTTTGGATCTGGATTTGCTGTACCTTTTGCTTGACACCAAATGCTTGAGAAATAAAGATGTTTTAATTAATCCATTGAATAGATGTGAAAAGGAACATTGTAAGAGATACAATCTCTTTGAAAAATGGATTGAACTCTTGAATTCAACATACTCAATATGTTTGTAAATAAACTTATGGCATAAAAAAAAGAAGTGCTGATAAACATTTTTCAAAAAAACCACATCAACTATTACTTTGAGTAACAAAGAATTTACTGAACAATTCATTGGAGATCAGAAAGAGAGTAGAAAAACACACATTGGATTTATAAATGTGAATTTGGTTGGTGGTCATGATAAAAAGTAGTTTTAATAGAGGGTTAAGAATATAAGTCAAACTGGGGATGCCTGGGTGACTCAGTTAAGTGTCTGCCTTCGGCTCAGGTCATGATCCCAGGGTCCTGGGATCCAGGCAGCATCAGGCTCCCTGCTCAGCGGCGAGTCTGCTTCTCCCTCTCCCTCTCCCTCTGTGTGCTCTCTCTCTCTCTCTCAAATAAATAAACAAATCTATTTTTTGAAAAAAGAATGAATGGGGATGTATACTTTCAGGATAACTGGTGTCTTAAGTTCATACCATGAAGTAATCCCACAAGGACAGAGAAAATATAAAAAGAAAAAACTTAAACAATATAGCCAGCCTCAAAAAGGAAGCTAAATGTCCCAATGGGCCAAAATGCAATGTCATGAACAGACCCGAGGCTGAGAAGTTGCTCGACTCAGGGTTCAGAAGCTGGCAGCGGCAGCTACAAGTTTGGCTCCAATGCGGTAAAAGGACTAAAACTGCTCCAAAACAGAGGTTGAAGTGAAACAAGCTAAATTGTTTGAAAACAAGCTAAATTTGTTCTAATTGCTGCAGATGACTGCCTGGATCTATAGCTTATTGGAAGTCATAAGCCCAGGGAAGGAGGACAGCTCTATGGCCTTGGAAACAGCAACTAAACACCCCACTGGCTGAATCCCTGAGTCGTTGCTTGGAAAAGAGCTAGCAGGAAAATTGCCCAACCATCTGACTATCTCTGATCACCACAGGCCAGGAGACCCAAACCAACACTGCAAGGCTCTGGAGCAGAAGCCCAAGGCACTTAGGAGAGGCAACACAAAAGATTACTCAAGTGCTACTTTGATTTTTAAATTTAGCCTTTAATTAATTAAAACTACAAATTCAAAAACTTAGCCCTTCTTTGTCCTATTCTTAGATCTTTTTATATCCTTCCTACCTAGATTTAAAGTAAGCCCAACTGGGAGTGCCTGGGTGGTACAGTCAGTTAAGCATCCAGCTCTAGGTTTTGGCTCAGGTGGTGATCTCAGGGTCATGAGATTGAGCTCCCCCTCGTCCCCCCAACACCACTCCCCACTGTCAGGGACACTCAGTGCAGAGTCTGCATGAGATTCTGAGATTCTCTCTCCCTCTGCCCCTCCCGCTTGTGCACTCTCTCCCTAAAATAAATAAATAATCTTTAATTAATTAATTAAGTCCAACTAGAATCTTTCACATCTCATCTTTCTCCAGTCATAGTTTTGAGGTCATTCAAAAATCAAGAAACTGAGTTAGTAATCAAAATTTCCCACTGACAAAAAAGTTGACCAAACCTCCACAGATAATTCTTCTCTACAAACTGCTTCAAAGGACCAGGAAAGCAGAGGGGAAACAAATTCTTTAATGTATTTTTTGAGGCTATTTAGCCTACTACCAAAATCAGATGACAAGAAAATAAAATTACAAACCAGTCTTTCTTAGAAATACAGACATAAAGGTTTTAGTTTATATATTAACAAATCAAAGTTAAAATGTATTATAAAATATGTCATAACTAAGTAGAGCTAATCCCATAATAGGGAAAACACCATTAGAAAATCTGTCAATAGATGTTGGCAGGGATGCGGAGAAAGGGGAACCCTCCTACACTGTTGGTGGGAATGCAAGCTGGTGTAGCCACTCTGGAAAACAGTATGGAGGTTCCTCAAAAAGTTGAAAATAGAGCTACCATATGATCCAGCAATTGCACTCCTGGGTATTTACCCCAAAGATACAAAAGTAGGGACCCGAAAGGGTACGTGCACCCCGATGTTTATAGCAGCAATGTCCACAATAGCCAAACTGTGGAAAGAGCCAAGATGTCCATCAACAGATGAATGGATAAAGAAGATGTGGTATATATATACAATGGAATATTGTGCAGCCATCAAAAGGAATGAGATCTTGCCATTTGCAACGACGTGGATGGAACTGGAGGGTATTATGCTGAGCGAAATAAGTCAAACAGAGAAAGACATGTATCATATGACCTCACTGATATGAGGAATTCTTAATCTCAGGAAACAAACTGAGGGTTGCTGGAGTGGGGGGTGGGGCGGGAGGGATAGGGTGACTGGGTGATGGACACTGGGGAGGGTATGTGCTCTGGTAAGCACTGTGAATTGTGCAAGACTGTTGAATCTCAGATCTGTACCTCTGAAACAAATAATGCAATATATGTTAAGAAAGAAAAAAAGAAGAAGAAGAATGTAGCAGGAGGGGAAGAATGAAGGGGGGGGAATCGGAGGGGGAGAAGAACCATGAGAGACGATGGACTCTGAAAAACTGGGTGTTATGCACAAACAATGAATCATGGAACACTACATCAAAAACTAATGATGTAATGTATGGGGATTAATATAACAATAAAAAAAAATTAAAAAAAAAAAGAAAATCTGTCAATAAATTTACCACGTCAAGCAGACAAGGTGAACGACCAAGCAGCACAGTAAGAAAGTAGTATTCAGGATATATATGAAGAACTTCTACAAATTGATTAGAAAAAGACAAATAGCCCAACTGAAAAATAGGCAAAGTACATGAAGAGACAATTCACAAAAGACAAGATATAAATAAATATAAAAATATGCTCATCCTAAGTAGTCAAAGGTTGCAAATTCAAATAACAATGAGATATCATTGGCAAAAATGGCATCTGATTGGCCAAAAAAAATTTTTTTAAGGTGTTTTTTTTTTTTTTTTTTTTTTTTTTAAGTAATCTCTACACCCAACGTGAGGCTCAAACTCACACCCCTGAGATCAAGAGTCACATGCTCATCTAACTGAGCCAGCCAGGTGCACCGGGTTGGCAAAAATTTTAAAGATAACCATTCCAAGCATGGGTGAGGTTGTGAAGTACACCACTGGTAGGAACATAAACAGGTACAGCCATTTTAGAGAGCAATCTGGCATTATCTAGTAAAGCTGAAAATAAGCATATCGTACAACCTACCCAGCAATTCCACTACTGGACCCTAGGTAAACCTACCCAGCAATTCCATTACTAGAACCTAGGTAAACCTATACAAAGCAAGATGGAGAGACAGAGAAACATGTGGGTAAGGAAGTAAGAGAGAGACTGAGAGAGGAAATGACTCCTACTGGCTTTGGGCATCCACTTCCTTACTACACACCTATATTTCCTGTCTTCTGATCACCTTATAATAAATTCCCCCTCTAGACATAAATTCATTAGGATTGGCTTATATATATTTTTTGCCACCAAATGACATCTCCTAGATAACTTGAGTCAAAAAGGAAATCAAATTTTAAAATAGAGTAAAAGGAGATTGAAAGATAAATAAAACATAATCAAGGAGGGTTTACTTCCACCCTAAACACTTTTCAAGGCAGTCTCCCAAACGAAGACAGCTTGTCCTAAGAGGGATTCTGTTGGATAGAATGTCCTACAACTTACCAAATACAGATTGATTGCTTCACTGAATTTTCACTTGGTCACCAAAGGCATAGACAAGTCACTTTTACCATTAAGGCTTCTATCTTTTCATTTCTAAAATGAGATTTAATTAAATGACCTCAAAGTTTCCTTTCAATTCTGAAATTCTGTGACCAAGCCCAAAATTAAGACCATGTATAAAGTAGGTTTGTAAGCTATACAGTGAAAATCACAACAAACTCCTAATAAACCCACAAAACCCAACTGCTCTGGAACCTTGAGGCTGACACTATAAATCATGAAAGACAACGAATGGAATGTATAAAGTAGAAGCTCAGCTGAGACATGGGAGCTCAATCCATCAGAAGTGTGGTTTTAAGACTTTAGAGCCTTAAAATATTTGCTAGTATAAAGTTCCCGAGTTAAGGGGTACCTGGGTGGCTCTGTCGGCTAAGCATTGGACTCTTGATTTTGGCTCAGGTCATGATCTCAGGTCATGATCTAAGGTCATGAGATGCAGCCCAGCCTCAGGCTCTGCACTCAACAGGGAGTCTGCTTGGGATTCTCTCTCTCCTTCTCCCTCTGCCCCTCCCACCACTCCCATACTCTTGCACTCTCTAAAAAATAAAAATAAATAAATAAAAAAGTTCTCAAGTTAAAAATGTTCTCCAGTTATATGTTTACAGAGGTTTTCAGTCTTTATGAAGCCTGCATATGTATGCCTCCTTAGAGAGCCCCAGCTGGGTCCTAACCACCAATAAAAATTGGGAAATGAGAATACAAAAGGAAACAAATCATACTGTGTGGGGAAGCAACTAATGTATATAAATTATATACATGTAATTTATAATATGTAATTATATTTATATTTTATAATTATATATTATAATGGTTAAAATATATTTAAAATATACAAATAATTTTTAAACTATATTTATAATTTATAATATAATTACAATTTATATCTTAAATTATAATTATATTAATTATATATGCTATATATTACATATGTATTATATCTAATTATATATTTACATAAATTTAATAATTATAGAGTTATATAAAAATATGTAGCTATATATAACTTATGTACTTATTTGATATCAGTATACATTTATAATTTAAATAGAACTATAATATATAAATGTAATATATATATAATATGTATGTATATAATTTTAAAGCAATTTATCTTCAAATTCCAAATGCTTAGGGCTCGTCACAAGATTATTTAGTGTTTAAGAAATCCAAACTTAAAAAAAATTGAGGTGATTTTAGATTTATTCTTTCTTGTTAAGGCCTGCAGTTCAAGTAAAGCCAAAATCAGTTTGGGCTGGAGCATATTTGCTTTATTTCACAGTTGCTCAAACACAGAATATTAGATGTAATCAAATAATATAGAATGAAGCCTTGAAATATTTGAACTGGAAAGGGACTCTTCGATGTGTGCATGTCTGAGGTCCTGCACAATTCCGTGACCTGCTTAAGGTTACACAGCTAATAAGTGGCAGAACCATGACCGGAAACCAGGCTTCCTGCTTCCATTGCAGTGCTACCCTGGGCCTGCCTCCCTCTGCTAAAGCCACATCTGCACTGGAATCTAGAACAACCTAGAGAAGCTCCAGGTCCCTTATATATTCACTCTCCTCCCCTGTAAGCATCCATGCCTGTTCCCTTTCTCTGATGTATACCAACCTCTCAGCCTAGCACACTCCTCTTTTCATAAATCTCCCCAAGTCCAACAGTTTCCACACCTCTAGATTTTCCAAACCAGTCAAAATTCCCCCAAAGTTCTGACATCCCAAAACAGAAATGCCCAATTTTATTTTGCTAATAGAAACATTAGGAAAACAACTGCCATCTATTTCCACTAACATTTCATAAAAGTTACTTTAACACTGAAAACATAAGGTGTATACACCTGAAAGAAATGAAGTTTATGACATATAAAGTGTACCTCAACAGAGGTATATAGGTATGCTCTTAAAATGTAGGTATGCTGAACTGGGAATTAAAACAATTAGAGGGGCGCCTGGGTGGCTCAGTTGGTTAAGCATCTGACTTCGGCTCAGGATGTGATCCTGGGGTCCTAGGATTGAGCCCCACATTGGGCTCCCTGTCCTTCTGCCCCTCCCTGCCACTCATGCTCTCACTCGCTCTCTCTCTGATAAACAAAATCTTTAAAAAAATTAGAAACTGAATATATTTAGCTTTGATCTCCCTGCCCCCGTGCCATTTTGCCATAGATGAGGGAAAACACCATCACACACAAGAAGAGTTTGGGAAAACTACTGCTTCAGACTCTTCCTGGACAATGCCTCCTGCATCCTTCCTGTCCATCCACACTACCCTTATCCATCCAGGCTTTCATCACCTCTTTTCTGGGCTACTGCAGTATATTCCTGCCTACTCTTTGTGTACCATGTCCTCCTCTCTGGTCCCTCCTTTCGTGTGGTATCAGAATGAGCTTCCTAAAGCACAGCCCTGATCATGCCCTACAGCTGTCAGGAATAAAGCCTTGGCCCCTTCACCCACAATCATACCCACCCTTATCTCCTTGTTCACCATTTTGTACCCCATGTTCTCAGCACTCGGGCTATTTCTAACTGCATTCTTTTCCTTACACACTTTTTTTAAATTTTATTTTTAAGTAATCTCTACACCCAACATGGGGCTCTAACTCATAACCCCGAGAACAAGAGTTGCATGCTCCACTGACTAGCCAGCCAGGTGTCCCTTCTTGCACACTTCCATTCACATTATTTCCCACATCTTAAACAAAATTTCCCCAATCTTCACATTTTGAAATATTACACATTCTTCAAAGAATACTCAAATGCCACTTATGTTTACAAGCCTTGATAATTCACCTCTATACCCTCTAAATTCATCTTCCTCTCTGTCTAGTACCTAACATATCATGTCTTATGATGAATTTGTCATATTATAGTAGAGGTTAGGCTATCATCAGTTTCTATACTGTATATATATAATTATTAAATAGAAAATTTCTTCTCAACAGATCAGTTTATATCCTACTTCCCTTGGAAAACAGAAGCCATGAAATAACTACCCCCAACTTCTGCCAACACACATATTAAAATCCCCTACATCTTCACATGTCATGTGCTCTCCTTCCTTCCCAAAGCTATCTTTTTCCTGGCTCTGAATCCCATCCTCCCATTCCTGACAAGAGCTTCACTTCAACAATTACCTCCTCTTTCTTCTAAATGTTTAACCTCTTCCTTGTTGCTCTTCCTCTTCTCAGTAGTTTGGGGAACACCAGTTAGAAATATTTGCATAGGGATACCTGGGTGATTCAGTCGGTTAAGCATCTGCCTTCAGCTCAGGTCATGATCTCAAGGTCCTGGGATGGAGCCCCACCCACATTGGGCTCCTTGCTCAGTAGGGAGCCTGATTCTCCCTCTCCCTCTGCCTGCCGCTCCCCCCTGCTTGTTCTCTCTGGCAAAAAAATAAAATCTTTAAAAAAAAAAAAAAAAAAGAAATATTTGCATAAATATTCTTAAACCAAAACTGTTGTGCTGATAGACCCTCTAGACTGGAGACCCTGAACAGAGCACCTACATCTACAGAGGCAAAGGAAACAAGTTATAAACACACATTAGCCAGGCAAGAGAGAATTATATTTAGACACCCACCCATCAGTGAAATAAAGAACACTGAAAGCTGATGCCAGAACCACCACCCTCCTTACTCTCAGCCTTGCTTTCCCTTGAGATATTGCTGATCTACGAACATCTGTAAATTCCACCTGGTCAAGGCAAAAGTGTACACCTGAGGGGCCCAAAGACTTATTTCCTGGGAAAGCCACTTGGACCTCATCTGGTATTCATTTTCTAAGAGTCCACAGCCTCAACATGTCAACATAAATTCATAGAATTCATAGATAAATTCATAAAGTTTATTATGGCTTATGATTTTTGCTTATTATCTATTCTCACCAAAAGACTATAAATCACTTGATTGTAAACTCAAGAACAAGGGTTATGTCTCTCTTCTTTATCATTATGTTCTCAATACCCAACACATGGAAGGCACTCAAAAAAGTGTAGCATGAATGGGACTATACCAAAAACAAGCTCAATATTGCAGTGGTTCTAGGGTAGGAAGCTTCGCAGAACAATCTGAGGATCTTATTTAAACTACACAATCCTAAATAGTCTCCCCTGTCAAAGAAAAACCAGAATTGGCCATTATAGCCATAGAAATAGATTTTGTTCAAGACTACTGCAATAGGGGAAAAGAGACTTCAGTACAGAACAGGGCTCAGTTCCTAATATAGCATGGGCAAGTAAGAATTTATAGCCAAGAAGTGGATGGGAAATTACTAATGGGAAACATCAGGGGTCAGGGAAGTTCAAAATAAACCAGCCTAACAGGATCTTTGCTAAAGACAGGTCAGAGTGCCCAGACATCACCTGGGGGATGGTGGAAGATGAGAAGGATGTGGGACTCTTGATAAATTGATCTATCAGGATTCTTGCTGAAACTGGATTTTATAAGGGAGTGCATAGATAGGCCCAGAAGGAGGTTCAAGAACCTGACTCAAGTCTGGTCAAGAAAGAATCTTTGTCAATAACCAGAATCCGATGTACCATTATCAGGTTTGGGAAGGGTGTGTGGGTACCTAGGTATAGCATGTGTCCCTCACAGGCCTCCAGATTCTAGCAAAGAGTGAGGGGTGAAACATCAGCAATTACTATAGGAAAGGCAGTGGTTATGTGTAGTTGAGAAAAGTCCTCTAGTAACTTTCACCTATCACCTCTAGACCATGGGAGAACTACTGTTCTAGAAACACCATTCCTATGCCTGTAACGTTCTTCAGATCTTTAGATGTAGATACTTGCCAACTCTCAGACCCCTGATCCTTCAGCCAATCTCAGAAGATCTCTGGGGCTCATACATGGTGACTGCACATGGATAACTACTTCTCTTATTAAAATTTTAAAAATATTTAACATTCTTATCCTCTACCACAGAGACCTTTAGTCATTAAACATAGTAAGGCATTCTATTTGAACAGGATGTCTAGGGGCAACTGGGTGGCTCAGTGTGTTGAGCATCTGCTTTCAGCTCAGGTCGTGGTCCCAGGGACCTAGGATCGAGCCCTGCATCAGGCTCCTTGCTCAGCGGGGAGCCTGCTTCTCCTTCTCCTGCTCCCTCTGTGTCTCAAATAAATAAAATCTTTAAGAAAAAAAAATGAAGAGGTCTAATACTGACAAAATGAGTAGGCAAGGTTACTTCTACCAAGCCACTTCAGATTAAATGTTGCCATCGTTAGTATAGAATGTCGTTACCACCATGAACTTAAAACCTGGATCCCCAGACCAAACTTTTGGAAAAAGCCTTTCATAACCAGCCCACAGATTCCTCATTACCAATTACCCCTAAGTCCATATCCTTTAGTCAAATGAAACAAGAAAGAATGGGGTGACATAGAAGTAGGGGTGACAGAGTTAAAGGGGTTCAGAGTAGAATTCTTATTCCTGTCTTTGAACCACGAAGTCCTCCAGCATCTCTTCCTTTTGGGGAAACATTCCAGGCTGCGATAGGAAGCTCTTCTCAGTGTTCTCCTCCAGGGTCCTGCCTGTGCAGTAATCAATGATTAAAGCAATTTCCTGATCTTATTTATTTAGGACTGACACGAATGAGAACAGTTAAGGGACTCAAGATCAGGATTTTAACTTAAATATTTTCTGGAAAAGTAGCAGACAATGAAACCATTAATGACTTCCTCGTAGTTTTTCAGGATTAAAATGTAACACATTTCAATCACAACTAAGCCTGTCAAAGAGGAATTCAAATAGAAATGTGACTCCCAAAAATACATCGGCCACCCAAGTGAGCTAATTTCTATTAAAGAAAGAAGTGCTTTCTGGGGAATTTGGGAGTCCAAACAACCTGTTCAATTGCCCAGAGTGATATGGAAGCAAAAGGCAAATAAATCTTGGGAGTCAGAGGGATTAGAACTGAAATCAGGATTTAGGATTATGTGACCTGACCAAGATGATTTCCAACATCTCTCCCGACCTCTGCTTCCTTCTCCAAAAAATGGTAATAGTATCTATCTTGGAAGATTATTAAGGGAATGAGCCATGCTAATAGTAACAATGAAAATACTGCAAATAGCAATTATGTATGAGCATATTTTCTATCAGCACACTCTATCTCCCCAGGAAGCAGGGGAGGGATTTTCTTTCTTAATACTAATATTATGCAGGTGCCTCTTGAGTTTGCACTGGGAAACCATAAGCCCCTGTTTGTCTCCTGATGCTTCTTCTTACATGTTATTTACTCTGGTTTAAGCCCTTAGAAATGTGACCTCGGGTAAACACTCAGAAACATTTAAAGGCTACTAATCTTTAAGATTTTTATATTTCTTGAGTTGAATCTACCACCTATCAATTTTCATTTGTTCCCCTCGAGATAAAATCTTAAGAAAATATATATAATCTTGGAAAAATTATTTATTTGACAGAGAGGGAGAGAACACAAGTAGGAGGAGAGGCAGAGGGAGAGAGAGAAGTAAGCTCCCCACTGAGCAGGGAGTCTGTTGTGGGACTCAATCCCAGGACCCTGGGATCATGACCTGAGCTGAAGGCAGACACTGAACAGACGGAGCCACCCAGTTGCCCCATGCAAGATTATATATTAAGTAGTGGGAATAAGTGGGTCTCCCACCCTTAAAACACCTAATACAGCTATTTCCCTTCCTTTGGACAAACAACAAGCTCCCAAAGAATCCATTTCTTATCAATGAATATTTTCTAATAAAGGAGTAGCCAAAACAAAAATCCCAATTTTTCAAACTGCTTTTAATGGAGCTGAAGTCTGAAACAATTTATCTTTTATTGTTCTCACTGTGAAAATTAAGGAGTCTACTAAAGGTTTTAATAAACGCTATCACATCAGCTCAACTCCAGCCATCTCCAACACACACACACACACACACACACACACCACAGCAATCAAAGAAAAACAGTGCACAAAAGTTTGTGTGGCAAACTCCCAATTAATGATGAAAACTCCTTGGAGCCAAGGTGCTGTTCTCCCAATAGGCTGCTATTTTTAAAATATTTCTCTTTGAAAACAACAGCATGATTAATTCCACCATTCTTACTTAAATTACTTATGACATAGAAACAATGATACAGTATGAGCAATTATTAAAAACACTTTATTATGTATAATTTGTACATGCTGCAATTTGTGTCATTTGGGGTCATCTTCCAGGTTGTGATGTCATCTACCAAGATTAACTAAATCTAATTTTCATCCAGCCACACCACATACAAAAATACAATTTTCAAAGCAGAAGTTCCCCTTCTTTACACAAAGAGTGTGTCAGATGAATAAGAAAAGAATACTTTGCACATGTATCAACACCATACAAGGCATTATCCTTCACACAGTAACATCTAATGTGTTCTTTTATTTGGGAACAGCAGGAAAAGAGCCCCTTAACCCTCAGAGGGAAATGCAAACTTTGTTGCTAAAGGTGAACTCCAGAGATGAAGGTGTGGTCCTCTGGGGGAAGTAGGGGCAGTGGGGATTTATGGAGGCGGGTGGATGCCTCACAAGCACTTCAAAAGGAAAGAATTGCAGGTGGTTCCTCGGGGACAGTCGCACAGCTTCCCAATCCTCGCTCCTTTTCGCACTGCGCACCGCTCCCCAGCGTGGCACTGAAAACAACACAATGTGTGGTCTTCCCACAAAAGCAAACCCAGGCTCCCAACAGGCACATCTCCCCCATCAACACAATGTCTGCCTCTTAGGAGAGATAGATGGAACCTATCACTATCACCGGAGGTCTAAGTATGGTCAGACCTGAAACACAGCCTTAAAATTTCAGTGAGAACATAAAAAGAAAAAAATTTAAATTATTGAGCTCCTCCTACTTTATTCCACCTTTTATTTTGGGGGGAGGGGGTACATTTTCTAGCTCCCTTAGTTGTTTATCAAAAAGAAAATAATCAACCAGACATTTTTCTAAGAAATAAACAATAGACCTGTATTTTCTCACAACCTCTGCTCCCTGCTTTCAGACTCCTCATCCCAAGGAAGAGGGGTGTGTGGGTGTGGGTGTGTGTGTGTGTGTGTGAGAGAGAGAGAGAGAGAGAGAGAGAACACGAGTGTGCACATGTGTAATTCCCCAAGGAAAGTGACAAGCGGGGAATCAAGAATTTTGACCTTAAAACATAGATCAGAAAAACTGGCAGTGCTCCAGATGGCAAGAAGAAAATTAGAGGAACAAGAACTGAGTAGATTTAAGGGCTCTTCCAATTCAGAGAATTTTTCATGAGAGGAAAAAAGCTCATCTTCAAGAAATGCTCCTTTCCACACAGACCCAAGAGCTGGTTCCTGGCACCAGCTCTTGGATCCTCTGAAATGGCCATTCTACTCTTTGCCCTTAGAAACCAAGGGGTATGATTTGGCGGTGGAAAATAAAACAGCCCACAGAATTCTGCAAACCCATTACCTGATTTAACCACGTCCTAGGGAGGTCAATGTATAAGACTCAAGGTGGTATATTTCCTCTCAGAAAAACATGGGGAGGGGGTGATCCCAGAGCCTTACCATGGGGACTTGGCCATACTTCTTCTCATAGATCGGAATACTTTTAGTCTTGAGCTTCTTCAGGACTTCCTGTAGCGCTTCGATCTGCAACACATTGCCCCGGAGCCCGAAGTTGCTGCATTGGCTGCGAGCCCAACCCAGGTGCTCACTCCCAGCCCTAGTTACAAAGAGCCCCGGAACCACACGCACTCCACCCTGGGACTCCAAGGACAGAAAGGGACCTTCGAGGGGTATTAACTTAGCGAGCGCTGTCTCACATACTGACCGCAAGTCCCTTAGACGCTGAGGCTCCTGTTGCTCCGAGGGCCCGGGACAGGAGATTCACTCTACAAACTGCCTGAAGCAGTGGGCTCCAGACGATTTACAGATGTAAGCCTGGGCTTTACGCTCATCTCCCTGCACCCCGACTCTGGCAGTGGGGGTGGGGAAGGAGGGAAAGA
The DNA here is from genome assembly GCF_004348235.1 of Phoca vitulina. Taxonomy (NCBI): domain Eukaryota; kingdom Metazoa; phylum Chordata; class Mammalia; order Carnivora; family Phocidae; genus Phoca; species Phoca vitulina. Next base: position 55,258,583 of record NW_022589709.1, read on the forward strand.
AGACGGACGAATACAAAGGAAAGGACCGGGCAGCAGCCAAGGGGGATCCGGGAGATACCCACCAGCTCCTTCTCATGAGAGGCATCCTCCACGGCAGAGTAGATGTCCAGGGCTCGGGGCTGGAGCTCAGCGTCCTCCTGGGCCCCGGCGTCCAGCAGAGGTAGCAGCAAAAGCAGGGCGGCACCCAACAGGGCCAGCGGCCGAAGACGGGGGCTCTCCATGGTGCTGAAACTCGGAGCTGCTGTGGCACGCCACGCTCCCGCCTTTTATAGAGAGCCAGAGCCCGAGTACAGGCAAGAGGGAGGGGGCGACGAAGGAAGTGGGTGTGGAGGAGGGTCCAGGTCAACCGTCTGTAGGCAGCGCTCTGCCACTGCTTGACATCAGTGCCCGCTGGACACCAGGCGCCCGCGAACGAAGCTCTGTGCACAGAGCTAGAGCAGCAGAGAACAGCGACCTTGCTCCCCAAGTGCTGTCAGCCCCGCGGCAAGGGACGCTCCCCTAGGGGCTAGAGTTGAAACGGAGGGGCGACAGCTGAGGGATGGAGGAGGAGGAGGGGGCTAGGAAATGGAAAATGCCTTCGAGCCAAGGCTCAGGCAGCAGAGTCCCTCCCCATTCCCTAGCAGCAGCAGCAGCAGCAAAGCAATCCACCTCACCAGCCCTGCCTTGCCTCTCACCCCAGCCCCACATGTGGCAGCAAGTAGGAGGTGTTGCCTCCAGGCAGGCATGTTTGCTGAGCATTTTACTAGGCACTCTGCGGGGTAGGGGAGGCCAATATAGTAAACATAACAAAGAGAAATCATGGCCTTCCCCAGGATGAGCTCTTCATGGAATCTATGTGGTAATGAGAAAAGAAGGCAAACAGATTAACTCCAATTCAGAGGCAGTGTGGGGAGCACAGAGAGCCCCATTCTGATTCCAGTCCTGGCTCCACCACTTACAAGGTGTGTGACTTTGGACAAAATAAATAACCTATCTGAGTATCTCTGTCTCTGTCTCTCTTTTGTAAAATTGGTATTTAAAAATGCACCTCACAAGTTATCAAAAGGAGGGAATGAGATTTGGTATGTAAAACTTCTGGCCCAGAGCACAATAAGCACTAAGCCTCCCTGCCTCTCTTTTTTGAACTGTGAGGCTGCCTAGGTAAGTGGCTGTGTGCAGTATCCCAGTTTTTCTCTAGGGCAAATTCACCATCCTCAGGATCCCCATTACCCACCACCCACTCCTGATATCCAAGAAGCCTGTCTAGAAAGAAAGCAAAGGGAGTGAAAAATCCAAGTCCCTGACTATAGAAATATCTCCAGAGATCAGAAGTCACTAATGAGCCAGGTCCTCAGTGACTGGGACAGACTGGTGTTTAAAAGGTAGGGGTCCTTACGGCCTGAATGCAAACCAAAGTTCCTGTAGGTGAGGTGTTGGTTTTCCCTACTTAGACCTAGAGGCTTATCTTAATTGCCTGCCCACCTGGCTTCTTTCACCACACCTTTCTTTCAACCCCTTCTAGCCCCATTCACTTTTCTCCATCCCCATTACTAGCACCCAGTTCTGGACAATTGTCCCAACCTACATTTTGCCTACCTCCAACTCCATCCCATCTTCTCTTGCCTTCCTCTAATCCATAAGTCACGACAACCAGCCAGAGCATTTTTACCCTTAAAATACACTGATGGCTTCCCATCTTACTAAGCACTAAATCTAAATTCTTCATCCTGACTTACAAAGTACTACATGATCTGTACCTCCTTCCACTTTCAAGCCCTACCATTCTGCCCCAGGCGCCTCCACTCCAGCCTCAGCAGCCTTCTTTTTGGTCCTCTAACAGGTCAAGCTCATTCCCATTTTGAGGCTTTTGCTTCTTAGCTTACCTAGAAAGGTCACCCTGCATTTCCAAATAGTTGACTGCTCCTTATCATTTAAATCTCAGTTCAAATATCCTTGACCACCCAATCTAGAGTATCCACCAATTTATTATCCCACAGATTTATTGCTTGGCAGGTGATATGGGTCACTGGAATAGTTAATACATAATATGTGTCTGCTTATTTCATTTATCAAGTATTTAATTGTTACTCAAATGCACACTGGAAAGCAATTCAAGAAGTAATCTCTCTCCTGATGAGTGGCACACAAATTAACGGCATCAAAATATTTTTCCTTAAGATCAATCTAACTTGAAAATTAATCTAATACCTCCCTCAGGTCTGCCTTTTACACATACCTTTAGATTCTATACAACAAAACTTTAGTGGCAGCACATTTTACTTTTTAAACCTTACAGAGACATATTGGCACTCATTGTAAAATTGATACCCAGCAATAAAAGCATTCTAAACTCCAGAAGGAAAATAGTCCTAAATAAGGTTTTAGTTCATGCTTCCACAAAGATGGGGATATTCCCAATGCAATAATTTCTCTCATACTGTGTTCTACCCAGACACAAATAATAACTTTCCTTTTGTGCTACTTCTATTGAAAAATACTCAAAGGTTCAAATCCTACTGATGTAAGGTCGGTGCTCATCTTCATGTAAGCAGGATATTACATTTAGTTGACAGGTTTGGAAAGGGACCCTTAGACAATCCTGTGAAGCAAACCAGGGGTATCTTGGTCATTTAGATATCACAATGCTTTTTTCATCTCTGAACAGAATTATTTGATAACCTGTCTTTAGGAAGCATGTGGTACAGTAAGACATAGGCCATTTTCCTCTTGAGACAACTTTTGTAAGTGTGAGATGTCCTACAGTTCTTACATCATGCACTGTGAGGAGAATGTATATATTCTTGCTAATTTATAATGACTCCATTAGAAAAGAAAAAAGTCCACCTTTGATGCCCCCAAGCAAGTAAAGAAAAATTTGTAATTGGATTTAGTTACTATTTCTCATCTCAGATATAGAAAAAGGAAGCAGATCATCTCACAAAATAGAAGCAGTGACCAGCTTGTATCCACGGAGATTTCCTGCAGACAAACCTCTCAACCACTCCCCCTAAGATAAACTAAGATTCTAGTACTTTTCTCTCCCTCCCTTCTTCAAATTTTGAGTCATTCCTTTTCCTGTATGGACCAAAATAACACTTGGTCTTTTGGATTGTCATATTGTTCAAATACCAAACTACTTTGTTATCCATTAACCCCCTTTCCATCCTTCTGCCAACCAAGTCTTGTTCAACAGTAAAACTTCCTCAGTTTTGGCCAGGAAAACAAAAGCAAAAATAAACAATTGGGACTGCATCGAAATAAAAAGCTTCTGCACAGCGAAGGAAACAATCAACAAAACTAAAAGACAACCTACGGAATGTGAGAAGATATTTGCAAATGATATGTTTGATAAAGGGTTAGGATCCAAAATATAAAAAGAAGTGATACAACTCAACACCCAAAAAACAAATAACTCAATTTAAAAATATGAAGACATGAACAGGTATTTCTCCAAAGAAGAAATACAGATGGCCAATAGATACATGAAAAGATGTTCAACATCACTCATCACCAGGGAAGTGCAAATCAAAACCACAATGAGATATCACCTCATACCTGTCAGAATAGCTAAAATCAAAAACACAGGAAACAACAAGTATGGGGCAAGGATGTGGAGAAAAAGGAACCCTCTTGCACTGTTGGTAGGAATGCAAACTGGTACAGCCACTGTGGAAAACAGTATGGAGGCTCCTCAAAAAGTTAAAAATACTTTCCTTTTATCAATATGGCGGCAGCCATAAGTATACTTAGGCTTCAGAAGAGGCTTGCTTCCAGTGTCCTCCGCTGTGGCAAAAAGAAGGTCTGTTTGGACCCCAGTGAAATCACCAATGCCAACTCCCATCAGTAGATCCAGAAACTGATCAAGGATGGGCTGATCATCCAGAAGACTGTGACTATTCATTCCCAGGCTCAAGCACCAGAAAATCACCTTGGCCTGCCCCAAGGGTAGGCATATGGGCATCGGTAAGAGAAAAGGTACTACCAAGGCTCAAATGCCTGAGAAGATGACCTGGATGAGGAGGATGAGAATTCTGTGTGGCTGCTCAGTTAATACCTCGAATCTAAGAAGATTTACCACCCCATGTATCACAGCCTGTACCCGAAAGTGAAGGGTAACCTGTTGAAAAACAAGCGTATTTTCATCAAACACATCCACGAACTGAGGCAGACAAGGCACACAAGAAGCTTCTGGCCCACAGATCTAAGACCGAGGAAGCATACAAGCACCGTGAAGAGCTGCTCCAGGCCAAGGAGGAGGAAATCATCAAGACTCTATCCAAGGAGGAAGAGACCACTCTTTTGTCTGTGCACAGTGGCCTCAGCAATTACACAGATCAGTTACTCAATAAAGCAAACCTTTATCTGCCTCAAAAAAATTAAAAATAGGGCGCCTGGGTGGCTCAGTCAGTTAAGTGTCTGCCTTCAGCTCAGGTCATGATCACGGGGTCCTGGGATCGAGTCCTGCATCGGGCTCCCTGCTCCTTGGGGAGCCTGCTTCTCCCTCTGCCTCTACCTCTCTCTCTCTCTCTCTCTCTCTGTCTCATGAATAAATAAATAAAATCTTTAAAAAAATAAAAATAGGGGCACCTGGGTGGCTCAGTCAATAAGCATCTGCCTTCGGCTCAGGTCATGATCCCAGGGTCCTGGGATCGAGCCCCGCATCAGGCTCCCTGTTCAGCAGGAAGCCTGCTTCTCCCTCACCCACTCCCCCTGCTTGTGTTCCTGCTCTCGCTCTCTATCTGTGTCAAATAAATAAATAAAATCTTAAAAATAAATAAATAAATAAATAAATAAATAAATAAATAAATAAAATGGAATTACCATATGATCCAGTAATTTCACTACTGGGTATTTACATAAAGAAAACAAAAACACTAATTTGAAAAGCTATATGTGCCCCTATGTTTACTGCAGCATTATTTACAATCACCGAAATATGGAAGGAGCCCAAGTGTCTATTCCTAGATGAATGGATAAAGAAGATGTGATACACACACACATAGTAGAATATTACTCAGCCATAAAAAAAGAATGAAATCTTGCCATTTGCAACAACATGGATGGATCTAGAGAGTATAAAGCTAAGTGAAATAGGTCAGTCAGAGAAAGTCAAATACCTTATGATTTCACTTACATGTGGAATTTAAGAAACAAAACAAGCAAGCAAAAGAAAAAAGAGACAGACTCTTAACTATAGAGAACAAAATGACAGTTACCAGAGGGGAGGTGCTTGGGTGGGGTGCCTAAAATAGGTGAAGGGGATTGAAAGTACACTTACCATGATAAGCACTGAGTAATGTATGGAACTGTTGAATCACTACATTACACACATGAAACTAATATAATGCTGTATATTAACCATACTGGAATTAAACTTTTTAAAAAACTTCCTCAGTTCCATTGACTTCTTATTTTAAAGTGTTTCTCTTTACTTGTGTTCACTGCACTTTCCTCCAGGTTAAACATAGCTTTACTTTCTTTGGTACACATTAATAATCTCTTAGTGGCACACTTTTCATTTCTACATTCCACCTGCCCTGTCTCCAGAAGAGAAATGATTGACATTCATCTTGTATTTACTGACTTTCAATCCATAGTCTTTCAAAGGAACTGATGCTCCTTCTGTTCTAACCAAACATCTTTATCACTATTTGGAAGAAAATAATCTGCAAATAAAGGACACTTGGAGTTGATGCTCAACTGGGGGGTGCTGGATATGTAGGAAAGACTATGTGCTTTACAGACAGCCCTTGAAGGAACAAAGCAGAGAAATTAGACAAAGCTTTCCACTAATTTTTTAAAGATTTCGATTTAAAAACTTTCAATTTCAGGGTGCCTGGGTGGGTCAGCCGGCTAAGCACCTAACTCTTGATCTCAGCCCAGGTCTTGGTCTTGGGGTCGTGATTTCAAACCTCACGTTGGGCTCCATGCTGGGTTGGAGCTTACTTAAAACAACAACAAATAACAACTTTCAATTTCAAGGCTTTCAATTTTTTAAAAATCTCAATGTTCAATATGTTCACAGCACTGCTAAGTACTATGAGGACTGTGGAGATAAAAAAAGACACAGTTCTTGCCCTTGATTTTTGAGTCTGATCATACCCATAAATACCTAGAATATAACATCTCAGTGAGGTAATCGTCCTAATAGAGATAGGGAAGCCCCAAGAAGTCAGAAATTAATTCCCACTAGTGAGAGGAAACTTCATGAAAAAATGGTATTTGAGCTGCTGGGTCTTAGAGGGTGGGAAGAATTTCAACAGTAAACATCCCACTCTGGATGTATGCTAAGTCATGGAGACAAGGACATCTGGGGAAACTGAGTGGCCTGGGATGCTGGAGGGTACGGTACATAGACCATGTAAAAGGTGGGAAAACAAGACTGGAAGAGGGAGTAGTAGAGCATAAAAGGGAAATTCAGAGCAGGAACAGATCATTCCAAATTTGGCTCCAATGAACAAGAAGTAGAAGCATAGGTGAACCCAAAGGATTCCATCTTTAAAGTAGTAATGCTAAAAGCAAGCTTTTTTATCTAAAGGTGTAGCCTAATAAAAGTAGCCCATGTCAGATATAGGGAAGTATCAGTAATGAAAATATACTTGCCCCAGGACAAAGAAATCTTTGTCTTGTTTCTTTCACACAGGACACCTGGAGTGCAGCAGAAGGAATGGCACACCTAGCTCACACTTCCTATGCCACAGGTGTCCCATCTCCTCTAACTTTTCTGGATCCAGAGCTCCTAAGTTTGTAGGAAGTGTAGAATTAGTACTGAAACAGCAGAGTAGGATGCCCTAAGAGATGAACTATATGACTTAAGAGAGAAAAACTTGAATCCTTCAATGACTGCTCATTGCCTACAATTTCAAGTTAACTTCTCAGCATGGTGTCAAAGTTTCTGTTTGATCTTGGCCCGTATTTCCAATCTCCTTTTCCTCCACTCTCAACCAGTTCTAACAGATATCTTCTATTTTATTTAGCAGATACACCATACTTATTTCTCACTTTTGCACTGAATGAGAGGAATAGACTAGGTTATGCTACCATAACAAACAACTCCAAAATCTTAGTGACCTGAGAAAAAAAACAGATTTCTCACTCATCTTACATGTGTATCAGGGTTAATGAAGTACTGTGCTCATCATGGTCACTCAGGGACCAAGAATGACAGAATTATCACCAGGTCTGACATTGCTGGTTGTGTTCTGGGAAGAGCTCTAGAAAGTCTTGAACAAGCTATTAAAAGCTTTGGCCCAGGAGTCATATTTCACTGGTTTCCAACTCATTAGCCTGAAGAACTAGTCAAATGGCTCAACCAAAGTAAAAAGGAGTGTAGTGTTACCATGCCTAGAACGCACTGACTACCACGTGCACTCTGCATGTTCATACCTCTGCCTTTGTCCATGCCCTTCTCTATGCCTGGAACATCCTCCCATGCCTTGAACATCTAAAAAGCTCATGTTTCAAGACCTATCTTATCTGACACCTTCTTCATCCACTGGTCATCATACCACCAGGTTTACCTTGCCTTTGTTTCCATAAACCTTTATACATGTATTCATTAAAACACCCAACATGCATTATATTATATTATCATATGTCTATCTCACTAGCTAGACAAAGAAACCCTCGATGGCAAAGAATACATCTAAGCACCTTGGTACTCCCAGTATTTAGCATGGTACCTGATACACAGATGAGGAAGAGAAAGTTAGGTGCTATGAAATGAAAGATAATACTCAGACACTAATTCGGTGACCATGCAATCATTTACACAATTTATTACAGAAGACGTTTATTGAGCAATTTAAAAGCACTGCCAATTTACTATCCAAAAGCACCATTATTATCCTCTCATCAGGGAAAAAGTACGCCAGAGAGGGATAAATTTTTTTCACAGGTAGTCAATTTCAGAAGTAGGATTTCTGGGGTACAGACTCTGGCCTCTCTCAATATTTCCTCCAACAATAAGGGCATTTCAGTTGCAAAAAGGAAAATTTACGCCAAGTACAAAACATGTTCTGTCACTAGGAAGAAGGGTATCGTCTCCATAACCTTGTCGTGGACTTCTTCAGTCATTTTCCCACATACTCCCTATGGAGCAATATGGAAAAAAAAAAAACTGGGATAAGATCAAATCCTAAAGAATCTTGGGAAGTATAAAACCTCTTTCTGATCAGCAGTCTCTGGACATGGACAGGACTCCTATGCTGGGCAGGGTTTGGCTTTGATGGCATCTAAGGTCACTTTTACAGTAATGATTCTGGGACTCTTCTATGCCTCCTTGAGAACTCATTGAAGTGAAATCTATTTCTTTTGACATAAACTATAACCTCAGGAGAAAAAGAATACCATCTGGCATGATCCAAAGAGGCAGGGCCTAAGGGCAAAAGTATATTTTATAGGAAAATGGATCCTGAACATGTCCCTCCTTTATTCTTTAGGTAACCTACAGCCCTGATATCTCTCTACTGTGCATCAGCAGAAGTTTAATCTGGTTCTGTTTTTACAAAAGATCCATCATGTTGGCCTGGCTTACCAGCTAAGTCAGGCCCAACTTTTCCTGCTCTGCAAGCTAGATGTATTGACATTCAGATCTGTGTACTTCCCATCAAACTGCCTCTATAAATCCAGCCTGGTAAGACCTCTGAGATGGATGGGCCAGCAATCATTCCTTAAGCTCCCCTAATATTTTGGAAAGCCATAGGGACTATGGTTATTACTCAGGAAGGTGAGATTAGAGTGCAACTTTGAGAAGAGTGAAGCCCAGAGAATGGCAGGTTTGCCCAAGGTCATGTGTCAAGCTTTCCTCTCCTATTAATGGACTACAGAAAAACAGGTGTTTGGAAACCCAGTTTAACTTTATGAATGGGAGTATAGACAAGTGAAGCTCTTATATTTCTATACAGAAGAAGCTTAAAGATATTAGGGAAGGCAATCTCATCAGAAGAGGGGTACAGAGTGGGGGATGTCTTAAAGCTGCATTTACCATAGAGAGTTCACTGATTTATGGGGATCTTAGGGAGAAAACAATGGAGATTATGGGAATACTTTTCAAAAATCCTCAATTTTCCTCAGGGCCCAACACTCCCTTCATTTTCTACCCTTCTCTGGGAAACACAGCTCTTCAATCATACTCTGCTCTCAGACAGGTTCCAGGGCCTCTGTTCACCTGAGGCTGTGGTGTACATCATGGCAGTTTGGGTCTCCCCCACCCCTGAACCACTGTCCGATGTTCTAATGTGTTACTGTTCACAAGCATCTGGTGGCCCTCCCTGGAGGAGGATTATATTTTGGACTCCCACAAAAGTATATGCTTTTCAACTTCTGTGTGGCCCTGTGACTCACTTTGACCAATGAAATACAAGCAAAAGTAGGAGGCACTGTTTTCATGGTGAAGCTTTCAAAACCAGTTCATACTTTGCCCTGCTTTCTTTTTCCCTCTTCCATGCTGATTGGCAATGTTCCAGATAGAGGCAGCTCTGTGAGCCTGTGTTATGGGAAGTTCTGGAGGGAAGAAAATGTTGAGCAGAGCTACAACCAGCCTTCATGGACATACCATGTGAGTGAGGAATAAACTTTGTGGATTTAAGCCACTGAGCTTTTGGGGTCATTTGTTACTGCAGCGTAATTTAGCTTTATCAGGCCAACTCAGATATATAGATTACCATACCCACCAACACATCTCATAGATAGTACTAGTTATCTATGCTGCATAACACATTACCCCAACATTTAGTGGCTGAAGACAACATGTCTTTATCATCTCACCATTTCCGTGGGTCAAGAATCCAGGCATGGCTTAGCTAGATCATCTCTTTCAGCATCAGCACAAGACTGTAATCAGAAGGTGTGATCATAAGGTGTAAGATGACTGGGGCTGCAGTCAACACAAGGTCCAACTGAAGCAGGATCCACCTCCAAGATAACTCAGTGGGTATTGGCAAGGTGTCAGAGAAGTGACCTCTCATCACTTTTGCCACATTCTATTCACTGGATCCTGCCCACACTGAAGGGCAGGCAATGCCATGAGGCATGGATATCAGGAGGCAGGGATTAATGGGAATGTATTCGAAACTGTATCACAATGATTGCCAAAAAACGTAAAATTAAATGAACAAGCATTGAGCAAGAACCTAAGCTTGAGTGGTGAGACAAGAAAGAGAACTGTGGAATTTTATCACTGCGGCTCTGAAGCCCAGGAATGTTAACTATCTTGCCTAGGATATGTAGTTAGCAGTAAAGCCAGAATGAAAATTCAGATCAGCGCTCTTTCCACTAGACAGTCGTAAGTGAAAAATTAAATAGCAATACAAGACAAATTGCATTCAACTGAAACAGAAGCTAGGCCATCAGTTGCTAACTGAATTGTCACATAAATCATCCAGACAATGAGTGAATTAAAAGTGCAGAAAGACAGGCTCTTTCAGCTAGGGGCAATCAAAGGTAGGTCATAATATGAGCTAGACTTTGAAGGGTAGAATTGTTTGAGCAGAAAAGAAGGGAAAAGTGTTCTTGGCAATAAATGGCCAAGCTGGGAGTTCTTCAGGGGAACACTTGGGCATCACACAGAAATGCTGACATCTCTACTTTCTCTGTCTTCAGTCTTAACTCATCAGGTGACAGATATTTTCCAAACAGACTATCTCTGGAACATTGTGCATCAGAGGTGAGGCCACAAAGAGGGAACCTTCAATTTACCCTTAGGTAAGTGGTACCCAACCTCAGGAAAAAGGATCAGAATCAACTAGAAATTTTTGCTTGGGAAACTATGTATGCTTATACCCCCCCCCCAAAACCTGAGGCACCAGAATGTCTGTGGAGGGGGGCAGTGGAGCTCAGGTAGCTCGAAAAAGTCATCCCAAGTGATTCTGATATAACCCCCTGGTTAGAGAGTACAGCTGCGGGGCTTTTTGCAGCATCTGGTGAGGTCTCAGGGTGTACACTTTGCCCTACAAAGAACTCCAAGGCCAGGTCTTTTCAGGATGCCAATACACTCCCTCATAAAACATGAGCAGCTCGATAGCTGAACCAGGATGGATTGCTGTCCCCTCAATTAAGGGCTTTCCAAGAGTGCTTGATGTACAAGGATAAGCCCCCAAAACAGTAACCTTAATAGTAATTTAACTTTGGTGAAAGACTCATTTTTACCCACCTTGGGCAGATATTATATTTCCCATTCTATAGGTGATAAAACTGATAATTTAAGTAACTGGATCCAGGTCTGCAGGCCAGTGGGAAGGAAGTTGGGCCAAATTGTTTACTTTATCAAGTTTATCATTGTTTGAGAAAAGGAGGTGTGAAAAGAGGGAGCAAAATAGAAAATAGAACAAAATCTAAAAAAATTTTCAAATATCATAAAAAGATATAACATGATGTCAAAATCCCTATGGTTCCCTGACAAACCATGTCCATTTTTATTGGAAACTGCAAAAATGTCAGGCTGAGTCTCCAAGTGCAAGCTTTGACCTTCCCAATGTGAATGGAACTCTGTTTCATGAGGCAGACCATCAATTTTGCACTGAGGTCCTCCTGTATGCCCCGCCAAAGCTCTCCCAGGAAATCGAAGAAGCCTGTAAGGGCGCTTTGGCTAATGGAAGAACAAAGATCTCACCCTGCGCAGACACAAACCTACCATGCTTCACTGACAAGAAGAGACCCTGACAAGGCATAGCTATTAGCATTTATAATGCATCTTGCCCAGATGCAAATGTCATTTTCTGCCATTTGCACTGCTGACTAGGGTCGCCCCAGACGAAGGCATTGCTGATGGACACAGCCTTTACCCCGTGCCCTGCAGGGGGTTTGGAATGGACTGTAACTGTAGCTTTGCCCATGGCAGCCGTCAGATACCCACAGAGACCAATCTCTCCCAGTGCTTGCTAATGAAATTTCTCCTCGGGAGATGAAAAAGTCTTCAAATGAACCTGTCAAGTTTGTTTTATTTATTTATTTTTTTATCATTACGCTTTCATTCTAGAGCAAGGGTGTACAAAAAAGAGCAAGTAGCCTCCAGATGCCATCACCTGTTTCGCAGGAATCTTAAAATTTGCCGTATGATAATCTAGAGGTCCAAGCATTTCAAAGGGAAACTTTGAAATAATGCTTTGTTCCTTTCTTGTCTATTCTTTCTCCAGGATTCTGCAAAAACACATCTTAGCTCCAGAGGTGTGGACATAGAAGTCCTAAAAGCCCAGTTACATGGGAGTAAATAAGGGTAAGTGAAGGGGCTGCCCAAAAGGGGCTAGGAGACAGGTGGAAACCAATTTTGCATTCAAGACTTCATAGCCCATTTCTCTGACACAGACCCAAGGTTCTAGTGTTATTTACGTGGAAACCCTAAATAAAGTTTCTTAACTGGGCTGCACATTAGAACCACCTTGGGAGCTTTTCAAACAATACCCAGCATCAGCAATTCTGATTCGGTTGTCTGGGGTGGTGCCCAGGCAATGTCCTTTCAAAGCTCCCCAGGTGGGGGGCGCCTGGGTGGCTCAGTCGTTAAGCGTCTGCCTTCGGCTCGGTTAATGATCCTGGGGTCCTGGGATCGAGCCCCGCATCAGGTTCCCTGCTAAGTGGGAAGCCTGCTTCTCCCTCTCCCACTCCCCCTGCTTGTGTTCCCTCTCTCACTGTCTCTGTCTGTCAAATAAATAAAAGCTTTAAAAAAAAAAAAAAAGCTCCCCAGGTGGAAGATGGAAGGCTCTCACTCTCCATGAGCAGAAAGGCCCACCTGGGGCCTAATGCACTGAACTGAGCATTTGGATCTGTTTCCTTGGTTCTAGCCTAGCGGTTGTAAATCCAGCTATCTGTGGGGGCCAGCAAGTAAGGTAAGGCCCAGATACAAGGCAACAGACAGTGGTAGAGCGTCTAGCTTTTCAAGAGGAGATAAAAATTTGGACTTTTACATGAAACTTCCTGATTTTAAAATGTTGACAACTGATTTAAAATGGAACTCTTTGAAGGTGCGTAAGGCAGGAGCCTTGGTTTCCACCCACAGCATTTCCTACACTGGGTCCTCAGGTGACCTGGGGCGGGGCGGGGGAGGGGGATCTCTTTCTTTCTGGGATCAACTAGCAAAACTGAAAAAAAAAAAAGCACATCTGCAGAGCTTGAATTCATGTCCTGGTAAACACTAGCCTCCTGTCAGTTGGCCTTCATCATCATTTACACATGAGTCTTTAACTGACAGACTTGGGTTGTAGGGAGGGCAAGGGAAATCCCTATAAATAAGATGGGTGACCCTGACCCTGAGAGGCTTCACTAGGCCTTAGACAAGAATGTGCCCCTGGGAGGGGCACCTGGGGGGCTCAGTTGGTTGGGCATCTGCCTTCGGCTCAGGTCACAATCCCAGGGTCCTGGGATGGAGTCTCAGACTCCCTGCTTCTCCCTCTGCCTGCCGCTCCCCCTGCTCGTGCTCTCTCAATCTATCTGTCTCTCTCTTTCTCCCTCTCTCAAGTAAATGAAGTCTTTTTTTTTTAAAGTGTGCCACTGGGTCGAGGACTTTGGAGGCAACTCGACAAAAATAAGGAGGGGAATAAGTGAACCCTCAAAAGATCATTGTTGAGGCTTTTCGTTAAGATCACCAATCAAGAAGTATGGTGTACGGAAAAGAGCAAAGGCACCGAAGCCAGACGCTTCCCTGCTGCACAGGTGCAAGCCCCTGTCCTGGCCAACCACAGCGTCTTCCGAGCCCCGGATTCTACATCCATCAAACGGACATAAAAATACCTTCCCCATAACTACAGCATGGAGGTTCCAAAAATAAATAAATAAATAAAACTACCCTATGATCTAGTAATTGCCCTACTGGGTATCTACCCAAAGAATACAAAAACACTAGAAGAATGTAGCAGGAGGGGAAGAATGAAGGGGGGGAAATCGGAGGGGGAGACGAACCATGAGAGACGATGGACTCTGAAAAACAAACTGAGGGTTCTAGAGGGGAGGGGGGTGGGAGGATGGGTTAGCCTGGTGATGGGTATTGAGGAGGGCACGTTCTGCATGGAGCACTGGGTGTTATGCACAAACAATGAATCATGGAACACTATATCTAAAACTAATGATGTAATGTATGGGGATTAACATAACAAAAAATTTAAAAAAATACAAAAACACTGATTCAAAAAGATATATGCACCCCTCTGTTTATTGCAGCCTTATCTACAATAGCCAGATTATGGAAGCAGCCCAAGGGGCCATCTATAAATGAAGAGATAAAGAAGATGTGGTACACACACACACACACACACACACAGGAATATTATTCAGCCATAAAAATGAATGAAATCTTGCCATTTGCAACAAAACATGGATGGAGCTAAAGAGTATAAGGCTAAGCTAAATAAGTCAGTCAGAGAAAGACAAATACTGTATGATTTCACTCACAGGTGGAATTTAAGAAACAAAAAAACAAGGGGAAAAGAGAGACAAACCAAGAAACAGACTCTTAACTCTAGAGAACAAACTGATGGTTACCAGAGGGGAGGTAGGTGGGGGGATGGATGAAATAGGTGATGGGGATAAAGAGTACACTTATCTTGATGAGCACTGAGTAATGTATACAATTGTGGTGGGTTTTTTTTTTTTTAAGACTCTATTTGAGATAGAGAGTTAGAGAGAGAGCATGCATGGGGGGCAGAGGGAGAGAGAGAAGAAAACTCCCCAGTGAGCATGGAGCCGACATGGGGCTCAATCCCAGGACCCCGGGATCATGACCTGAGCCAAAGGCAGACGCTTAACTAACTGAGCCACCCAGGCGCCCCTGTTTACAATTGTTGAATGACTATACTGTACACCTGAAACTAGTATAACACTGTACGTTAAGTATACTGAAATTAAAATTTAAAACTTAGTTAAAAAAAAAAAAAACCTTCCCCATAGAGTTGGAATGGTGAGACAGGATGAATCTGAAGCACCCAACACATGGAATGCACTAAATTCCCAATCAGAAAAGGCATCCGTTTTCATGCCTTGATAATCGAATTAAAACATCTCAGAATTCCTACTGTTGAAAGTTCTTCCAAATAGACGATTTAATTCTAAATTCCCTTTGTTTATCTGCAACAGCAGCAAGCACACTTTCCTTCCACATGTGTGCACACAGGTGACAAATGCCTCCTTCCATCAGAGCTCTTCCTTCCTCCCAGGATTTCAGTACGTGGTCCCCGTCACCCTCTGAATTCTGCCCACCCTTCCACGATACTTCAAGTCGCAGTACTACTAGATCACCTGCCACTCAGCATGTCACAATGCAGAAACACCATGACAGAGTGGTCTGCATATGGTCACCTGACATAGTTACCCTTGGGGCACATGCTACGTGTTATGCATCTTTTCATCTTCTTCAAATATAGAAATGTCACCCAGGAGACCAAAATGTCACTCAAGGCACTTTCTCCCAGCCTCTTTGTGCCAAGCCTCATCTTGCCTCCAGCATCTGCTGCCAGTTCTGAAATCACCTTTCCCATCTCGGTGAGCTTTGCACCTAAAAAGTAGCTCCAGTCATGGCTTACCTTCCTCCACATCATCTGTCTATGTTCAATTTAATTCCACAAACATGCAGGGACTTCTATCTCCAACCACTCTACTAAGGCCCTGAGGAGGAAGAACTGAGCAATACACAGCCCTTTGCCGGAGCTTCCCACAGTATTAAGGTTGTATATCAAGTTTGCTTGAAGGGATGATGACAGCCCATCCATGGTTAGGCTGCTTTTTATTAATATTTCTCTGTTCTGCATCTTTTTACCAAGATATCCACCTGTGATTCTGATTCCCTGGCCCAGGAATGGAGCAGGAATGGCTACTAACTCATTAACTGATTATTTTATACAAAGAGTTTTTATGTCTACATGGATCTCAAAGGAGATTAGGATATGCTACCCCAAAATGTGCCATTCTGGCATAAAGATTATTCAGATAAGACTTTGAGCTGAAAGCAACTGAGAATCAATAGATATAGGATACATCTGCTTAAAAGCAAAGCACAAATTTCCCTTTGTGAAGGTGTCCCCCACCCCCTCCTGTCAGGAAGAGGAGAGTGACCCGTATCATCAAAGATGGAGAGCCAGCAACAACATGAACCTGCAGAAACAAACCTTAATAACATAGCCCTCACCTTGCATTAGTTTCCCCCATGTACTCCCTAGTTGCTTCCACACAATTTATTGTCTGTTGAAACCCACACCCTCTTTCCTTTGGTAAGAAGGTAGATAAGCTCCTGAGTCTAAAGGATTCTTTGAGTTTCATTTTTCTGTGAATTCCCATGCAAGTAAATATTCATAAAAATTGTGTGCCTTTTCTCCTGTTGATCTGTCTATGGTCACATTTGCAGGCCCCCACTCACTGAACCTAAGAGGGTAAAAGAAAATTTTTTCCTCCCTCACGATTCTCTTCAAAGCAGACATTCTCAGGGATGGTATACTAATACTCGAAACTTAAGGGCCTGCAGCCCTTTCTTGAAAGGTTCGCTATAGTTTATCTAACCGTAAACGACTGAACCCTATGCATGCAGGGTTGTTGACTGAGAACTGCCAACACTTATTTGCCCTTAAGCAAGGACTACGTTGCTGGGAGTGGGATGAGGGGACATCAAACTATGACAATCAGTGTGAGATGAGCTTACAGAGGAGGAAAACACACAACTCCCCACACTGGAACTCACAAGCTGGGCTTCTAGTCCCCTTTAAATCCCATTCTCCAATATGGCAGCCACTTAGATCTTTTTTTACATATGAATTGAGTCTTCTTGTTCCCTACTTAAATCTCTGGAAGCCTTAACTTTGCACTCAGAACAATTCCTAATTCCCTTCATGGCCCACAAGATGCACCTGGTCTTGCCACCCTCCCCATCCTCCAGCACTTGTTTTTTTTTTTTTTTTTAAATTTTTTTATTGTTATGTTAATCCCCATACATTACATCATTAGTTTTCGATATAGTGTTCCATGATTCATTGTTTGTGCATAACACCCAGTGCTCCATGCAGAACGTGCCCTCCTCAATACCCATCACCAGGCTAACCCATCCTCCCAACCCCCTCCCCTCTAGAACCCTCAGTTTGTTTTTCAGAGTCCATTGTCTCTCATGGTTCTTCTCCCCCTCCGATTTCCCCCCCTTCATTCTTCCCCTGCTGCTACATTCTTCTTCTTCTTTTTTTCTTTCTTAACATATATTGCATTATTTGTTTCAGAGGTACAGATCTGAGATTCAACAGTCTTGCACAATTCACAGCGCTTACCAGAACACATACCCTCCCCAGTGTCCATCACCCAGTCACCCCATCCCTCCCACCCCACCCCCCACTCCAGCAACCCTCAGTTTGTTTCCTGAGATTAAGAATTCCTCATATCAGTGAGGTTATATGATACATGTCTTTCTCTGTTTGACTTATTTCGCTCAGCATAATACCCTCCAGTTCCATCCACGTCGTTGCAAATGGCAAGATCTTATTCCTTTTGATGGCTGCATAATATTCCATTGTATATATATACCACATCTTCTTTATCCATTCATCTGTTGATGGACATCTTGGTTCTTTCCACAGTTTGGCTATTGTGGACATTGCTGCTATAAACATCGGGGTGCACGTAGCCTTTCGGGTCCCTACTTTTGTATCTTTGGGGTAAATACCCAGTAGTGCAATTCCTCCAGCACTTGTTTTATGAGCATCTGCTAGGCCGCAGATCTCCACTAATCTCATCTGCCCCCCCTGGGCCCCCACCTACTCCCACACGTTTCTTCTCATCTTCTAGATCTTTTGCTCTAATGCCACCTCATCCAGTCCTTCTCCAGCCACTCAAAATAGCTGCCTTTGTTATTCTTTATCACAGAATTCCAGTTCTGGACATGAACAGACATTTCTGCAAAGAAGACATCCAAATGGCCAACAGACACATGAAAAGGTGCTCAACATCACTCGGCATCAGGGAAATCCAAATCAAAACCACAATGAGATACCACCTCACACCAGTCAGAATGGCTAAAATTAACAAGTCAGGAAATGACAGATGTTGGTGAGGCTGCAGAGAAAGTGGGAATACAAGCTGGTGCAGCCACTCTGGAAAACAGTATGGAGGGTCCTCAAAAAGTTGAAGATAGAGCTACCCTATGACCCAGCAATTGCACTACTGGGTATTTACCCCAAAGGTACAAATGTAGTGATCCGAAGGGACACCTGCACCCCAATGTTTATAGCAGCAATGCCCACAATAGCCAAACTATGGAAAGAGCCCAGATGTCCATCAACAGATGAATGGATAAAGATGTGGTATATATCTACAATGGAATATTATGCAGCCATCAAAAATGAAATCTTGCCACTTGCAATGACGTGAATGGAACTAGAGGGTATTATGCTAAGCGAAATAAGTCAATCAGAGGAAAACAATTATCATATGATCTCACTGATATGAGGAATTTGAGAAACAAGGCAGAGGATCATAGGGGAAGGGAGGGAAAAATGAAACAAGACGAAACCAGAGAGGGAGACAAACCATAAGAGACTCTTAATCTCAGGAAACAAACTGAGGGTTGCTGGAGTGGTGGGGGGTGGCAGGGGCGGGGCTGGGTGATGGACATTGGGAGGGTATGTGCTATGGTGAGCGCTGTGAATTGGGTAAGCCTGATGAATCACAGACCTGTACCCCTGAAACAAATAATACAGTATATGTTAATAAAAAAAAAAAAATTCCAGTTCTGTCCCAGCACTTATCACTACCTTGAAAGTGACTCATTTGTTTCCTTGTTAGTTGTTTATCATCCCCCTTAGACTGGAAACTCAGTGAGGGCAAGGATCTGAGCTGAGGAGAACAGCACCAGGCACAGAGTGTCCTGGGAATGAACAGTTGTGAGTGAGGAAATGAGCAGGAGGTCAACCTTCGGGGCAGGCCCACCCCACCTGTCCCTTCATCTGACATGCCGGGCTTGTATCATCTGCACCCAGCCACCCCTCACCTGCTCATGGCTCAGCAGGTGCACATGCTCCCACAGACCCCGGGCTTGTCCAGCGGTGTCTCAGGGTCAACCCCTAGGCAGCTGCATTCCTGGTTCCCCTCCCTTCTCCAGGAAAGCCTGTGGGAAGCCTACTGGGTAGAAATACAAGTCTGTCCCTCCCCCTCCCTCCTCATCCCTACACACACACACACACACACACACACACACACACACACACACACGAAGCACATCTAGGGTTCCACAGAGAGAGACTCAAACTGCCCAAGAACATCTTCTGTGTGGGACAATTTGGCTTTATTTTAAGATCTTGAACTCCTGGTCCTTCATGCCCAAGCTGTTTCCCAAAGGAGTCTATGCTGGGCCTTTGCTCTGGGGCACAAGTCAGGCCCAGGGATGGCCTTGCCACTGCCACCCAGGACATCAGACGTGACCGGAGTGCCCAACAGTGTCAGCGAATGACCGTGGACCACTGGGTGACATCATACATGACCAGCACCGGACTTTCAATGTGGCACATCACAGGCTTAATCATAAGATCCGGAAAATACAGACTTCATGCCTCCAGAACGAAATGGCTAAGATTTCTTTTCCTAGGGATCAGACAGATTGAGCTGAAATGGGTGTTGATAATACCCCCTGATTGCATCTCAAAGATCATTTCCCCGAACTAAGCCCGGGCCTTGCCGTCAGAGAGCTTATTCCTTTATAGCTGCATCCACTGGGGAAATTTTTGTTCTAAGATATATAGCACTGGAGAAATGGAAAAAACCTTTTACTATTGTATAGTGAAGAGGTGAGGGGGTGTGGGGATAGTAACCTCATTAATTTTTAGGATAGCCAAGAGCTTCTTATTCAACAGCAGCCCTGAAGAAAAGATACATTAGTGCTCTTGGAGGGGATGCATTCAATGGATGTGGGCATCAGAACCCAGTTATGGACACTAATAACAGAAGCCAACAGAGCCCCTTACTCTGGGGCAGGCACGGAGCAAAGCAGCTGATAGGCACTTCTCATTTAAAATGGGGGTCAGGAATTATTCTCCCATTTTTACATAAGGAAACTAAGGCTCAGAGAGGTTAAGTAGCCACACAGCTTTGCCACATGCCTCCATCAGTTCTTGCCACCATCACTAGGCTTTTGAACTAGGGGATCAGTGAGAAATCCAGCAAAAGTGACAAGCTTAAAATCCACTATTCACCATCCACTGCCATGTGGTTTTCCCCTGCCCCCATCCAGGTTGCTCTCAAGATTGCTGCTTCAAACTAACATTTGCAGAAGCAGTGAGGGAAGTAAAGAGCAGGAAGGCAAAGCCCCAAGACCCTCAGCTGCTTCCTACTCACACTGCCCCAAGCGACTCCCATCACACAGGACACCCATGGCTTGGCTTGGCTTTGAAACATTAACAGCACTCAGCGTTAGTCACCACATTTTCACTGAACCTGAAAACAACATACTTTTAAAAAGCTGCTCTCTTTCAAAGCTCTACACACAGAACTGAATCTAGTCAGTGTCCTTTAAATACAATTTAGCACAGGTGTCTTTTGTGATAGAAATATTGAATGGCTACCATTTACTATTTACTAGGTGTCAGATGCTTTACACAGATATTTCTCTTAAAAGTTGTATCACAAATAATGTACACTATACCAATATTTTAATAGCTATTAACTTAATAGTTAATGTTATTAATTGTGAATACACCATTCAAGTATTTTATTTATCCATTTTAAATTATTAGCAAAAAAAACAATTTAATTCTTTGACTTTTTAGCAATTACAGTTCAGTATGGGGCCAGGCCCTACTGAGATTAATTGGTTTAGTCCTCCTAACAACGCTATGTTATTATCTCATTTTTTTGAAGATGAGGAAACAAAGGCCCAGAGAGCTTAAGTAACTTGGTCAAGGTCACACAGCAAATAGGTCGCAGAGCTGAGATTTGAACCCTAGCAATCTGATTTCGGAGTCCAAGCTTATGACCTCCGTGCTCTGCTGCTTCAAGTCCTCCATAATCCCAGTGGTTCTTAAGGGAGAAAATGATAACTGCACAAAACTAGTAATTACCAAAAAAAAAAAAAAAAAAAGAAAGAATTAGCAGATTCAGAGAAGAGTCCACCCTTGTGACAGAGTCAAAATCATACACAATTCATAGAAACATACACTGTGTTGAGATCAAAATAAATGATACGTGCTTAATGTTACATATCATAGAGATACTAATTTTTTTAAGATCAAGTAAATACTTAGAAATGTTTACAACACTGACAAGCATTCTTACCTGTAATTTGATAGTGCTGCCATTTATAAATCAACAGGAATGGTTTATAATGGATGTTTATGCAGGCAGTAACCGATCAGCTAAAACCCACATGTAGATGAGTCTTGGGGGAACAGACAATAGCTACATAATTGTGTGTGCGTGTGTGTCTGCCTGCCCCCCCCCACTCTCTCTCTCACACACACACACACACACAGGGGAGGGAGGACACTCAGGTAGAACACATAGTGTGTCTGCTGTCCCAATTAAGCAAGCAGCACAGCCAGGATTTGAAGCAGATCTGATCCAAAGCCCACATGCTTGCTGCCCCCTCCCTGCCTTTCTGAAAGAATGTATGAGAAAGGTTTTCAGTTATGTTTTCCTATAAAACCTAAAATTTAGGTTGAAAGCTATTTCATCAAGAGGAGATAAACGGACCTAAGACTCCTAAAGTATAATTTATCTGTCATTCTTTGATTCATTTTCTATCCTTCAGAAACTTTCTATTCCTAGGATCTTTCATTTATCACCCTATTATTAAAAGGATTATCTATTTAACTGGTTGTTTTTAGTGTAAAATTCTGTGAAGTTTGCTCGAAGTTTGGAATTCACATCTTACATTATTTCTTTTTAGTTTACTGTAAACTAACTATTCCTTTCTCCCTTTTTCTAAATGACTTATTTTAAACCAAAGTATATAGCAAAAGAAACCAAGGAGTTTTGTGGGAAACCTATCTACGGATATTGTTATGAATTTATTGTCTATTGTTAGTCTCTGAAATCATGATCCTGACCACAATAGTGATGGACAGGACCATTCTGGATAAGCACTGTCTACAAAGCAGGCGAGACAGAAGAGGCAGGGAGGAGGAAAATTGTTAGACTTCATCGCAACTGGGTCATAAAGCAGAATAAAATGCCTGTAAGCTGTGTGTCTCCCTTAAGATGCTTTGTTAAAAAGCACATTCTGCATTTCTTTGCCTTTAACCATATCTTCAAGACAAGTTTCTGCCCTCTGCTTTGTTTCAATTGGCTGGCTAACCCTGAGGTCAGTCAAGCTAACCTCCCAAATGTCAGGCACACCAAGAAAAGAATACCGGCGGTTAGGGTAGAGACGTGGTTGCTCCTGCCCAGAACTGACCCGCCTGGAGGGTCGCCTCCATCCCCCACCAACTCGAAAGAGTAAGAGACCCACTTAGTGGGAATGCTTACTCTATTCTTGGTTTTCTATGAATGTCTCGATCTCAAACTACTTTAGAGACTAAGGTTAAGTTTAGGGTTAGGGTCAGGAATAGGGTGAGCCAAAGCAATGCCCTGAATTTTCCGAAGCTAGAGCTACTTCCCTCTTCCTCTGCATATTTTAGTGTTCTTCAGGCATCCCGAGAAACCATAATGGGGTGGGATCTGCCGGACACTGCACTGAGCCTTACCCACATTGCATGGCAACTCTATGCAGGGAGTGATGTCATTTGCACCTTTGCCCAGATAAGAAAAGGAGGTGCAGGCTGGGACTACACAACCAGGCAAGCTGACTCCCGGGCCAACTACCAAGGACACAGTTTTGCCCGCTGAGAACTCTAGCACCCCTGCAGGAGTCTTGGAACAGTTGGCCGAATAATGAGGAAGGGACCTGAGAAGAGAAGAGGAAGGCTAAGCAGGGAACTGAGTGCCAAGGAAAAGGCTCACAGTCTGTGCCATCCTTTCTGCCCTTGGACCTTGAAAGGCAAACGTAAACTTCTGGAACCAACTTCAAGACTGCCATCTGGGTCCTCAGAGGCCTGAAGAGGAGGAAATGGGGCTAAACTTGAATTTCCAGATCTTTTTGAGCCTGCTGAAAGCTAAGAAAGGTCTGCTTGAAGGAGATTGCAGAGTCTCTGTGTCCCTGGAAATGGACTTTAAAGAGAGGACAGTCCTCTCTCCTGGGTATTGGACTTGGTTCCATCAAACCAGGATGTTCTGCTATTGCCCCACCCCCACCACCAGTGAAATCCTCTTTTCCCGTCTGTCCCTTTCTTCCCCCTTCTCTACAACTCTTCACTAATTTGACATTTTGAAATACTCCACCACTTATCTAAAACTCAGTCACGCCATCCAGTAATCCTTGAGTGCTTTGATATACAGACAATTAAATGGTTCTTGGCTCAGTAATAAGACTTACTATGTCAGAATGAAAAAGAAATAATGTTTCAAAACTTCTTGTCCCCACAAATCACCACTCTTTCAAGTCTGCAACAAATGTCTACAATTAAATGCCCATTAAATAGATAAAAATTTTAAAGTTTTTTCTAATAAACCCTTATTCCTGGAGCAATACAAACTGTTCGTGTGGACAATATCCCTGTAAATATTTTTTTCCCTGTTGGTCTTCAAATGTATCACTTTCAATTAAATGCTCAATGTGGGTTCATTTACAGAGTGAGAAGATTTTAACGTCTCCTCTGCCGAAAGACCCTCTGGATGGCTGCTATCTCTCAGGGACAATGTTCATCTCTGGGGAATTTTTCCATTAGCCATGGGTCATCACTACTCTCGAAATTTATTAAGTTTATTTGTTACGTGTGTACGTACATAATGCAGTGCTTTGGCATTAAACAGACGAGTTCAATCCCAACCCAGCGATTCTATTCTTCCACATGTGCATAAAGAGCCATGTACACAGAAGAATATTACACTAGTTTTTTAATAGAAAAGCCATAGGAAATAACCTAAATATCCACCCCTAAGGAAATGCATTGATATGGTGGAATATTACACAATATTTCTGTTCTATAGTTAACAATTTCAAATCAACTCCCATGTCGCAATGTTGGTAATGCTTGCTTGAGAACACAAGAGGGATTCAGTGGAAATCTGTATTACCAAAAAAACAGCTCAACACCTTTGTCTTAGAAATAGATGGCCAGGGGCATCTTTAATAACAGCAGCAACAACAAATGGTGGTTATCCAGCACTTTCCACGTCAGGCACTGTTCTAAGTGCTTTACGTATTTTAGCCCAACATATCCTCCCAACAACCCAATAAAGTTAAGACTATTAGAACCCACATTTCACAGATAAAGAAATTAAGGCACCAAGAAGACAGGAAAGTTGCCCAACGTCACACAACTAGGAATGGCAGGACTGGAATTCAACCCAGCCAGTCTGATTCTAGATGCTGTGATCCTGCCCATTTTGCTGTCTGTTTCTCTATTGGAATCAAAATGGACAGATGCCAAAACAAAATGTGAGTGGAAAAGGAGGAGGATACAAAATTTTCTGTAAGACATCATTTATGGAAACTTTAAGAGCACACATATAATAATACCTATTATTGGCTACTAATACACAAATATACTATGTTAAAGTATCTTTAAGTGGACTGGAAGAAGATACACCTAACTCCTGAAAGTGGTTCATTAGGGAAAGAGGGGAGGAAACAAGTCATGCGGAGGTGGAAATGAGGAAAAAGGTTGAACTTAGTCTCTAATATTTTATTTCTTTAAAAAGATCTCCTCAATTTCGATGAGTATATGAAGTCAATGCATCGCCCTTTCACTTGTCCCAGGAGTCCAACAAAAGGTACCTATTTTCCCCCCATCATTCATATTTGCAAAACCCAGAATCCACAAACATGCTTTAATCTATTAGCATTTGCATTACTAAGATACAGTTTAAATGACATTTACTTTTAAACAAATTTTATTAAGCTGTGCATTTTAATGGTGTGAGTCCATTAGAAGGAAAAAGCCAAATAGGTTAAAACAAACACATTTTACTTTCTTCTGGTAAAAGTGATGCAGGTTCATTTTAGCAACTTCAGAAAATTCTAATATATGCAAAAAGAAGACACTTCACTGATACACCACTGTTTATGTTCTCAGGTCTATTGTTCCAGGGTTCTTCTGTGATTTTTTTTTTTTTTAAGATTTTATTTATTCATTTGAGACACAGAGAGAGAGGGAGAGAGAGAGCATGAGCAGGGAGAGAGGCAGAGGGAGAGGGAGAAGCAGACTCCTTGCTGAGCCAGGAGCCCGATGTGGGGCTCGATCCCAGGACCCTGGGATCATGACCTGAGCCGAAGGCAGACGCTTAACCATCTGAGCCACCCAGGTGCCCCTTCTTCTGTGATTAAATACACACAGAATTTTGATACAAAAATGACACTATGTGATATCCATCTCCATAAACTATTTTCCGCTAATACAGACCAAATGTCTTTACATTTTTTCTGCATTATTTTAAACAGTCGCCTATATTTTATTCTCTCAATGCCTATATTTATCCAACAGTTATTGCCCCCCCAAAAAAGATTAAAGACATTTGCAGAAAAATGAAAGCTAGAACACTCTGTTGCTAGCAGACCCATATGACCAAAAAAAAATGTTAAGGAAGTTCTGTGGCTGAAGGAAAATCATTCCAGATGGAAACTCAGATGTACACAAAGGAAGGAAGAGCATCAGATGGTAAATATGTGGATAAACAACTTTTCTGTTGTTTTTTATAGACATGTAAAAAAAAAAAACCTTAAAATTTAAAGCCAAAAGGAGTAACAATGTACTGTGGGCTTTATAACAGATGTAAAATTAAAAGGTATGACATTAATACCACAAAAGATGGCAGGAGAGAATGGGAGCAAACTGGAGTAGCTTTCTTACGTTAGTCATGAAGAGCTTTAATGTTACTGGTAGAAAAATGTGACAAGATGTGCACAGTAAACCCTAGAACCACTAAATTTAAAACAAAAAATAGTAAATGACAGCAAGTACACAATTCAAAACAACAACTGGTGTGTCGAGGATGGAAGGACCCATTACTGAGAGGTCCAGGCAGACTTCTCCACTACTTTCAACTGCTATTCTTCCAGAAATAAAAATACCCTTAAACAATTCGACTCTGGTCTAATTCCTTCCTCCTACCTTTCAACTCAAAATAGAGAGGAATCCAAATCCACCTGAACCAACTGCTAAAGAAACTGGACATAGACAAATAGTCCACAGAGAGAACTGTACTGGATCCAATCCAAGTACTCTCCTTACAAACATAAGACCTAGCCAGAGAAGATTGGATCCTGACGCTTTGACATTAATCACCCTGATTTCCATTGTAAACATTATCGCTACCAAAGGGACATTTTCAGGGTCACTTTTTAATAAGGTTTGATGTTAAAAAAAATAATAAGATTTGAGGCATAATAACCAAAGTGGAACTACACTGGCATTTCCAATACCAAGGGATCAATCTTTCTAAGACCCAGTTCCTTTTTGCATCTGTGCGTCCACAGACATAGAAGGACAGTGACTTGAGCTTGAATGAGCCCTTTAGGGAACATCCAGCTGTTGATGCCAAATACACATCAGAGTTCCAGCAACAGAAATCAAACCGACTTTCTGAATCATCCCATCCTGCTGCCTGGATACAGCATAGCTCTGAGTGTCTCTTGGCAAGTCCTCTTGCTCAGGGAGATGAAGCCAGTTGCTGAAGGCCTCTGGCAGCTGGGATTTTTAAAACAGTCCTTGAATCTCAACATATACAGTTATCATTCTTAGACCCCACCCCAGACTTCCTTTGTGGCTTTGAGCAAGCCACCTTTCCTAAAATCTTACCTTAGCCACCTGGTAATTATTCTATCACTATCTGACACTTAAGGCTTACTATGTGCCCTCTATGGGCTCTAAATGACTATATGAAGTACATATATATAACATATAACAAAAAATGTTATAAATAAAAGGCAATAATATACATATTCACTTAATACTAACAACAGATAATAAAACAGAGGCAGAATTTGAATAATGTGCCCCCAAATTGTAAAACTAACAAGTGACCGAGCCCAAGACCCAGCTCCAGCTTTTCGCCTCCATACTCTACTCTTGGGAGAGGAATGGTGGGGGACTAAGTCCTTACAACATTAACTTTCTTCCAGGAACAATATCAAGTCACTGGGACAGAACATAATAACCTCACTCCTTGCTCCTAACCCACCGTCCATCTGCTGCCCTCACACACTCCCCCTGACTGCCCCAAATCTTCATCTTGCAAGGGTTTCACCCAAGGGATGGCTGGAGATAGACAGCTCCCCTACAACCACCCTGGAGAGGTCCATCTGCGTGCCAGGTCCCGTTCGAAGTGCTGACGTGTCCAGCCAAGTTGACTTCCTTACCCTTAAGGAATGCATTCATTTGTCCATTCAACAAATATCTATCAAGCACCTATTTTGTGCCCGGCCAGATACTGTGCCAGAGAATGGGAATACAGTGATGAACAAAGAGGTATAGTCCTAGCCCTTGCAGAACATACAACCACGTAAAGAGACAGACGGTGTCTACTTGGAGAGGGGAAGTTAGAGGAAATGTAATGGGAGAGCTCACATTTGAACAAAGTTTCGAGGAAGAAATTAGTTTGTCAGTCAGACAAGGAGAATAAAATGTCAGGCAGAGGGAGAACATGTGCAAAGGAGCGAAAGCGGGAAACAGACCATAGGGTTACCGGTGAGTGACAGCAGAACAGGAAAGCCAGGTACAAACATCAGGCAGACTTCTACTGAAGAGCGGCCAGGGAAGCCAGGAAAAGCACCTCCTCACCCCCGCACACCAATAAGACGAGACGAAGGAGCACGAAAGGAAGAAACCGACAACCACAGAGGTTGTCAATGGATGTGCCAAAGCACTCACGGAGGACAAAAGCGCTGCACAGAATGCTGACCATCACGATGAAGTGGAGCGAGGAAGCCACGCTCTGCGCAGAGTGCTACCAAGGACAGAACCCTTGCCAGCCGGCTTAGCTTGGAGTTTCCCAAAGCAGACCCCGAGGCAAAGACTCGTGTGCAGGGAGTTTATTTGGGAGGTGATCCCAAAATAGCAGAATGACAGAGCGGGCAAAGTGAGATGGGACAGAAAGGGAGAAAAGCCCATCAAGTGCAGTTAATACGAAAGTTCCTGCTGTGGGCCACTGGGGCTCTATCCCGGTGGGGACAAAGGGAAGACTTCAGAGCTGAAGATGTTTATCAAAACAACTCCATCCCCCCCCGGTAGAAGGCTGCCCCTGCAGCAGTAAGTCACCAGCACGTTCAGGCTGCCCTGCACGCTGAGCAAAGCTCCACCAAGCAGAGCCACACAGGTGCCTGAGGGACGAAGTTGTCGGGATCTACAGGAACTGGAACTACAGCAAACTTTGAGGCGGGTTGCGGGGCTGTGGTGCCGGGCATCAGCAGCTTGGCTGCAAAAGGCTCCGCACTCAGTCCCCAGAATGTGTGCAGGATAGCGGCAAGGGGGCAAAGATCAACTGGGGATCAACTCAAATTCAGTTCACCAAGCAAACAATCTCCCATGCATGGTGGACTCTCCAGCCAGAGGATTACCCTTCTCTTGCTCTATTATTTAACCAAAACTGAAACTCAAACATATTCTCTCCAAAATTCAAAAAGGCCTACCAGGGATTATGCCTCCTTTTATTGGTAGACAACGAAAGACACAGCAATCTATTTTTCACCTTGCAGGAGCTGTCTCAGCTGGACGCCTCCCACCCTCACCAAAACGTCACTAAGGAGACAGACCTATCAGTGTTCATAGTCTGGATCTCTCACCCTGTGGTTCACTTATGTCTCATTAAGGCATCTTAAGTCCTTGCTCCTTCTGGCTCATCAGATCTAACTAACATAGTCATCAAAATAGTGATCCAATGGGGCGCCTGGGTGGCTCAGTTGGTTAAGCGTCTGCCTTCAGCGCAGGTCATGATCTCGGGGTCCCGGGATCGAGCCCTACGTGGGCTCCTTGCTCAGTGGGGAGTCGCTTGCCTCTCCCCCTGCTCACTCTGTCTCTGTTTCTTTCTCAAATAAATAAAATCTTTTTTAAAAAAATAGTGATCCATTGTAACCTTGTATGTCAAAATGTCCAAAGTTTTTGTGGACTTATGATAGAAGGCAGGACAGCTGGTATAGTCCTGAGGCAAGATTGAAAACACACTGTTGGTTGTGCTAGGTAAAAGCAAATTGCTTCTGCATGCTCCTGGGTGGCTCAGTCAGTTAAGCATCTGACTCTTGATCTCAGCTCAGGTCTTGATCTCAGGGTCATGAGTTTAAACTCCGCACTGGGCTCCATGCTGGGCATGGAGCCTACTTAAAAAAAAAAAAAAAAGGGCAAATTGCTTCTGGATACTGTTGGTTGCACTAGATGAAAGCAAACTGCTTCTGGGGATACTTACAAATTGGTAAAGAGTAAAAAACATTTTCTGAGCCAGGATCTGCATACAGGTACCAGGGGCTACATTCCTCTGCAGTATTAGCTATTTCCTCCCTCACTTTTTACTGCCACAGTTTGTGCTTCTCTCCCTCATTATGGGTCTAGTGACAACAGGAAGAGACTGGAGTGAGTCTTGAGGACAATAGGCATCCTTTTATTCAGGCAATTTCCCCAACTAAGATGATTAGTCTTCAAGCCAGAGGCTGGTCTACCCAGATGAAGAAAAATAGACTTCTTCTACCACCAAGGCAAGTTCTGAGTAATCGGGGATTCAACACTGTCAGCTCTATCCGAGCCCATTGGATGTCCCCATTCTAAGACTTCCGGTCCCATTCTTTCTCAATGTTCTAACTCTCACAAGAGAGTCATGGCAAGGCTATGAATTCAGTGAAAGTTTGAGTTTGACTTTCAGCAAGATTGCCTCTGTAGCTATAAGAAATAAATTATTTTACGGCTACTGCAGAAGCTCTCTGGGTCTCTATAACTAGAGCTTAGAAAGGAAACATCCTGTCTTGTTTTCTTTCTCTGCATGATCCAAAGTACCCAGAAGAATCCATCCCAGGCTACTGTCCTTTTTTGTCATCAATGTTGCCACAGTGGTCAAGTACGGCAGCCACGCACTCTCCAAAGGTATTGGCTTCAGTGGATACTTCGTCACTATAAACCATACGTGAGAGAGTTTAGAGAATTTGCCACCAAATGGATTTTGACACCAAACTTTCAAAAACAAAGAAAAAAAGTCCTCAGATTTCACAGCGTTGTGATTTTTTAAACTGTAGATACAAGATTATGAGCCTGTGGGGAGAAGGGGAGAGAAACTATATTGAGGAGAGAAGAGGCTGTGTAAGCGAGCTAAAATTTTGATTTCTTAGAGCAAGAATTAAATAGACTATTTCTAAGGTTGAAAAGAAATCATAATGCAAGCACTTATATAGGGATATCACCAAAAGAACAAAACAGAATTGCTTACAAGTGGCTGTCTCTGTGGATAAGGGATGGATGACAAATGTGAATCAGGGGACTATGATGAGCCTGTTCGTTCTATTTCTTTTTTAACCCCTTCTGAATACTATTTGGATTTTTTTTTTTTAATTCTAAAAAATTTAAGCCAGGCCCAGAACACTCAGGGATGCCAAGGAAAGACATTTAAATTTCAAGCCTAAGTGATAGAGAACCAATACTTAGAAGACTGGTATGATCAAAAAGTGTTTTGTTTTTTTTTTTTAAAGATTTGTATTTATTTGAGAGAGAGCACGCACGCACATGAGCAGGGAAGAGGGGCAGAGGGAGAAGAAGACTCCCTGCTGAGCACAAGGTACTCAATCCCAGGACCCTGGGATCATGACCTGAGCTGAAGGCAGAAAGCCAACTGAGCCACCCAGGTGCCCCCAAAAAGTGTTTTTTAAAAAAGGTCAGGGGAGGGACGCCTGGGTGACTCAGTCAGTTAAGCATCTGCCTTCAGCTCAGGTCATGATCCCACGGTCCTGGGATCGAGCCCCGCATCGGGCTCCCTGCTCAGCGGGGAGCCTGCTTCTCCTTCTCCCTCTGCCTGCCGTTCTCCCTGCTTTTGTGCTCTCTCTCTCTAGCAAATAAATAAAATCTTAAAAAAAAAAAAAGGTCAGGGGAGTTGGCTAAGTCAAGAGTGTACAGGACTCTTTAGATCCTATGTGGAATCCAAAAAAGTTGAACTCATAAAAAAAGGAGAATGGTGGTTACCAGGGGCTGAGGGTGGCAGGGAAATGGGGAGACCTTGGTCAAAGGGCACAGATTTTCAGTGAGAAATAAAGACACTCTGGAGACCCCATGTATAGCATTGCAGTCATAGTTAATAATGATGAATTTTATTCCTGAAAATCACTAATAGTAAATCTTAAGTGCTCTCACCTACAAAAGAAAGGAAATAATAACTATGTGAGGTAGTGGATATTAGTTTTTGATAGTGGTAATCATCCCGACAGTATACACATTTATCAAAACATGCTGTACACCTTCAATATATACAATTTTTTGTCAACCATACCAATAAAACTGGAAAAAGATTTTTTTTTTTTTAAGTGTATATCAGAGGCCTACAGGAGAGGTGGGGCACAGGGTTGTATGGAGACCAGTCAGAGGGAAACTTGCCACACTCATGGTTTCCATAGCAGCACAGTTCAGAATCTAGTTCACCTGCAATTTCAAGTTCCAGCAGTGAGGCTACGTAAGCTAATCCCTCACCCAAGTGGACAGCACGCTAATACAGGCCTACTACACTGAGGCCCAATCCGGATGAATCAAGGAGAGAAACTTCCACCGTGAACCAGAGAGACAGGTCAGACAGCTGGGGTTTAACAGCCATGTGACAGGGTCTGAATGGCCAGCACCGGTCTCGTCTGGCACACTGCAGACACCTGCATGCCCACTTCCCTGCTGACACGCACAGGTGAGACTTGCAAGGGAGGTAATCAAAGTTTAACATACTCAGTCTTTGAAATGATCCTGAATTTGCAAATCCTATTTAAAAATAGTCCCTGTTAAATTTTATTCCGCACGTTTATGAAGAATGTATGAATGCAGACAGGAAGGAACAACTTCAAAATGGTGGTTCTGCGTCTTGATGACATGACCAAGGACCCAGACCCTCTCATGGTGCCCTGGTACCTTCAATGTCAGCTTCATCCTCTGACAGACAGCAGCAAGGCTCCGTAGACCCAGAGTCTCATCCCCACATGACAAGATCCAGAAGAACTAAGAGATCAAATGTTCTGGCTTTTCCCTGGGACAAAGAATTATCTCCTAGAAACACCCTTCAACAGATTTCCTCCCATCCCAACCCCTGCGCTCATCCCTGGGAAAGAGAACAAGAAACCTTTAAACCAATCAGGCCCACCCAGAGCTGCGGGCTGATGGCTTCCCTGAAGCACATGGATGCATTTGTAAGTATGAATAACTGAAGAACAAAAAAATTAGAGTTCTGTAGGAGAGACAACAGGGGAACAGATGCTGGACAGATATCCAGTAGCATCCATTATGACACCTAAATTGAACAATTTCCAGACTTATGGAGTCAGGAAATCAAATTATATTAAATTAAAATTGTGGTCAAAAGAAGTAGAGAAAATATTTAGCTCCTGATGTGGGGAGGTGAGGGTAAGGGAAAAAAAGCCAGGTCAACTAATCTTAGACAAAGCAGGAAAGAATATCCAATCGAAAAAAGACAGTCTCTTCAACAAATGGTGTTGGGAAAATTGGACAGCCACATGGAGTAAAATGAAATTGGACCAGTTTCTTATACCATACACAAAAATAAACTCAAAATAGATTAAAGTCCTAAATATGAGACAGGAATCCATCAAAATCCTAGAGGAGAACACAGGCAGCAACCTCTTTAACCTAAGTCACAGCAACTTCTTGCTAGACACGTCTCCAAAGGCAAGGGAAACAAAAGCAAAAACGAACTATTGGGACTTCTTCAGGATAAAAAGTTCCTGCACAGCAAAGGAAACAGTTGACAAAACTAAATGACAACCTACAGAATGGAAGAAGATATTTGCAAATGACATATCAGATAAAGGGCTAGTATCCAAAATCTATTGATAATTTATCAAACTTACCAAAAAAATTAAAAATCCAGTTAAGAAATGGACAGAAGACATGAACAGACATTTCTCCAAAGACATAAAAATGGCCAAGAGACACATGAAAAAATGCTCACCATCACTTGGCATCAGGAAAATACAAATCAAAACCTCAATGAGATACCACCTCACACCAGTCAGAATGGCTAAAATTAACAAGTCAGGAAACAACAGATGTTGGTGAGGATGCAGAGAAAGGGGAACTCTCCTACACTGTTGGTGGGAATGCAAGCTGGTGCAGCCACTCTGGAAAACAGTATGGAGGGTCCTCAAAAAGTTAAAAATACAACTACCCTATGACCCAGCAGTTGTATCCAAAGGATACAAAAATAGTCATTTGAGGGACACCTGGGTGGCTCAGTCAGTTAAGCATCTGCCTTGGCCTCAGGTCATGATCCCAGAGTCCTGGGATCGAGCCCTACATCAGGCTCGATGCATTTGTAAGTATGAATAACTGACTTGCTCCGTGGGAAGCCTGCTTCTCCCTCTCCCACTTCCCCTGCTTATGTTCCTGCTTTCGCTCTCTCTGTTAAATAAATCAATAAAATCTTTAAAAACAAAAATAGTGATTTGAAGGGGCACATGCACCCTAATATTTACAGCAACAATGTTCACAATAGCCAAACTATGGAAAGAGCCCAGATGTCCATCAACAGATGAATGGATAAAGAAGATACATACATACAGTGGAATACTACTCAGCCATCAAAAAAATGAAAACTTGCCATTTGCAATGACACGGATGGAACCAGAATCTATTATGCTAAGTGAACTCAGTCAGAGAAAGACAAATACCATATGATTTCACTCATATGTGGAATTTAAGAAATGAAACAGATGAATATAGGGGAAGGGAAAAATAAAGTAAGATGAAAACCAAGAGGGAGGCAAAACGGAAGAGACTCTTATCTTTAGGGAACAAACTGAGGGTTGCTGGTGGGGGTGAGGTGGGAGGGATGGGGTAACTGGGTGATGGGCATTGAGTAGGGCACGTGATGTAATGAGCACTGGTGTTAAATGCAACTGATGAATCACTGAACTCTACTTCTGAAACGAAGACTACACTATATGTTAATTAACTTGAATTTAAAGAAAAGCTTGATAGGAAAAAAATGCCAAGAGGAAAGACCTGAGACCCACACAAGAAGTATTTCCAGTGATCTCACCAAAATCTGGAGAGAATGCCGGCACTGTGAGAACTCACGGGCAGGCTCTATGACATTTGCAGAGCTCTCAGGAATCCTCCAAAGATACAGGAGTTGTAGGAAGGATACCAGTGCATGCTTCAATGTGTAAATTAATGAAAATAATCATGGACAGCACCTATCAAGTACGTGCTCTCCATTAAGCACTTTACATACATTAAATGCTCATAAATTCCCAGTGAGAGGTTATTAGAAATGAGGAAAATGAGGTGCAGATAGGTTATTTGCCTGATTTCTGACCCTACGAATGGAGAAAGCAAGACATAAACCTAAGTTGATGTGATTCTGAAGCTCATGCTCTTGATCACTCATCTGTAATACCTAGTTTCTAGAGAAATCTAAGAATTAACTAAAGAAATGAAATCACATTCCACATCATGAGTTCAGAAGGATTCCAGTGTAGTTCTGGTAATTTCTTTTCTCCATCATCAACTGATCAACCTTTGCTGGATACCCACTTGGACCTGAGAGATCACCTAGGTCATCTGGCCAACCCCTACAGCCTCTGCCCAAGTGTGGTCCACAGACCAGAAGCACTAGCATCAGTGCAAGCCCATTAGAAATGCAGAATCTCAGGCCTTACCCTAAACCTAGTAGATTAGCATCTGCATTTTCATCTCCCCGTAGTCCCCTATTTCATCTCCCCATAGTCCTCTCAAAGCTAAATACCCACTTCCTCCAGTTATTTCCTAGATCATGCTGTTTGTGTCTCCCATCTCAGTGGTACCCAACCTAAGATGTGCATTAGAGTGACTTGAAAATATCCAAGGGTGGATCCCAGGAATCTGTATTTTTCACATACTTCCCAAGTATAGCCAAGGCCCAGATCTCAGGGCTCAGAATCAATGCCCCGCATGCCCTCTAGTTTCTTAATATTTTTCACGGAGTGCAGCTTGTCTTCATAGAGCTGAAGATGAGGATCAGGCCAAAGTATATGCATTATTATGGCCTGTGGTCAGAGCACACTATTTTAATTAGTGCAACCTAAAATGTGGCGAGCACTTATAAGAGTCTCATCACAGTGAGCGTATATTAAGCTTGTTGATAACCAAAATTCCAGCATCTCCCCCCCCCCCCAACCATATGAGCTGTTTCAAAGTCAGGCTTCCCTAGATCTATACATAAGCACTCTATTTTCCTGAATTTAGATGTAAGACTCTATACTTCTTCCTCTTAAAATTCCACTTGTTGTTTTGAACCCTTGATTTCATCTGCCAAAAGCTCTGAATCTTTATTCCACCCTTTATTGGAAAGCAATGAATGGACTAGGAAAAGTTAGACCCTAGAATCAGACATGCTTAGGTACCATGAGATTTACTGGAGACAAATGGCTCAAATGGTTATGCCCACGACTTAAGAGGTCAGCTCAGTGCTGACAAGAAATGTTCATGTAACAGAATACCTGTTGAATGAATTAATGAAATAATGCCTGATGGCCGGGATACTGGCAAGGAGACTGGCTAGATACTTCTCCATGTGAGAACAGATGGAGGTCTGAACTGAGACTGATTCAGTGATAAAAAAGGAAGATTTAGGGGGCTCTTTGAAAGGTAGAAACAATAAAATGTATTGGGCAATTGCATGTCAGGGTAAAGAAGAATAAAGAGTCACAAGGACACCCACGTCTCCGGGCTAAGCAAGTAGGAGGATGTGGTTGCTGAGAGCAGGACCAAGGGCAAACCACCTCAGCCCACCCATAGGAAAGCCTGAGGGCTCCAGGGAGATAGGAGTGCCCTCCAACACCTGTGTGTAACTGAAACAGGACCGATACCTTTATGGACCTAACTCAATTGTGACAGATATCGTCCCATCAGTAATAATCTCTGGATGAACCTTGAGGACATTATGCTAAGTGAAATAAGCCAGACAAAAATGGATAAATATTTTATGATTCCACTTACATAAGATACCAGATCAGACAAATTCATAGAGACAGAAAGTAGAATAGTGTTGCCAGGAGCTGGGGAAAGGGAAGAATGGGGAGTTAGTGTTTAAGGAGTATAGAGTTTCAGTTTGGGATAGTAAGTTCTGGAGCTGGGTGGTGGTGATGGTTGCACAGCAGTGGGAATGTACTTAATGCCATTGAACTGTATACTTGAGAATGGTTAAAATGGAAATTTTTATGTTCTATTTTGCCACAATAACAAAAATGTTTTCAATGTAATCTCAAGTTATCAACCATCTATGTTGATAATTATTCCCCTTTCTGTCTGGTTAAGCTTGATTGGGACTGAGGAACTGACAAGTCCTCAGAGACTTAAATGCTCTGTTTAATCCACTGAAAAGTTACAGCAAAAGCACCAGGGCATAAAGAGATGATTCAGAAACCAATTCTGTGGAAACAAAATGTCAGGTGCTATTATGGCCCGTTACGTAAAAATAATTTTCCTGCTTTTGCTTCTGTGAATGTTTTTGCTCTGATCTCATTTCTTTCCATCACCTTGGATAAATCTCATTAGAAACTTCTGTTTAAGTACTTTCAGCAGCTAACCTAAAATGAGGCACATACAGAAGTCAAAATAAGGCAAATCTTCAAGGGAGCTGTGAACTGTACCTTCAAAAAATATTTATACAACCTAAAATTTAAGATTTTAAATCCATGCAAGAGTCTTGAAATGAGCGGTTGCTCCATTTTGAAATCCCCTGATGTAGCCTCACCCTGTGAAGAGACCCTCAGCTTTGACTGTACACTGGAATCACTTAAAGGAGCTTTAAAAATTACTGAGAACTGCATCCTAACCTTAGAGTCTGATTTAGTTATGTGGAGTCCCGTGTGGGCATCAGGATTTTTTGTAAGCGAAGTTCCTCAGGTGATTCTCATGTTCAGCCTTGGCTGTGAACCAGTGACCAAGAAGTTAAGACAAATTCATCCCACCCTGAAAATGAGGGAGAAAGACAAATATGTAATGACCTAAGCAAAAATATACAAAAGTGATGCTATCACCAAAGCAGAAATTGATCTTAGAACCCTAACATTTCAGAGCTAAGAAGAAACTTCAAGACCATCTAGAGCCGTTAGTGGTTCTCAAAGCATGATCCCTGAACCGTCAGCGTCAGCTGGAAACATGTGAGAAATGTAGATTCTGGGGCCCCCTCCAGACGGTAGAATCAGAATTTGAGGTAGAGCCCAGCAATCGGGGTTTTATTTATTTATTTTTCTGGCAATCTGTGTTTTAAGAAGCCCTCCAGGAGATTTTGATAGCAGCTGAATTTTGAGAACCATTGTTCTAGAGCAGTGATGGGGAGATTTAAAAAATATCCCAGCACTCTACAAAGATTCTCATTCAGCCTTTTTTTTTTTTTTTTTAACCTCTTCAGCTGATTCTAATGTGAAACCAGGGTAGAAAACTAGTCAAGTCCCACCCTGTATTGAGACAAGGAAAGACCAGCCCAAGGTGAGACAAGTAGTTAGTACCACCATCTGAACAAGAACCCAAATCCCTTGATTCCAAATTGAGCTCGATGTCCAGTAAGCAATTCTAATTCTCGTACTGTGGATACTAAATCCATTCTAGTATGGATTTAAATTATGACTCAGTTCAAAAACTGCATTGTTCTTTTACTTATAGTGCTGTGGTCTAGGAACTTGATCCTCTGGTTCCCTTTCCTATATCCCTCATGTTGGAGAGAGGAGGTTAGAAGACAAGCCACATCAACATCAAGACAAAGCAAAAATAAAAATGCCAATTGCTCCAAAATAAAAACAGAAGCCTCACAAGTACTTGCAAACATCCACAGAATACATGCAATTTGTTAACATTTCAAATGAGATTATAGAAAATATTTTGCATTCCTATGAGAAGGAAGCTACCCAACAGGTCACAAAGGTACCTAAGAAATCCCTCAGTTGGGCCTTCTGGCTCTTGGAACGGCTGTTTTTACATTATCCCCAGTGGAAGACTGTCAGATTTTTTAGCCAGATTTCAATTAAAAGTAACCTAAAATCTTGCTCAGTGACACATTTCAATGATCAAAAGGTTGCAATAAGTTGAGTTTCCCTTGTAGCAATTTTAACGCTCGATCCATCCTCGTTGTGCTGGGAAGGCACGTCCTTCCTTTGAATGTGCCGCTTATTGGAAAGGCAATACCCTCCGTTTAATGTTCAGTGTACATGATATGCTTCACTTAATTTCAGTGTCCCATTGGTTTCATTTCTGAAAAGTCTTCTTTAAAATGTTGGCAATAAAGCTTTCATCATTTTTGCAAATAGAGAGGAACTTATTTTACCCTTGGTCTTGCAGGACATGACACCAGTTAGTATTTGTTGCTACAAGCACGGGGCCTGACTCTGGCAAGTTTATTTTAAAAGGATTGCTGGAAGAATCCAAGATGCCAGGACACCTCACATCCACAGTCTTAGTAACCAGGGTGGTGCCAAGGACACAGAGCAAGAACGAACCAACAGCCTCTAACAGTCCACGGAACAACTCAGGGCCGGCTGTCTCCCATGTCTCTCTCTCTGCTCGAGAATCAAACAGCTTAAGTCAGCCCTACCTCTCCGCTAGGGACCAGGGATCTTCGCTCGACACTCTCCAAGACTGCACAAAACAGGAGAGGGGTAGTTCCCCAAGGAGTACGAGGGGGGCACTTTACTGAAAGACAATGGAGGGGGACTGAGCGGGTGAAAATACCCACCAAGTCACTGACCCATGGCTACGCCAGGAAGGGGCCATGCCGTAGTTGTTTAAGTATTAACTACCCTATTTACTCTGTATTCTATCCCAAAGCCAGACACACCATAGGCCTTCAGTAAATGTTTGTTCATTTGAAAAAAATAAACTCTGACAAAGCTCAAGAACACAACCACCTGGCAAGTGGTCTCCACCTCAGTCTTACCAAGCCAGCTGGCGCATACTTATGTGCAGAATGATGATGATGATGATGATGATGATGATAGGGGCACCTGGGTGGCTCAGTCAGTGAAGTGTCTACCTCTGGCTCAGGTCATAATCCCAGGATCCTGGGATGGAGCCCGCATCGGGCTCCCTGCTCAGTGGGGAGCCTGCTTCTCCCTTTGTCTCTGCCCCTCCCCCAGCTCATGCTCTCTCTTGCTCACTCTCTCACAAATAAGTAAAATCTTTAATAATAATAAAATAGTAATAATCATTCTTAACATACCCTATTTTTTTCTCCAACTTACTTCTAACAAGTAGGTGTGGTTCTGTTTTCTCTTTAAGTTCTCTATTAAATCCCCACCTTCAAAGACCTTTCCCTGCCTCCAATCCTCACCCCTCTCAGGCCACTTGCCCCCATAAGTAGCAGAAATAAAGGGGATCTGGGGAAGTGGAAAGAAAACTTGACTAACTAGACAGAGAGAAGGAAACAACTACTAGGTCAGAGAGGCTGAACTTGGTTCCCGCCCATCTTCAAGTTCACATAGCTTTTTGGTAGCAGAACTAGGGGTTAACTGGCCTTCTCCCCATCTTTCCCAGTCCCTCCACAACCATGATGCCACCCACGCATTTTGTTGAGTCTTCACAACTTGTTCCTAACGTGACATTGTTACCTAGACACAACTTTTATTTATTTTTAAAAATTTTATTTATTTGACAGAGAGAGACACAGCGAGAGAGGGAACACAAGCAGGGGGAGTGGGAGAGGGAGAAGCAGGCTCCCCGCGGAGCAGGGAGTCCAATGCGGGGCTCGATCCCAGGACCCTGGGATCACGACCTGAGCCGAAGGCAGACGCTTAACGACTGAGCCACCCAGGCGCCCCAGACACAACTTTTAAAAATTAACAAGAACACTAGTTTCCTAAACAATTAAATTCTACTGGAAGTTACTGCAGCATCTGAAAGCACCAGAGTCAGCATTACAAATGCAGCAATACTTGTATCATAAACATATGTTTATAGAACAGAATTTAGCAATAGGTCTTAAAAGCCCACATACACTTTGATCCAACAATCTCACTTCTAGGAATTTATACTAATAATCACAGTTATGTAAAGACACTACAAGATATTTACTGCAGCATTATCTGTAATAGTGAGAAGCCAGAGACAACCTAAATATCCAAAAGCAGGGGAGTGGTTAAATCAAATAGGATGGCCATACAATGTAGTATTGTGCAACATCACAATTGTTGTAAATACAGTAGCACATGACATGGAAACATGCCAAGGCATTTACAGGACATTAAGTGAAAATAAAGGTAACAGAGTAACTTTTTTTGTGGAAAAAAATCCCACAGATAGAAAAAAGAATAATACAGTCGATATATGAAATTAGTAATAGTAGCAGCTATCTCTGGGTGGTGAAATTATGGAGAGAGTAAAGAAAGTGAAAATTCTCCAAGTTTTCTAAAAAAAACCACTGTTGGATTTTAAATTATAATTTTAAAACAAATGTCATTTTTAATTATCTTACAACATAGGAGTACGATAAAGCTATTGAAAAATGTACATTTCCTACAGAAACCTCTTGAAAGTAGCCCTAGCATTCCAAAACTGTAACTTTTCACTTATAATTAACACTTGCTGAATTACACATTAAATTTTTGATTTCTCCACCTTATTTTTTTTAATTTTTTTATTGTTATGTTAATCCCCATACATTACATCATTAGTTTTAGATATAGTGTTCCATGATTCATTGTTTGTGCATAACACCCAGTGCTCCATGCAGAACGTGCCCTTCTCAATACCCATCACCAGGCTAACCCATCCTCCCACCGCCCTCCCCTCTAGAACCCTCAGTTTGTTTTTCAGAGTCCATTGTCTCTCATGGTTCTTCTCCCCCTCCGATTTCCCCCCCTTCATTCTTCCCCTCCTGCTACATTCTTCTTCTTTTTTTCTTTCTTAACATATATTGCATTATTTTCCACCTTACTTTTAACAAGTAGTTCTGGTCATGTTCTCTCTTCAGTCAGTTCTCTGTTATATCACAACCTTCTAAGACTTTGTTCTCCCTCAGACAATTTTTTTAAAGATTTTGTCTATTACTTATCATTTATTTATTTATTTGTTTATTGAGAGAGAGAGAGAATCTTAAGCAGGCTCCGTGCAGGCCTCAATTTGAAGACCCTGAGATCATGACCTGCGATGAAATCAAGAGTCGGAAGCTTAATCATCTCAGCCACCCAGGCGCCCCAACCCTTCTCTCTCTTAACCTAAGGAGTAGCATAAACCTGTGATTTGGGTCACCGTTGTAAAAGGAAAAGCAGCAAGACACACTGACATGCTGGGTGCTACAGAAAATTGCCCCTGCCTTGTGGTAAACTCTCCTCCTGAGCCGATTAAATGGCTCTCTAGAATGCTAACACATATCATGTGTTTGATATAATGCTGAAATCCACAATCAAAGTTACAAAGCAGGCAGGCGACCTCTAGAAGCTGAAAAAGACAAGGGAACGGATTTTCCCTTCAGTCTCCAGAGTGAACACAGCCCTGCCAATATCTTGATTCTAGACTTCTGGCCTCCACAACTAGAACAGAATAAACTTGTATTGTTTTTTGTTTGTTTGTTTTTGTTGTTGTTTTTAAGCCACGAAAACGTTACAAAGCAGGTATCTGGAAGAGTGGCTTTTAAGAGGTATCAAAACCTGACATCCATCGGTCCTCCGTGATAATCAACTAGAGAGAGAGCGGAGGTCCCAATCTGCTCACACCTGTTCCCCAGTGTAATTCACAGCAGGGCCTGTTCCCTCCCAAGTATCCCAGAGTGGATCATCAATTAGCTTGATTACAAACCTCACTTGGAATGTACATTTGCCTAGAAAGGTCAGTAGATAGAAATTTCATTTAGCTCCAAGAGCAACTTTATCCTTAGCATTCTGATTCTATATAACAAGAGAATTTGAGGCACATTAAATTTTTTAAAAAATATATTTTTAAGTGTTTGGTGGTATGACCTTTTGTTAAAACAATAATAACCTGGCATTATTAGATACTAATTGTAATTTCTAACATTTGCAAAGAAATGTCATAAATAACCAGAGACCATGATTATCTAGTTCATTCTCTTGCAGTTTTTCTAAATACTGAATTTCAGAACCAGTAATTAAGATTTGTAAGAAATTGGCTTTGGCCAGAATAATCAATCATCATTCCAGGACACCAACGAACACATTTCAGAACCAACAAGGACCATGTGGCCTCTCCCCAAAAAAGTCTTATTAAATCATGGAAAAAGCTGCCATTACCTACCCTTGTAAAGGTCATACCAGCCTCTCTAGTTGTGCCTTACGCATGAACATGCACATCTGGCAAATGATAATTTTACTTGCACATTCAACAACATTCCGCAACGCCTTCTGGTAGTGTAAAAAAATATTTCAACAAATTCTTAATTGAAATTTTTTTCCTGAAAACTGAAAAATACAATTAATTTTGTCTCTTTTATTCTCGAAGTACCCAGAGTGGCTAATTTAGATTAATTTGCTGCATACTTAAGATTCTAAGTTACTCCTATTATCCTGGCTGCAATTCTCATTTCTAAGAACTGAGATGTAGAAAAAAAAAAATATTCTCCCTACCAAACAAAAAGTTCTGTGAGGTGAATGTGTTAAGTAACCACATTGTGGTAAACATTTCACAATATAAGTGTATCAAGTCACACTGTACACCTTCAACTTCCATGGGATATGTCAGTTATGTCTCAGTAAAGTTAGGAAGGGGCAAACGAAAAATGCTGCCTGTTTTGATAAAACAATTTTTTTGTATTGGCTTGACTATGTAACATAATTTAACTATTTTAAGTGTGGTGCTCATGATGATGGTGATCTTTTTAGAGAGAACAATTTCTTTAGAGAGGTAAAAACAGTCCTAAAAAATTCATCAATCTTTGACTTGTTGAGGATTCATAGCAAAGCAGTATTACCTACACTTGATTTTTTTAAAAATTTTTGTTTTCTGACATGGATGTAAACTTTAACTGAAACTTTAATATAATTTACTATTTTAAAATGCTTACCGTGTCCCCTTTGTTGGTTCGAAAACTGGCCCCAGAACAGGGAGGCCAAGGGAGAGATGGGAGAGAGAAGGCGACTCCGCGTTGGTATGCGAGGGAATGCACTTCTGAGCGTGGCCTGCATCCGCCACAACACGAGATCATCTCCACACCCACGAGCCAGAATCTTATTTATAAAGAAGCCTTAACTGGGTTCAGATGGTCTCAACAACACCTTCCTCTCTCAAGGCTATGTTCTTGAAATGGCTCCCCCTACAGGAACAGTGGGTGGGGGAACTTTCCAAGGAAAGGGGAGGGGATGTCCTCTCAGTGACTTTGTCCCACATCCTTCTGAAAATGCAGCCCACGTCTGAACTGTGAGCATTTATCTGTACACATCTCAAAAAATTAAACTGATTTCTGATACACAAATGCTGCCTAAAATTTTTTTTTAAGGTTTTATTTACTTATTTGACAGAGACACAGTGAGAGAGGGAATACAAGCAGGGGGAGGGGGAGAGGGAGAAGCAGGCTTCCCGCTGAGCAGGGAGCCTGATGCGGGGCTCGATCCCAGGACCCCGGGATCATGACCCGAGCCGAAGGCAGACGCTTAATGACTGAGCCACCCAGGTGCCCCAAATGCTGCGTAAATTGAACATGACACACAA
Source organism: Phoca vitulina (assembly GCF_004348235.1). Lineage (NCBI taxonomy): Eukaryota > Metazoa > Chordata > Mammalia > Carnivora > Phocidae > Phoca > Phoca vitulina. Next base: position 55,302,358 of record NW_022589709.1, read on the forward strand.
AGTTTGAAGTATTAATTTTATTAGGAAAGCACTGAATAGTTGTATTAGATCACATAATCAGTCACTTAATTGTAATGTGGTCTGAAGACATCAATTAAAACATGGATTTCTCATTCACTCAACAAATACGTACGCACCTACAAGTGCTAGGGCCTGCAGGTGCAGGCTGAACAGGATATCCTTGCTCTCAGAGCTTACATTCTAGCAGGAGGGCAATATTAAAGAAATGTTTAGGTTTCTCATAAATATGTAAGACAGAGAAGAAAGTGGCTGCGGCTTTACAAGAGCACAGTGTCTAACCCAAACCAGGGAAGTCACAGAGACAAAAAGGTAAGTGTTTAAGGGAAGGTAGGATGGTACAGGCAGAGGGAACCTTGGGTGGTGGACCCTAAGGTGGGGAGGACTCTACAGGTTCAAGGAACAAGAAATCTGTAACAGCTGGAGCACCGAGCGTGAGGAAGAGTCAAGGAGATGAGGCAGAAGAGGGGATGTGATGGTCACAGTCCTGGAGAGCATGACGGGTCTGGCACTTCGACAGGGAACCAGTGAGACATTGGAGCAAAGGAACAGCATGACCAGATGCACACTTAGAATGGCCATCTTCATCTCACAGTGATGGGGAAGCAGTACTAGCTAAGACTGGATGCAGATAGACCACTTCTAAAGCCCGTGGTGGTGAAAGATGGAAATAATGGGGAATCCAAAAGACAGGAGGCAAAATCAATAGACCTTGATGATTGAATCTGAGATTCCTATAAGACCATCAGTGCAGACATCCAGTAGACCCATTAGATACACAGGTCTGGAGCTCAGGGAGAACAGCCTCAATGCAGGAATCATCCACATTCAGATGGCCACCGAAGCCATAAGGCCTGAAATGACCCAGCGAGAATAAACCAAACCATGAGAAACACCTACATTTAAGAATGAGGAGAGGGCCAGGGGCTGGGGGGAGAGGGAATGGGGAGCTGCTATTGTTTGGAATGATGAAAAGTTCTGGAGCTGGATGGTGGCCATGGTTGCACGACCGTGTGAATGGACTTCATGCCACAGAACTGTGCAGCTAAAAATGGTTAAAATGGTACATTTTATGTTATATATATTTTACCACAATTTTTCAAAAAGAATGAGGAGATACTTTCATGTTATTTTTGTATCTTTCAGAATCAGAATCTATTCATGTTTTACTAATGAAAAATCAGGACAAATGGTGAAGGGAGTGGGAGAGAAATGCATAGAGGAACAGAGCCTGACAAAGGAGACGGAACAAGAAGGGCCAAAGAGGTTGGTGGAAAACCTAGAGTTACAGTCTGAAAGCTAAGGATAGCACTGCTAGGAACAAGTGTTTGACTGCTCTTAATGCCACAGAAAATTCAGTCCAGTAACATCGGGAAAGAACCCACTGGCTTCAGCAACATGGAGGCCAACCTTGGAGAGGGCTGTTGGCAGTGGAAGCCGATGAGGTGTAGGCTGAAGAGAGAATGGGGAGGAAACAGAGCCCCGAGTGCAGACAGCAACAAGTCTGACTGTTACAGGAAGGAGTAGGATGGTGGCTGAAAGGCAAAGTAATAGATGCTTCTAAAAATTATGTGTGTTAAAATAGCATCGTGCATAATCAGCAAAGCAATCATTTCCGTGGAAAAACAACTTTCTGTGAATAATCTCAATCATACCTGGGATTTATAGGTTATGGAACTTTTCATACTTCACGTGGGTTAGAAAGGCTAACTATAAGTTATTCTCTTCATTTTATGGGTGGTAAAGTGGAGCCACAGAAAAATTTCTCTAAGAAAATGGACAAGGAATTGAAGTTCATCAAATAAATATCTTTACTGATTTTTTTTTTTTTTTTTTTTAAAGATTTTATTTATTTGAGAGAGAGAGAATGAGAGAGAGAGAGCACATGAGAGGGGGGAGGGTCAGAGGGAGAAGCAGACTCCCTGCGGAGTAGGGAGCCCGATGCGGGACTTGATCCCAGGACTCCAGGATCATGACCTGAGCCGAAGGCAGTCGCTTAACCAACTGAGCCACCCAGGCGCCCCTTACTGATTTTTTTTTAAGGTAGAAAAGTACAATGCACTGTGTTGAGAAAACAATTTTACCATAATAGCCACATGTTGGAAAAGTCTAAAATTTTAAGGCTACCAGTACATTAATTTTTGGTACACGTCCTATGGAAGACGCCTTATATTCCAGTTACATCCTCAAGATGCCGAAGTCAGTCTTCTGGATTGGTGCGTTGAGGGCCGCACTAAGACTGAGACCCAGCACCAGTCTGGTGTCCACTGGATCAATAATCCCATCATCCCATAGCCTGATAAAAGAACAAAACACAAGTTATTAGGATTCCATCACCGAACAACCATTTACACAATTTATGTCCAGAAACGCTGGGGTTTTTCCTCAGGTCCTAGAGGGATTGACTGATGAGCTTCTGTGCACTACATTCTCACAAAAGAAACCACCTTCAGAGGAGGGGAAAAGAGAGAAAGAAAAACGACAGGACTTTCATCCCAGGCCCTCAGAGAATGTCAGAGTGAGCTTATGGCTTTGGGAACTGCTTCTAGAAACCTCAGAATAATCCTTGATTTTAACATATTTTTATGTATTTCAGGAAAATGTTTCCTGTTCCTCTTCTGCCCACATCCAAATGTACAAGTTGATGTGTCCCTGTTATTAATATGGAGAGAGGCCCATGAACCCAGGTAATAATCTCAAACCAAAGTCTCTACCGGAAAAGGTGTATTCCCCCAAACTCCCAAACTTTCAAGAAACGATGACAATTACTGAAGAGACTTCACTACATTTGGTTAATAAAATACCTTCAATATAAGCTCTTTATTTTTTGCTACAATAGGAAAATAAGTAATTGTTTTAAGCTGCCTACAAAAGAAACTTTGAAGTAGGAATGTGTTTGCTTTTCACTGACAACCTCAATTTTATAAAGAAAAACGAAAGAGAAATACTGTTTTTTAAAGGTCATTAGTAGGTGGCAGTTTGGCTTTCTTTAAACAAACTGCCTTCGGTATCTGGACAATAGCATCAATTATTAAACCATACTTACATCGACAGGCCATGAATCAAATCTTTGCTCATAAAACATTCATAACAGGGACCCTGACGTATCAACAGCCAATAAGGAAAAGGCCACTCTTGTCATGCGTAACCAGGTCAATTGATTACACTCCCTTCTGAAGCCTCCAGCAGAAGAATCCAGCGAGCTCGGCAAAGCCAGGGCCCCTTTGTGATGGTCATGAAAATGACCATTCCAGGTAAGAGGCCCTGATCAAATGCCTGGAAAAGTTCTGATTGTAAAAAGAAGTGAGCAGAAGAAAACAGGCAGGCTGTACCTCTAAAATGAGGGATTAGGAGAAACACAGGTTACAGCAGTGCATAATGAAAGAGCTCTCTGAAAAGACAGGTCCAACCATGGTAGAGCTGAAACAGACCACAGAAGGTTACTGTTAAGCTGAGATTTACTAAACCTGAGGAAGGAACCATAAATTGGCTTGAAAATCCTTTCATCTTTGAAAGAAAATTGCTGTCCCCCTGCCACCAAGTGTTTCAACAGAAGGGTTAAGCATCCTCAGATTAAGAGGAAAACCTTCGTGTCTTACAATATTTATTTCCAAAGATAAATCTATCTGGGCCATTTGCTCTCCTGCCTTGAGTACAGTCCATTAAAATAATAATACTAATGTAAGCATGAAAATAATAAGGGATTCAGTCTTTCTCAAAAGATGACTTAGCCAGGGCTGAAAAACTTATTAATGGCTCACACAAGATACACTATTTTTCAAAGTTTAATATTTCAACCATCCTCGTGAATTTCACTCAAAATCTTACGGAGAAACAAAAAACTGTAGGGGAGCTTACAATTTATTATTTTCTCTTAAGCCTTTTTTTTAGGGTTTTCTATTTCCTCTTTGCTTTTACTGGCTACTATAGAAGTCTGTTTAAGTGATGGTAAACAAGAACATGTTTAGGTCTCAAAAACTATAAAATACGTTGGTCTTAACTAAATCAATCAATGACCCACAACAACAAAATATACCTGCGAATTTGCTGGCGAAAATACGTATTAACAAGAAAAGAAATGGGCCTTTTAAAGATGCCAAATGATGTTATTTTCATCCTGAAATTAAATATGCTCTTGAAAATAAGTATATTCAGCCCTTGTACCCCCAGTGCTAGGAGCAGCACCTGCCACAAAAGTTGTGTTCAGATGACTGAATGAATTCTAATTTATTTTCTTTTCTCCTTCCTCTCCAGCTTACCTTCACCAGTAAATGACATAAATCACAGCATAACCTAATTTTGAAAGACACAAATAGCTATTTTCTTTATTCCATCTGCCCAAGGGATAAGATGAAGATAGGAAGCTTAGATTATTCTTCCGAATGAAGAACATTAAAGTTGCTGAAAACAGAGATCTTAATGCACACACGCCAGCCAGCCTCCAGCCCGGGCAGGCCATGATAATTTATTACCTCATTAAGCGGTGTAAGAAACAAACAGAACCAAGAGCTGCAATGGCGTGTGGGGTGATTACTTGGTGTTGACACATAGACCCTGGCTGTGAGCAATCACCTTCTGAATGCACAAGCACGCTTGTTAGAAGTGCCCACAAATATCCAGCCAATCTCGTGTTTAAAATGGGGTAAACAGGAAATAATCAAAGAGTGATAGGACAAGAATCCACATGTTGAAGCAAAACATTATAAAAGAACGAATTCCTGAAAACAACACAGCCAGGATAACTCTTAACTCTTAAACTTTTCAGCCTCTGTAGGCCCAGACACCTCACCTATAAGTGGGATAAGGAAGAAGGGGGGGAGGGCTGCAGAATCAGACCAATGGTGGTGGGTGCACAGCCCAGCCTGGGAGAAGGGGGTGGTGTTTCAGCAGACATTCCCATTATAGACAGAACAATATGAAATTAAGTGTGTCCAAACGTTCCTTTGTGGTTCCCATGAAGGCTGGACCAACCCAACTGTCCAGATCTCTGTAAAGCTGCCGCCCTGACAGCCCAGATGCACCCATCAGGGAGATGGTTATTCCTTGGCTCCCACCTTGCACTGGAGTAGTAAGGGTCTCCTTCCTCTTCAAACCTCTTAATGATGGGCTCTTTTAAGGCTGCTTCATCAGCACTGGAGAACTGAAAGAAAAAGGACCATGAGTCAGTCCACTGCAATAAAACAACAGATCCACTCAAGAGAACCTCAAGAAAAAAGGGGCAAGCATTTCATGAATAATAATGTTACAACCAACATCTGCACAGTGATATATAGAGATTACAAGTGATGCTTTCACACACAAGATCTCACCTGAGACATGAGTGCCATTGGTGCATCATTACATCTCCCTTATCAGAGAACATCCTGAAGCTGTTTAGTGTAAAGTTCAAAACCAAGGGTATCACATATTCTAGCAGGCTCCAACAATGGATGTGAATTATACAATGTAGTGAGAGGGCAACCTTACATTTAGCAGCTTCTGTTAAAAGTGGACAAGTAGGGAATTTTCATTCAAAAGAGCCAAATTCAAAAAATTTTAAAGCTTAAAGGGATAAAACAACAACCACAACTTGAATAAGTTCAAATAGCTGAGAGATATTTTTCCCTAATTAAAAATTTAGTGGCGGGGCGCCTGGGTGGCTCAGTCGGTTAAGCGTCTGCCTTCGGCTCAGGTCATGATCCCAGGGTCCTGGGATCGAGCCCCGCATCGGGCTCCCTGCTCGGCGGGGAGCCTGCTTCTCCCTCTCTCTCTGCTGCTCCCCCGCTTGTGCTCTATCCCTCTCTCTCTCTCAAATAAATAATAAAATCTTAAAAAAAATTAAAAAAAAAAAAAAATTTAGTGGCTTGCCCACCCGTATTGCCAGAAACAAGTGATAATTAATTCAGTTGTAAAAATCTTTATGCAAACTAATTTTGAAACCCTGAAAAATATTTTCAACTTAAAAAGTATTTCACACCAAAAACAAATGATAAATGATAAATAAATCCAACCTTCTTTTATGTACTTTCATAGTTTAATATAATTTTATGTCAAGAATTTGGAGGGAGAACCACTAAAATCCTGTACTTTCCTTTCATATATAAAAAGAGACAAATCCATAGATTTGTATGTCAAATTAATCAAAGAACAACTATCTAGTAAGAGACTACTGAGCTACGGTTTAAGATAAGTCTTCAAAATATCAGGTAGAGGGGCGCCTGGGTGGCTCAGCTGCTTAAGCATCTGACTCTTGATTTTGACTCAGGTCCTGGTCTCAGGGTTGTGAAATTAAGCTCCACGTGGGGCCCCATGCTCAGCGTGGAGTCTGCTTGAGGATTCTCTCCCTCTGCCCCTCCCCTGACACCCACTCTCTCCCTCTCTAAATAAATAAAATCTTTAAAAAAATATGTATCAGGTGGACTTTATACCCCCACCATCACACACACACATAAACACACACAAATAAACATTTCATTTTGCTTGGATACTAATCAGCACTGAAGTGAATATGAAACCTCAGTTTTAAGTGTGCGGAGTTCCTGCTGCTTAGAAAAGACGACTGAGGATGTGGGGCATGTTTGGGATGCATTCAGGGAGCTAGGGCCCACCCTCCATGCTTATCTTATCCCCATCCCACCACTAGACAGTTGACCAGATGACCCCTAAATAGCAGGAATGAGAGCCTTCAAGGCAAGGCCTCCTCCATGTTATGCCCTGTTATGATAAAACAGCACACTTGAACAATTCCAAGAACATGCATCAATCATTTGAAGGCTTGGTGCTTACACAAAATAGCTGTAAGTTCTAACTAACAAAAATTAGTGAGGGGGCCTCTGGGTGGCTCAGTCAGTTAAGCCTCCCACTCTTGATTTCGGCTCAGGTCATGATCTCAGGGTCATAGAATCGAGCCCTGAATCGGACCTGCTGAGATTCTCTCTCCCTCTGCCCCATCACCACCTCTGCGCTGCTCCCCACCACCCACTCATGCACGTGTGCGCTCTCTCAAAAAAAAAAAATTAATGCAAAACTTCAGAAGAATCTCTGAGACACAAACAAAAGAATCCACTTTAAAAACCTGCAGTGAAGGGGCGCCTGGGTGGCTCAGTTGGTTAAGCGACTGCCTTCAGCTCAGGTCATGATCCCAGGGTTCTGGGATCGAGCCCCGCATCGGGCTCCCTGCTCAGCCGGAAGCCTGCTTCTTCCTCTCCCACTCCCCCTGCTTGTGTTCCCTCTCACGCTGTATCTCTCTCTCTCTCTCCCTGTCAATTAAATAAATAAATAAAATCTAAAAAAAAAAAAACAAACCTGCAGTGAAGAACCTGCCTTAATAAATTACCTTGTTGTTCACTCAACCCTTAGACTGTGAGTTGTCAGCCCCCAGAATGTCAGCTCCTTAAGGGGCAAGAACCACATTTTCTCTGAGTCATGTAAATTTTCTAAGGTGCTTGGGAGCACACTGTACCCTGTGGAGTCCTCAGTACCTTTTGTTTGATGTTGCTGACGAGACCTAAATAATAATCCCTTAAAGTACCTTCTATTAACATGCAGCAAAACTAAAAGCAGCCCCTTGCTGATCTGCCTTTCATCAAGCTGCCAGTGACCTCTCCGTTTTCCTTCATTTATCCATGCACAGTATAATGTTACTCATTCCTCAGTTAGATGACTGAGCCCTCCCACTCAAACACAATCTAAGGCAGAAACTGAAAAAACAAAATTCTGCTGCTTTCAGTCATAAAATCAAAGAAGTAAATCACATTTCTTTAAATCTCACTAATGGCAAATGACTAAGAGCCAAACATCTTTATGCCTCAGGCACTCACAGGCACAGTTTCTGAAGAGTTTTCTTGGAGAGTCGGAAAAATTACAAGAAGGGACCTCAAATAAAGTGACTCTAAGAAGAGAGACACAGCATATGTAAGTCGGTATTTCTCAAAGTCAGCATCTTCTAAATGAAGCCAGGCCCTGGGGTGAGACCCTGACCCATGAACACTGAGAGGTTCTGGGCAAGCTGCTCCCTGCCTCCAGAGTGTTCAGTGGTAAAAGCCAAACCCAGAGAGGCAGAAGAAATGGCATTTACTTGTTTCCCTTCACGTGCTCTTTGGTCCTTTGCTACTGTAGCCAACACATTGGCTGCCTGCTCTCCTCCCATCACTGAGATGCGAGCGTTTGGCCACAGGTAGAGGAATCTTGGGCTGTGCGGGTAGAAGAGAAAAAATGATGAAGTTAATTCACTGTACAACACAGCAATTTTCACAGGCCTGTGTTTACCTTCTAAATTAGTGGTTCTTCATTCTAGCTGTGCATTACAAGGGGAAAACCAGGCTTGGAACCCACCCCAGGCTAATCTCCAGAGGTGTGGCCTGAATGGAGTAGGATTTCTAAGTTCTCCAGGTGATTGTGATGTCTGTTCCGATCAATTTTATTTTTGCATCTCATGTCAATTTACTGGGCATAAAAACATTCAAAATATCCCCTTATTATCTGTGGTCATGTCCTGTTTTCCATTCCTGATATAAAATAAAGCCTTTCTGCTTTATTTTTTAGTTTTACTAGGAGATTATCAAATTTGTTAACCTTTTTTAAACAAAAACAACTCTGGCCTTCCCTGATTCTTCTATCTTTATAATGTCCTGTTTTCTATTTTTCTTGTGTTTAATATGCTGTTCTGCGAACTTCCTGAGCTGGCTCATTGATTTCCGGCCTTACTTCTTTTCCAATATATATATATATTTACGTCTACTACACACGTTCCTCAAAGCAAGACTTCAGCTGCATCACATAAGTTATGATATGTAGTATTTTCATCATCAGCCATTTCAAAATATTTCCTGATTCCCATTGTGGATTTCTTCCAAGTAGCACATTTAGCCTTACACTTCATTTCACTCCTCCAGATGATACAAATTACGGTATCACTGACCAAGATCTGCAAATGTCATTCTGTGTTTCAAATAAACCCGTAACGAACTGACCATTTATAATTATACTTGAAGTGTAATTCTTTGTTGCGGAGAAAACCACGACAACCACCTACCTATATGCTCTGCCACACATCCCATAGTTTCCGGCCCCGTAAGATCCCCCAATGATGACAGTTATCTTGGGCACTTTGGCACAGGCTACGGCAGCCACCATCTTGGCACCATCCTTGGCAATTCCTTCAGCTTCATATTCTCTACCAACCATAAATCCTACAAGAAAGGAAAGAAAAAAAGCCTCTGGATGATGGGATTTATGTGCAGAAGTCAATTCCAACATGGTATTTGAAGGACATCTTACCAACTATATTTTACTACAAGGCCTCTCACTGTAATGAAATATTCATACATGAAATATATCCCCCAAAAAAGTGTGCTGTAAAAGAGAAAATACAATTTTTTAATCATTTCTAAAATTTTCCTTAGAATGGTTCATCTGGATGCACACAAAGATCTTCAAGCGAGATAAGGATGCAAGAAACTTATCTTCAAGAAATTCTCTCAGGACAGCGGCTTGGTGATGAAAGAACGTGACCCGGCAGGCTAAGGACAAAGGGCTGTGGCAAGGCGCGCTGTGAGGCCTCCGGTACTCACGGACCTGCTTCAATACAGAAACTGCTCCTTCGGAAATGCTGCTTTACAACTCGGAAGAAATAAAGATGAATGTTTCATCGATGCTGAGAGCGCCTGCCAGTGACTCAATAGCGAGGTAGAAGGATTTTCCACAATTAACAGGATTCCTCGACTGCCTCAAGCTCCCAGCTCTGCTGAAACTGCTCGGCAGTCACCCTGGGCCTTCCGGGCCTTCCGGGCGCGTTCCTCCTCCCCTCACAGAACCCAAGTCAGGCTTCATGTGGCTCCCTCCCCACCCACCCACTCACTCGCCTGACTGCCACTGTTTTTGCTTTGCAAGTCCCCAGCCACGGAGTCCTCCGATTCCACTCAGTTTCCCTGAGACGCCTGTACGAGCTGCGGCTACAACAGTACCGACGGGCCAGCCCTCCCCTCGCCGGCGCGATGGGCTTCCCTGGGACCCCCGAGCAGGGCCCTCACTATAGGTCGCAGCTCCTCTTTCTGCCTTGTCTGGACTCCCGGAAACATTCCACAGCAGCCGTCTCAAGCAGCAGCCATCTTCAAGCTCTGCTCCCTGAGCCGGCGCCCCACCGCCTCTCTAGTCCCTATAGATTTTGCCTTGAGAAAGATTATGCCGCCCCACTTGCCTTTCCCCAATCCTTCCCAGCATGAAAAACAACATCTTCGTGCTCCCTTCCTTCCTCTACTCTCATCTCTGTGGAAGAAATCAGAGTTACTCAAAGACTGTCCCTGAGCCCTCTTCTCTTCTCTAGGGGTGTTCTCATCTCTTCCCACAGCTTCAAATAACATCTACCTATTCTGAGGACGCCTACATTTTCACCTACAGCTAACACATGTCTTCTGTGCTCAAGATTTATTCAACTGCCCTCTGCATGTATGTTATCTCCATGAGTGTCACACAAGTATCTCAAATGCAAGGTTGCAAAACCAAACTCAACCTCTGCTCTCTGCCCCCAACCCAACTAAATACCAAAGAACAAAAACGTAGGTATATCTTCCAGGAAGAAGGTTTACTTTACTAATGGTTAAGAAACCACGAACCATTATTAGAAACAAGGTTCCTGGACTAGTGAAGCCTCAGAATCCTTTTCATTTGCCCTATTACCAGGTTTGCCACATAGGACCCCCTCAGGCTTCTGTCTGGATAGAATGCCTCTCAAAACTCATCTAACCAAGTATCATAAACTTAAGAGCAGCACCAGATAAAGATGTTTTAGCACCAGGACTATTTAAAGCCCTGCTGACCACCATGAGCCAAGCTCCTTTTTCTTGTGAAGACTTGCCTGATTCTAACAACTAATTGAGAGCCCTCCTTCCTTTGACCCTGAGATAACCACAGATCACAGAAGATGGGGGGGGGGGCGCTTTCAGCTAACCAACATATCTAAGTGCAACATACAATATAAATAATAGAATCCTAGAATTCTAAGAAAAAGAAATCTACAACCAGAAAACCTTACAAATCATTTCATCCACCCTATTAAGATCATTTGTGAAACATGAAATCCAGAGAGGTGATACTGATCACACCATTCTTTGGAATCTAAACTCAAATCCCCAGACTATTGTTCAGGATGTGCACAGACCTTTTATAATATGTCGCTTCAGGCAGAATTAACTACACAAGAAAAGATGAGGCAAAGGGTGAACCACAGAATGTGCATGAAGTCCTTTAAGGAAAACAAAGTGTTAGCTCAGAGACGATGGGACAGACAACGCCCTCAGAGTGAGATCAGAGTGTTCCTGGTAGAGAACACAGCCCTGCTGCTGCTGGAGGGGTAGGTATGCGTGTGGATGGGGAAAGGGAAGCCGTCTGACGGTGATACGGGTAACTCAGAAACTGCTTTATCCAAATATGGATAAACTTCTCATATATTAGGGTTAAGCCTAAAAGAGACTCTACAAAGAGTATCCAATAGAACTTTCTGCTATGACAGAAGTGTTCTAGGTCTACACTGTCCAATACTGGAGTCATACTGGACAATGAGGCTCTGGAATAATGCAACAAGACTGATTAAGCTATTTTCTTACCGGTAATGTTTTGAAGGAACAGCAGAGGAGTATTCCTTTGGCAGCATATCTGGATGAAGTGAGCCCCCTAAGAGCAAAGAAGATAATATTTTTAAAGAGGGGGTTAAGGGGCGCCTGGGTGGCTCAGTCGTTAAGTGTCTGCCTTTGGCTCAGGTCATGATCCCAGGGTCCTGGGATCGAGCCCCGCGTCGGGCTCCCCGCTCTGTGGGAAGCTGGCTTCTCCCTCTCCCACTCCCCCTGCTTGTGTTCCTGCTCTCACTCTCTCTCTCTCTCTGTCAAATAAATAAATAAAATCTTAAAAAAATAAATAAAAAAAATAAAGAGGGGGTTAAGAAATCTGCGTCCCTCATGTATCCTGCAAACACCATACTCGGGTCAGCAGTCAGAAAGAGCGCCCTGTGACTGGCTAGTAACAATACCACCGAGCGCGCCCACGGCCAACAGGACGTGTGACTGGGCTGGCACCGCATGCGTTCTGCAGTCGCCCATGTGATCGCTGGCACACAGCTGTAGGGTGACATCAATCACGAACAGTCTGAACAGCAAGTGAAACTCAAGAAATGAAGAGAAGAACTGCTTGTCAGCAGGAATTCCTGAGCCTCGCCATAAGAGAATTCCTCAGTTTTCTACTTTAAAAGAAAACAATATAAACACTCCCAAGACAAGGATTCTCAAGAGTCTTAGGCTATGTACATGTCATCCACAGCATTTATAATTCATGTATCTTATAAGAACTTTTTAAAACATTGGATTTTTTAAATAGTGCTCTAGTTGGGATGCCTGGGTGGCTCAGTGGGTTAAGCGTCTGCCTTCGGCTCAGGTCATGATCCCAGGGTCCTGGGATCGAGTCCCACATCCGGCTCCTTGCTCAGCCAGGAGCCTGCTTCTCCTTCTACCTACTGCTCCCCCTGCTTGTGCTCACACTCTCTCTCTCTCTGACAAATAAATAAATAAAACCTTAAAAAAAAAAATAAAAATAAAATAAAAATAGTGCTCTAGATAAAACAGGTTAATGTAAAGCTCCGTAAAAACTGTTCAAGCACTAACACACACACACACACACACACACACGTTCACATGCACGTACACATAGTGTTCTGCCTACTAAGGCATCTGGTCAAATATTTTAAAGCTTTTAAATATTTCAAAGTTTTTATGTAATAAACTTTCATTCACTACTTGACCTTCAAAGCAAATTATGTTTAAATTAAAACAGAAAATCTTGAAACATGTTTAACACCACTTGCCTTTTTTGCAGATTCAGAAAAGAGAACTCCATTATTTCCAACGATACCTATGGGGTATCCAAATATTCTAGCAAATCCTCAAAAGAAAATTAAAAAAAGATTTATGTATTTCAGAGGGCTTTTAATTCACAGCTAACAGACATAGTTATACATTCCTTAATTTCAAATCAAAGTTTAAAATGTAGAGATTTTGTCCAGGGTACAGAACAGCTCGTGTCACAGTGTTTTATTTCTAAGGTATTGGAGTCTGGGTGTTTTGCTTCCCTGACAGTGCTCCGTGTAAAGCTGTCACTCGTCTGGTTGGTTTGGTTAGATGATGGGGTTAGGGTGTCAGCCATTTGTTCGTGTAATGTATGTCCGAGTGCCCACTAGGTACCAGACAGAGGATATTCTGAAATGGAAAGAATCACAGAGAGAGAACCCTTTAAAGGCCCATGTTCGGAGCTCTCCACCGGTTTCAGGTGACTGGCTTGCCTGAAAATGCCTGTGGCGATGACAGGCCCTCAAGGTAAAGGGGATAAACTCAGCAAAGGCAGACTTGCTTTCAAAAGCAGGAACACAGTCAAGCGCGGGGATCGTGAGTTTCCAGTAACAAATGCAGCTAAGCTCAGAAGATGGAATCTCACCGCCACTCCCACTCCCACTGCAGACACCCACTGTCCATACACACAGTAAGGGAGAAGGAAGGGAGAAGGAAAAGGAGGATAACAGTATGTGAGGGAGACACCTGAGGTGACTTCAGGAGGTTTTTGTAAACCTGAAAAACTTGGCTAGAGAAAGCTTCCCAAGAGTGAACTTCAACAAGCCTACTTAAGACTCTAAATAGGTGTCAAAGACTTGGAACCCAAGAGTCAACAAACTGCTTGTTGAAGTGGGTCAAAGAAAGCACGCGACCAAAGTGCCCAGAACCAGGCTCTGTCTTCAAGCTCAAGATGCACAGGCCGTGGCGGAGACATCTCTGGTTCTGTGACATAAAGCAGGTACTTGAAAAATTGTTGAAGAAAAATTAATGGATAAGAGAGAATGTCCACCCACGGATACACCAGAACACTGAACGGTTAAAAATTTGTTTTCGTTCTTTACTCTGGCTTTGTCTTGGTTTTCTTGGTCTTTCAGTCCTAAAACCCCGGCCCAAAGCCTATGCTGTCCATCTTAAATGGCACTACCACTTGCGGAGGCAATGCCGAGGGGTAACCTTCCCCAAAGGTCTAGCAATCCACTCAGGAGTTCAGCCTCACCCCACAAAAACAGCGAGGAATCCTGCACATCTCTCGGCAGTGTGGTACTGCCCCTAAGGTATAGCGCCCCGTGAGCTATTTAGACTTTCACCCTTAGCCTGGCCTGGGATCTCCAGGCACAGGACCTGCTAAGTAGGGCACATGCCCCACCGTATTAGGGACACAGAGGAAGTGTCTTCACCAAATTCCTTCGGGCCAAACAGGAAAGCAAAATGTCCAAGAAACTACTAGGGCCTATATAAGGCAAGTACAGAGGCAGGAGGAAACTCTTCAGAGCTGCCAGAGACACCTGATCCTCAGAAAAATCTGTCCTTCTCCCACCCCCGCCAATACTTCCTCATCTCACCACTCCCCATGCCCCTCTTCTTCTTCTCACACCCCTTCTCTTTCCCCAATCTTATTTGAATTCCAGTACAGTCAAGAAGAGATAGAGGAACTACATATATCCTTAGTATTCTAGGGGACAAAGGTACCACAAGTCTTTCAGCAAGTAAGGGGCAAATTCTTAAAAACAGATGACCAAGACAGCCCATCTATCTTTGGGGAGAGAAGGAGAAACAGCTCTGACCTGTTTCAAACTGCTGCACAAGAGGTTACATCCTGAACTATTTGGTCACAAATCCTAAATATATATCAAACAAAAAGCTCTTAATCACTTAAACACCTCAATACAAAAGCATAAATTCCATTCCCACTATGAACCCTTTTGTTGCTCATAAATCAAACCAGGAGAAAAGTGTTGTGATTTATCCTTAAGCCTCAACGTATATTTGCAATTTGGATTTTTGTAGTGAGTTATATCTTTTTTTCCTCTGATATGTTGTCTCCAGGTTACTTACTACATTTTCTAGTTTTCATAAGACCAAAAAAAATTCACAGAATTACTTCTGTCATTTGTCCAAGATAGATTATTATGGGTCTAGCATCTATGTTTCAAATACTTTTCTTCAAAAGCCTACAAACTCAACATTTCAGATGAACGGATGAACTTTTATAAACAGCCTTATTTTGTTTTTTTCAGATTTGGTTTTCTGTCCTGTAGTCTCAATCTAGTGTTTGCATGATTCAATGTTAGACCTACACAGAGGCTATGAGAAGGTGTAACTTACTTAATGTCCTTCTAGGAAGCTCAACATCATATAAAACCTGCTAGTAGAATTAAAGACTAAAGAACCAAGAAAACAGTGCTGAAATTTTCAAAATTATTACAAATTATCCAGAGAAACAAAAAGAACTACAAATATTTCTGCTAACTTTGCTTTGATAAGAAGCTTTTTTTTTTTAAGAGAAGGGGAGAGAAGTGGGGTGAGGGGCAGATAGAGAGGGAGGGAGAGAATCTTAAGCAGGCTCCATGCCCAGTGCAGAGCCTGACGTGGGGCTCGATCCCCCAACCCTGAGATCATGACCTGAGCCAAAATCAAGAGTTGGATGCTGAACCGACTGAGCCACCCAGGTGCCCCAATAAGAAGTTTTTTATACAGTGAAGACCACCAAGCCTTGGACAAGGTCCTATCCAATAGCATCTAGCTGTCGTCATCGTAAACTCAGGACCTATGAAGCTACTCAGCTACACATGACCTTCACAAAACAACTCCTTTTGAACACAGACCCACATACTTGTACCACTCTAAATAACAAAGCTCACGCCAAGTACGTCAATACCTTGAGACAAGAGATCACTTATTTTCAAAGCAATAGAAAATGTTCAAGGGTGCCTCACTGGCTCAGTCGGGAGAACATAGGACTCTTGATCTCAGGGTGGTGAGGTCAAGCCCAACATCAGGTGTAGAGATTACTAAAAAATAAAATCTTTAAGGGGCGCCTGGGTGGCTCAGTCATTAAACATCTGCCTTCGGCTCAGGTCATGATCCCAGGGTCCTGGGATTGAGCCCCGCATCGGGCTCCCTGCTCAGCGGGAAGCCTGCTTCTCCCTCTCCCACTCCCTCTGCTTGTGTTCCCTCTCTCGCTGTGTCTCTCTCTGTCAAATAAATAAATAAAATCTTTAAATAAAAGAAAATCTTAAAAAAAAAAGAAAAATGTTCATATTTTTAATTCTTTGCCTTTTTACCTGTAACTAATGTGTCTCCATATAAGGCTTTGAACTCGTTGAATCTGCTTCCATCCACGATTCTAGCAATGACCTAAGAAGACAAATAACAATGCCCCAGGGAGATTATATTACAAAAGAATTTTTACATTAAAGTTATTCATAAGGAAAACAAGTTCAGCGTTAACTTGTCACTTTCACAGAATTTCACCCTACAGAGTGAGCCTTCTCAGCAGAATTCCACTTTGTATGCAGGGGGAAGGCCCTGACGTCACTCTGGACCCCGGTTTTATACCACACTGTAAGAGCCACAGCACCACGGTACAGACCAGAAAAGCAGAGAGACTGTGAGGACTGGAAGCTGGACTCAGAGCTTCAGGAGCTGCTCAAAATTATTGGCAAAGGGTCAGGGATTCAATCACAAAGCATGATATAGGCTCAGAGTCAGGAGACTTAGCCTCCCAACAAAGGGATCGCACAGGATTTGCGTGTCCTGGATAAAGTCTCAGTTCTCACTTTTGCAAAGTTGGGACAAAGTTGTGAGTATGTGATGAACCTAAAAAAATAATGCTGAGATGAAGACCCAGCTATGACTCCCAGGTCTACTGCTGAGAAACTAGAGTCATAAGCTGGTTACCTAAAATCCTAAGCCTCAGTTTTTTCATCTGATTAAAAAAAAAAAAGATAAGGAGAACCCTCTTGCACCACTGATGGAAATGCAAACTGGTGCAGCCACTCTGGAAAACAGTATGGAGCTTACTCAAAAAGTTAAAAAAAAATGAACTACCCTACAACCCAGCAATTGCACTACTAGGTATTTACCCCAAGGATACAAAAACATTGATTCAGAGGGATACATGCACCCTGATGTTTATAGCAGCATTATCTACAGTAGCCAAACTATGGAGGGAGCCCAAATGTCCATCGACTGATGAATGGATAAAGATGTGATACACACACACACACACACACACACACACACACACACACACAGGAATATTACTCAGCCATCAAAAATAATGAAATATTGCCATTTGCCACAACGTGGATGGAGCTAGAGTGTATTATGCTAAGTGAATTAGTCAGAGAAAGACAAATGTCATATGACTTCACTTAAATGAGGAATTTAAGAAACAAAACAGATGAACATAGGGGGAGGGGAAAAAAGAGAGGGAAACAAACCATAAGAGACTCTTAACAACAGAGAGAACAAACTGAGGGTTGATGGAGGGAGATGGGTGGGGGGATGGACCAGATGGGTGATGGGGATTAAGGAGGGCATTTGTGATGAGCACTGGGTATTGTAGGGAAGTGATGAAACATTGGATTCTACACCTGAAACTAATATTGCACTGTGTGTTAACTAGCTGGAATTTAAATCAAAACCTAAAAAGTTAAAAACAAAAAAAAAAGATAATACTTAAAAAGTGCTAACTAAAGCACACTGCCTAGCCCTCACTGAAAAGTAGCTATTATTATTAAGACTTCAATAAAGGTTCCTTGATTCTGAATCTGATCCCACATATATATACATATTTAATCTAAAAGAAGTAATTACTAAATAGTTTATCCTTGGGACTCATCATATACATCAAGACTATTTCAAAGAGTTCCAAACATATTCCAAATTTCTTCAGAAACTGTTTTAGATGATACACACCATTCTTCTTTCTAGTCCAAACTTCCTTTTTCCTGTTTACCACATCAAAGCCTTGTTTTGTAACATGCAAAGGCTGAAAAATGAGTGAATGCTTCCCAGTATCATTCCTTCCAAAAAGTAAGAGCATACTTGGAATTATTTTTCACTTTCCTAAAAGGTCCGATAATGTAATGGGAATATAAGTTATCTGTTCTAAATGCTATGTAGCTCCAAAACTGTACCTTCTAAAACACAATCAACATACAACCACCACCATTCTTTCACACAAAAATAAAGCCCCTCAAAGAGCACAGCAAACTAGGGCCACTTAGTATGAAGCTATCTCCTATTTGCTTTACGACGACCACCACCCAGCCACATAAGACATATTAACTCATCTTCACAAAGACTCACACTTCAGGAAGCAGACATATCATTTGGTACTATGGCTATTTCTAGAAGTGGAAAGCGATACTCAGAGAGGTCCAATCCAGTACCACTGACGAGGGAAACAAGGACTACAAGCCAGATTTTCCAATGAACATTCCGGTGCTGTCCCCCAGCTCCATATACTAGTAAGACCTCCATATAAGACTTACTTGAAATTATAGAAAAGCATAATACATGATCATCACAATGATGAATCTGAATCAGCAAAAGGTAGAAAGTCCAGGAAACTATTTAAGAAGGTAAAAGTCTATCTTTATAAAAAGACCTCCATTTAAATGAAATGGAACTATCATGAAGGCATGGATGTGCATCTGCTTCACTCATTTCTGTACCCTTGGTGCCTCAAACAGCATCTTCAGAGAGCAAGCATTCAATAAACACTGTTGAATAGATGAAAAAAAGTGGTTATGTTTAACAGGATGAATTCTTAGCCATCTAGAACACTTGGCTATCCACAACTCATTTCTCAAGCATATCAGATTGTTAAGTATCAAATTTTATATGCCTGTAATTAATGAAAAAGGCAAGCTAAAATCCTAATTCTATAACTTACAGTTAACCAAGTCACCTTGCTAAAGTGAAATACCAGTTGGAGTTCCATAAAAATCCAGAATGTTAAGACCCTCCAATATAGGGTATTGCCTCAATAAATAACTGTGCACATCCACAGGTGGGATAGTACATTCATCAATTCATTCAAAAAAATATTTACTGAGGGACACTGGGTTAAGCCTTCAGCTCAGGTCACGATCCCAGAGTCCTGGGATTGAGTTCCGCATTGGGCTCCTTGCTCAGCGGGGAGCCTGCTTCTCCCTCTGCCTGCTGCTCCCCCCACCTGTGCGTGCATGCTCTCTCTGACAAATAAATAAAATCTTTAAAATATATATATATATATTTACTGAGTGCCTACCATGTCACCAGGTATTATTATAGCAAATAGGACCTAGCCATGGAAATGGTTTCAAGAAGAACTTATAAATATTGGAGAAATGTTTATAATTTAAACTGGAGAATTTAAAAATATACATGTGTATGTTTGCATGTACAGACGATCACAGCTACATAAAAATGTATATATATATATATACAAATTACATTAAGCTGAAACACCAAAATATTCACTGCTTTCTCTGGATGGTAGAATTATAAGCAATCTTCTGTTTTTCTGCATTTTCTACAATTTTTCACAATTAGCACACAATAGTTTTATAGTCAAAAGGAAAACTAACAAATATGAAGGCAGAGAAACTGACAGTAAGGTTATTTCTTAATTTAAAAAGTATTCTGTCATATATGGATAGTGAACAAAATAAGCCTACATGCTATATGCAAGCACTAAAAATTATCAATCGAGACCAAAGAAGACCATGTCAGCAATCTGTAACCATAGCAACAGCTTCGAATGTAATCAAAAGTCTAATCTCTGCTAAGGTCATATTGATCTAAAAGGGTATGTTTTTCCTTTCACAACCTGACATTTCCTCCACTTCCCAAAATAAGAGCACTAAAAAGAAATAGATGAAATTTATGAAGCTGCCTACATCATTCCTAACGTCCACAGATATAGGCAGTCCTATTTATGAACAAAGCAAGCTTCATCATTGTGCAATGAAAACTTTCCAACCATTAAGAGGTTTTTATCCCCCTCGCCCTTCTAGTAAGAGATCTTTCCCTTTTATGTCACACCCTACTGAAATCCACAAGAGGCTCTACGCAGGAAGGTATCTGAACAGATTTCACCTTAAAAATGGATACAATCTTAACTCTAGGAAACAAACTGAGATTGCTGGATGGGAGGGGGGTGGGGGGATGGGGTAACTAGGTGATGGGCATTAAGGAGGGCACGTGATGTAATGAGCGCTGAGTATTATATAAGACTGATGAATCACTGACCACTACCTCTGAAACCAATAAATATTAATTAATTGAATTTAAATTTAAAAAATAAACTAAAAAATGGATACACATACAACGAGACTGACAGCATGGTTTATAGCTCGCAGCCCCACTCTACACACCTCTCGAATATCAAAGTGCCTCTTAAGGTTAGTACCAACTATTCCATACAATTCATCAGCAGGAAATAAAGGATCTTCAGAAGGTTCTACAGTAACCTGCAGAAATATAAAACAACCATATTAACCTATTTAAAGATATTATTCAAGGTTACATAAGCCAAAATGCTTTTGAAGAAAATAAAAGATGTAAGAACATAACCAACTCACATCCAATTTCTTCTGATAATTTAAATTCCTCACAATCATCCTAGTTAGGTGAAGGGCATGATGATCATCCAAAGCGTAGTAGTCGGATACTCCAGACTTTCTACAGAGTAAAGCACACTAAAATAATCAGAACAGGGAAAAGGAAAATAAATATCTTAAACCCTAAAGATCTTCTCTCATCTAAGGATGACATCATTCTTACTTCCAAAATACTTTAATCAATGTCATCCAACTTGATTCTCATAATGTCCCCAGCAGAACAGTATTATCCTTATTTTACAAACAGGAAAAACTGAGGTCTACCTATATTAAGTACCCTGCCCTAGGACCACCAGTATAAGTATCCACATGTTCTATTTCTCAATCTTGACCTTCTTCTACTGGACCAGAGAGCCTTGCTGATGAGGACTTCTATTTAATGCTCATCCCATGCACCTCAAACAAAACTGTATATGATAAAGTTCAACAACCGCAGATGTAGTCCATAACAACGAAGTGTCTGTAACTCACTGAGCTCCTAATGAAGATGCCAACTACTGCAGGGAGACTGCTGAGGCCCCAACCTTACAAAGTCACACCTTAAGAGTAAGCATGACGACCCTGTCCCTCAGATCAATGGGAAAAATTAGTATTGATAAAACAGAACTGCGATAAGGGCCACAGAAATTCCTGCTCAATCTCAAGTTCAATGTGAATGAAGCATGGGCTTGCTCTGTTTATTAGCTTTGTTCTGATTAGATGACTTTTTATCTCATATGTAGATATACTCATTCTAGAATATAGTATTTAAAAAAAACCGTGCCTGGGTGGTGCAGCTGGTTGAGCCTTGGACTCTTGGTTTCAGCTCAGGTCGTGATCGTGGGATTGAGCCCCGCAATGGGCTCCACGCTCAGCAGAGAGTCTGTTTAGGACTCTCTCTCCCTCTGCCCCTTCCCCCTTTGTGCGCGCATGCGCATGCATGCTCACTCTCTCTCTCTCTAAAATCAATCAATCAATCAATCAATAACTGTAGGGGTGCTTGACTGGCTCAGTCGGTGGAGCGTGGAACTCTTGATCTCAGGGTTGTAAGTTCGAGCCCCACGATGGGTGTAAAGATTGCTTAAAAATAAAAATTTTTTTAAAAATAAATAAATAAAATAACTATAAAGACAGACAAAAATATGTACCTGAAGAAAATAGAATTTTGGTTCATTTTATGAGTAAGGGCTAATCTGCTGCAATCTAAATTGTGATGTCTTGTCTAGGAAAATGCCAAACCCTTAGCAGGTATTTCTTAGAACTGGGTTCTCAGGGTGGTTTCAGGGCACTCTCCACCTCTGGATTGGCTATTTCTAAATGAGAATAGAGACCGTGTTTACTCCTTGCTATAGCCCCGCAACACTTCGCAAATGGTAGACCCTTCAGTTTTTTTTAACTTAATATGACATTTTATAACTAACCATATCTTTTAAATGCTTCATACATCATACCAGCTAGAACTGCTGACTTCTAGCTACACTGCAGTAATTCAGAAAGCAAAGAGAAGCAGAAGGAACTACTTCCAAATCAGTAAATATTTAAAATAAAATGCTTTCTTTTTTTTTTTTTTTAAAGATTTTATTTATTTATTTGACAGAGAGAGGCACAGCGAGAGAGGGAACACAAGCAGGGGGAGTGGGAGAGGGAGAAGCAGGCTTCCCGCCGAGCAGGGAGCCTGATGTGGGGCTTGATCCCAGGACCCTGAGATCATGACCTGAGCCGAAGGCAGATGCTTAATGACTGAGCCACCCAGGCGCCCCTAAAATGCTTTCTTTTAAAAACTGCCTAATATTTACCAAAACAGCAGGAAAGGGAAACCTTTGATGAGACACTGTATTATAGAAGACTTTGTGTCAAAGTAATTCCTCAGGATGGCTAATCAGAGAGGTTTAAGATATGTATTTACAAAGACCGAAGAAACCCAAAGCAATTTGTGACTAGTAAATTTTATCACACTGTTCCAAAAAAAAGCCATCACCACCTAATCACTGTCCCATGATTTTAAACAGGTTATTATGAATAATCATAACTAGTAGTAATAGGGCACTTACCAGGTACCAGACACTGTGCTATGAGGTGGGATCTATTCTTATCTTCACTTTACATGTGAAGACAAGAGGCTCAATGAAGTTAACTAGTTTGTCCTGTCCAGTCACAAGGGTGGTAAGTCAGGCAAACAGAAGATGAATTCTAGAACCTACACCCCTAACTTGGTATATACTGCCTACAGCTTTTATGGGCACCAGATAACTTTTTTTAAATAGTCAAAATTTTTTAAATTAATGCTCCTCAAATACTATCTTCATCTCCTTGTTAATCATCCACAAACAGTGGCAGCCCACTTTGTCCTGTACCCCACTCACCTTATTCTACCTGCGGCCGCCTCTCTCCAGGCTGACACACCCACGCCAGTCTCCCTGCCACGGTCAGTGCGATCAGAGAGGAACGCAGCGTGGCCACTCACACGCTTGTGCTCACCGTAAATAAACAAGTGTTCTGTTCCACACACACAGAAACTCAGGCTCGTGCTAAGCTTTTCTCCACCAACCTCAACACCACTCCCTTAACCACTCCTCCCTTCGCCTCTAGTTGGAAATCGGAAGCATGCTAGCATATTCATTTTGTAATTGTTTTTAGTTCTTTTCATTTCTCTTTTTACATAATGAGATTATTAATCCTTGAGGGCAGGAACCAGGCCTGAAATTGTTCTGTGTTACTCACAACACTTAGCGCCATCAATCTACCCACAATAAGCACTCAGTGAGAAAAGGAATGAAGGGAAAACTGGGGCAAATGTGGGTCCCTCACATAAGTTTTCTAAAGGCGCAGCAGTGTTTGACAGGAAAGTAGAAATGTTACACCTGTCTCTCCTTTCCTACCTACTAGACTGCTCCCATAGCCACCTGCCCCCCTGGGTATGAGGCCTGGCAGCACAAAGAGAGGTTTATGCACCTGCCAGGCCACAGAGCTCAGTGAGTAGATCGACTTGCCATCTATGCCTGGCTTCCCTGGGTATGGTCCAGGGCCCTCCTCTTTATCTACACTCACCTCGAGTTGAGCTAGCTCATCTATTCCCATCGTTTTAAATTCTAGTTCTATGCTGATGACTCCCCAACACTGATCTGGGCTGCAGACTCTTTACCAGTTAACTGCCTACTCAGCCAGTGTGCCTACTTGGATGTCTCAAGCACCTCTAACTTATCGGGTCCAAAAGGATCCCCCTGCCCCGTTCCCAGATCTCCTCCTCCTCCCATCTTCCCAGTCTCAGGAAGTCATACCTTTTCCACTCATCATCTTTGTCACCTCACTTTCCTAAACCCCTTGGATGAAATCCAAAAGCAAGTCCTTCAAACCTGTCTCTACAGCAGAGCTTGAACCTGGTCACTCCCTCTACCTGCACTACCACCAGAACCATCTAAGCCACCAGCATCTCTCACCTGCTGTTCCTGATAAAACCCCCTGACTGGACAGACTCAGGCCAACCCCCTAAATGTTCTGTTTAGCAGCCAGAGTGACTTTTTCTAATGAAATATTTGATAACAGCATCTCTCTCCTTAAAACTCTTCAATGGTTTCCTAACTGCTCTTAAAAAAAAAAAAAAGTCCACTCTTTAATGACCAGTTATGATAAACAACAACAATAAAAATAATGGCAGTTAATATTTACAGGTACTTATTTAAAGCAGGTACTGTTTCAAGCAATTTACACGTATCATCTCATTTCATTCTCACAAAACTCTAGGAGGTAGGCGGTCTTCTTACCCCTGAACTCTAACCTGAAATGACTGGACCAGTGACGTGATGGAGCCAGACAGAGCCAAGTGTGTACAACCTCTTCCTGCTTCCACACTCCCTGGTCCTGTTGGGACCCTGTCATCAGCCTCAGTGGGATACTTTACACCAGAAGCATTGGCAGATGCCACAAAGCCGGACTTTTCCCCTCCCCAGAGAACCAGCTGTTCTTGAGAGTTGAGCTAAGCTCCTCCATAGTCTGGCTGCCTCTGCATCTACTTTGTGTGGCTGAGTGGACTGCAGGAACCTGAAACCGCCTCCAGCCCGCTTGGGCAAGCGCAGGCGCCAGAGAGCAGCCACAGACTCACAAGCACATCCTCAGTCCCGATGGGACTTCCCCAACAAGCCCTGTGATCAACAGTCTCCTCTGCCTCCCAGCTCCTTCCTGTATGCCTTGCGTGCACTAGACCCACATGCATAAGACCCAGTGTGGAACTGAACGAAACGCCAATCTTTTGGTTTGAATTGACTAAACTAGCCTTAGCCTAGGAACCCCCAAGTGCTCCAATCATGGACCCTAAGAAAAAAATGTGCTCAGGCTCTGCCTCTGTCTGCACTCTGCCTTGAGCTCCCAGCGTGGCCCCTCAAGGCATGCCATGTACTTCCTCCAGGTTCTGTGAGTAATGAACTTGTCCATTTCAATTTCTCCTGTGGTCTGTTGTTGAACCACAGCTCGCCATCCAGCACTCTGTGCTCCACTTAACAAATACTAATTTAACAATGTCATGGGGCGCCTGGATGGCTCAGTCGGTAAAACATCTGACTTCTTGATTTCAGCTCAGGTCATGATCTCAGGGTTGTGAGATCGAGCCCTGAGTCAGGCTCCATGCTGAGCGTGCAGCCTGCTTGGGATTCTCTCTCTCTCCCTCTGCCCCTCCCCACTCGTGCGCTCTCTCTCTCTCTCTAAAAATAAAATCTTTAAAAAAAAAAAACCCGGGGCGCCTGGGTGGCTCAGATGGTTAAGCATCTGCCTTCGGCTCAGGTCATGATCCCAGGGTCCTGGGATCGAGCCCCGCATCGGGCTCCCTGCTTGGCGAGGAGCCTGCTTCTCCCTCACCTGCCTACTGTTCCCCCAGCTTGTGCTGTCTTGCTCTCTCTGTCAAATAAATAAATAAAAATCTTAAAAAAAAAAATTTAAAAAATTTAAAAAATTTAAAAAAAAACCCACAAAGTCATAACACCTGCACACCAGTGGGTTGGATCAACCTATATGCTCTCCCTATACTTCTTTACAGGCCTTATCACACATACACATTAAATCATTTTTTGGTAATAACTTATCACCCATCTCCCTGACTAGAATGTTACGCTCCTTGAGGTCAAAGACAATGTCTATCTCATAATCTTCAATACCTATAACAGTGTCTGCCACACAACAGGTGCTGGACGGATGTTTGTTAAAGAAATGAGAAACCTGTTCTCCAGTCTATCTAGGCAATAACGAACAAGCTGACGTTCTAGCTTAGGAATGCAACCCTACAGTTCAAAGAACTGAACCCTGAAACAGCAGCTCAAGAACAGATCAACTGTGGTTGGATCTGGCAAGTTTAACTCTTAGAAAAAATAATTAAATTTTCTCTTCAACAGACAGACAACAATGAATCCTGGAAAGCAACAAGTGCTTCTGTCTCACCTGCAATGCAGATCAGCACCGCCAAGATCCTCGGCCAACACTTCCTCTCCAGTGGCGGCTTTCACCTACAGCAAGGAGGAAAGTCGGTGGTGAGTTCTGCCCATCAGAGAAATAAAAATGCTTACCTAACATGCATGTCTTCTAACCCGACTATGCCTACCACTCTTTCTTCCACACAGCTAAAGATTTTTGGTTTTTTTCTTTCTTTTTTTTTTTTGTAAAGATTTTATTTATTTATTTGAGAGAGAGAGAGAGAGAATGAGAGACAGAGAGCATGACAGGAAGGAGGGTCAGAGGGAGAAGCAGACTCCCCGCTGAGCAGGGAGCCCGATATGGGACTCGATCCCGGGACTCCAGGATCATGACCTGAGCCGAAGGCAGTCGCTTAACCAACTGAGCCACCCAGGTGCCCCTCTTTCTTTTTTTTTTTTTTTTCATTTTTTAAGTAGACCTCACACCCAGCATGGAGCCCAGTGCAGGGCTCGAACTCAAGACCCTGAGATCAAGACCTGAGCTGAGATCAAGAGTCGGACACTTAACCAACTGAGACACCCAATCGCCCCAAGATTGTTTTCTTATTCCACCCATCCAGCAAACCTAGAAAAAACTGTCTCTGGTTTACAGATGAAAAATCTGAACCCAAAGCCACTAAGGAATTTCCCCACAGTCCCTGAGCAAGTGATGGAACCTGAGTTGAATTGAGGTATTTCTGGTCTGCAAGCCCGCTCTCCTTCTCCTACCTTCTGCACAGTAAAGCATTTGTGTCTGTGTATATGCTGTTCCCACTGCCTGGGCTCCCTGCTCTCTGTCACCCACCTGGGGAATCCCTCCTGATCCTTTAGGCCCCATCTGCTCTATGTGGTTTTCCCTGACCTGCGCAGGCCCTTTCGTCATTAATGACACTCTAGAGCAATACTAGAACAACACCTGCTCATCTGTGGTCCAAGAATACTCCTTGTACACCTCCAACAGGGCACCTGCCAGACTGCGCATGTCAGTGATCTGCAGGTGTCTGTCTCTCTTGTCTCTATACTGGGAGGGCTTGATGGCAGCAACTGTGATGTATTCGTCTTTGAACGCTCAGTAAATTTAATGAATTAATGCCTTTTGTGGCCTATCCTGAAAAACTGCAGTAACTATCACAAACTCTTAAAAGTGCAATACCTTCAAGAGGCCAAAAAAAATCTCTAAGATTACCCACATCTAAGATTCAGCCAAATATGACCAAAAAGAAAGAAACCTCAAGTAATAAACTAAGAATGACTTAACTATTGCCTGAGAAATTCTAATAAGAAAACAGAAAAATCATTTAGTGCCAAATGTCAAACTGACCCCTTAGGAATTGCTAACTGATTCCTACTTCTTTGGGTTGACTGATTTCTTTTTCTTCAAATAGGAAAAACTGTTATTAGAGCAATGAACATTTATCTAAATTGCAGCATAGAAAGGACTTATTATTCACTACATCAAAAGTTGTCTTAAACAAAATATTACTGCACAGAGAAAAGTAATTAAAATTTTCACTTCCAATTTTTCCACCCACAGAACTAAGTTCTCTTCTTCCCAAAATATTCAATGTAAAATAGCATTCAGCCCAGACAATAACTAATTATAAGAGGTGTCTGGATATTTAAAGTTGTAAAAAGGAATAAACAACCGATATACTCTGTTTATTTCCAGGGATCTGACTAATACCAACTGATAAAATAAGGGTTCGTCATTGGTTAATATTTAGTGAACACCCACAACATGGCTGATACTTTGACATGTGCAAGGATGATAAAAATTAAAAACAGCTCATTCTACTAAATATCAAGCTCAGAAGACAGAAGAACAAAAAGCTCCTTCAAAAACTTGTCTTACTATTAGGCATTCTTCCAACCACTTTAAGCAACTGAAAGCTGTAGCAACTCAACTGCACATTATGCATGGAATCTTTTTTCAATTTTCAGTAAAACAAGGGTCAAAATTTAGAACCCTCAAGCAGATGAGACTGCTGCTGCTTCCTTTTTTTTTTTTAAGCTGTAAATATGGTCTTTCAGTGGTAGACAACAGAGCAGAGTTCAGTTCTCTAACAGGACTGCCGACTTCAGCTGCTAAATTGCTCCTAGCTGAGGTACAAGGTAAATCCGCACCAATGACTGGACATTTTGCAACTGCACCCTTCAGACAAGCTCTTCTCTTGGAAACAGCTAGTGTTATGTCAGTATTATGATTCTGCCTACAGTCCCAAAAAGGTGTTTTCAAATTTTAGTCCTATCTTCACTCATTCTTTAAGGAAAAACACCTACAAACTACTGAAAGTTTGTACCCTTCACTTGACAAAGGTAAATTCTAAATGAATTCTCCTCTCATTTACCAATGATAAGTATCACTTATAGCTAGAAATAAGTGTCAAAGAATAATTGACAACACAGGCCTTTTGAATAATGCCTTCAGACTTTCAGGGCATTTAAAACGGCGGCTCTTCAGGCTTACCTGATCTTCAATAAAATTTATTAAAAATAAACACAATCATTTGCAAAATACACATATTTCACATCAAAGCAAGAATAAGCTCTTTTTAACGTACTCTTTTTAATAAATTCGTGTTATTATTCCAAAACCAAAGATGATTTTTTTGACAGACTTTTGAAGCAACAACCTTACTTTTTGAGATAGAATTCACTACCATAAAATTCACATTTAAAGAATATAATTCAGTGTTTTTCAGTATATTCACATGGTTGTGGAACCATCAACACCACCTAATTCCAGAAGTTTCATCACTCCCAAAAGGAAGCCCATACTCATTACAGTCACTCCCCATTCTACCTTCCTCTTGGTCCCGGGCAACCACTAATCTCCTTGCTGCCTCTAGGAATTTGTTTATTCTAAATATTTCATAGAGGCAGAATTATACAGTATTTTTCCTTTTGTGTCAAATTTTTCCTTTTGTGACATAATGTTTTCAAGTTCCATCCATGTTGTAGCATGTGTCAGAACTTCATTCTTTTTCATGGCTGAATCATATTCCATTGGATGTATATTATAGTTTTATAGTATTGTTGACATTCTCCTTACCTAGATAATATTCTTAGATTTCACTTAAGTAAGGGGATATTTTGTTGTAAGATGTAGTCATTACCTGTGTCTTCCCCTACGCTCTCTTTATCCCTCTGGAGCCTGGGCCCAGATTGTGACACACGCATAGCAGAGTGAAGGCTGCACTACTGAACATCACTGGAATGGAGCCGAGCAAAGAGGAGATGGGAAGAGCCTGCATTACATAATCCACTCCTCAGTCCTGCAACACAGGCAGCTCACCAGTGAGGGTGCACAAGGTCCCACTCTCAGAACGGCCCTGTGCTTGGAGTTTGATGCTCAGTGGTTACCCTACTGAAATTCTCATCTTATCTTTGAATATGTGTTCTGCAAATGAAGTCTGATGGGACAATGTGTGTTGGGGTTCAGAGCCTCAGCTCTTAGCTGGTCTGCCTCCCACCATCTTTCTGGAAAGGGTTCTTGGCTCCCTGCTTCCCTGCTAACTGGTACATAGGCCCTGGGCTCTGCCCTATTTGCTCCTCCCCACTCCTGCCTAGGGACTATAACACCTGTCCCCACTGGGGACCTGGCATGGGCAAAGGGAAGATCAGGGCTCAGGCATGCACCCCCTGGTGTCTCAGGGTGGAGCACAGCAGCACCGTCACTATGCTGGGCTGGCGGTGCTGAGGTGTATTCTCCAGCAGATGACGCAGTGGAGGGGAGGTGGTGCTAAAGGATTGCTTTTCGCCCCTCACCCATCCGGATACCAAGCACATCCTGGCATGGAGGCTGCATACCCCTGGGGGGTCATAGGTCCACCAGGAGTTGAACAGTGGGCCCACTGGAAGCACAGATGCCTGAGAAGGGGAGTATTCTATGCTTGAAGGAACATGCCCTTAAATATTTAGCAAATAAGAAACACCAAGACAGTTTAAGGTACCACAGAAGGAAAAGGTTTTATATTTTAGTACCTTTAACAGTACTTGTTCCTCCTTTTTGAACAAGGGGTCTCGTATCTTCAGTTTGCACTGGGGCCTGCAATTATGTAGCTAGCCCTACCAGTGATTCGTAACAATGCTAGGATTAGAAATTTAGAGCACCTCTCATAAATATTCTAACTTGTTCCTTTTTTTTTTTTAACTTAACCTTTTTGAAAAGGTAATGTTTTCACGAGACTCACAAAGTCAAAGGTCTCAAAATGTTTATGTTCAGCACACACATACACACACACACACAAAAGTCAAAGGTCTCTCTCTTGCCCTGTTTCATCTCCTCTGCATTAAAACTATGTTTGCTGTACCTTTTCCAGAGTTTCTTTATGCATATACAAGCTTACAAATGTATAATTTGCCCTGTCTTACAAAAAAGTTGACCTATTATGTGCAAGCACCTTGTTTATCAACTTCTAGAGACCCTGAGACAAACAAGAATGCAACTGAGGTAGAAGAAAAAATAAGTAGAAGTTTATTTCATCAGCCATTCAACAAATGATGCTGGGCCAACTACATATCACATACAAAACGATGTGGGATTCCTTCCTTAAATCCTACCCAAACTAACTCAAAATGGATTACGAACCTGTAAGTAAGAGCTCAAACTACAAAACTTAGAAGAAACCCAAGTATTAAATCTTCACGATCCTGCAACAGGCAAAACCTTCACAGATATGACACCAAAAGCACAGCAAAGAGAGAAAAAAAATGCATAAACTGACCTTTATCAAAATCAAACATTTCCATGCTTCAGAGGAAGACACCACCAAGAAAGTGAAGACAATCCATAGAAAGAAAATATTTGTATCCAGAACATACAAAGAAGTCTCACAACTCAATAAAGACAGAAAGCCCAATTTAAAAAGTGGGCAAAAGGATCTGAATAGAGATCTCTCCAAAGAAGATATACAAATGACCAACCAGCACATGGAAGATGCTCAGCATCATCAGCCATTAGGGAAATGCAAGTCAAAACCTGAATGAGGTACCATCCACTAGGATGGATATCATCATACAGACGCTCAATAACAACTGTCAGCAAGGAAATGGGAAAATCAGAACCCTCACACATAGCTGGCAGGAATGTAAAATATGCTGTGGGCAGTTTGGCAGGTCCTCAAAATGTGAAACTTAGCATTGCCATGTGACCCAGCAATTGTACTCACAGGTCTATAAACCTTATAAAGGTTTATGTAATATGGTTTAGTATACACACACACACACATATATAAACCTACATATAAGCCTTGTAAAGGTTTATATAAAAACTTGGATATGAAGGTGCATAGCAGCGTTATTCGTAATATCCAAACACTGGAAACAACCCAAATGACTATCAGCTGATAAATGGATAAACAAAATGCTGCCTATCCATACAATGAAATATTATTCCGCAAAAAAAAGAAATAAAGTGGTTTCTCAAAAAATTAAACACATAATTATCACATGATCTGGCAATTCTATGTCCGACCATATGCCCAAAAGAAATGAAAGCAGGGACTCAAACAGATATATTCATATACTCATATTAACAGCAGCATCATTCATAATAGCGCCAAACTGGAAGCAACTCAAAGGTCCATTGATGAATGAGTTAATAAACAAAATGTGATACGTACATGCAATGGAGTATTATTCAGCCTTTAAAAGGAAGTTCTGACATACGCAACAACATGGTGAATCCTGAGGACATCATCCTAAGTGAAATATGCCAATCACAAAAGGACAGATACTGTATGATTCCACTTATACAACGTACCTACAGTAGTCAGCTTCATAGAAAAAGGAGAATCATGATAGCCAGGAGCAGTGGAGGTCGGGGAGAACAGGAAGTTAATGTTTAATGGGTACAGATTTTCAGTTGGAGCAGATGAGGAAGTTCTGGAGATGGCTGGTGGTGACAGTTGCACAACAATGTGAATATATTTAATGCCACAGAACTACGCACTTAAAAATGGTTAGAATGGGGGCGCCTGGCTGGCTCAAGCACCTGACTCTCGGTTTCGGCTCAGGTCATGATCTCAGGGTGGTGAGATCAAGCCCCGCATCAGGCTCTGCACTCAGCTGGGAGTCCGCTTGAGGATTCTCTCCCTCTGCCTCTCCCCCTGCTCGTGCTCTAAAATAAATAAATAAATCTTTGAAAAAAATGGTTAGAAAGGTTTAAAAACTGGTTAGAATGATAAATTTTATATTATATACGTATATTTTACTTCAATCAATCAATCAATCAATCAAGTCTATGTTCTTACCAATGGGGGTCCTGCCAAGAAAATGGTACCCTGCTTGCGTACAATGATGTTTTCATCAGCCATTGCAGGCACGTAAGCACCACCTGCCGTACAGGAGCCCATGACCACCGCAATCTGGAATCCAAGCATATAAGACACCCATGAGGTGAGGTTCAGTTAGTTATAGTCTCTGGATCTACAGACCCATAAATGTCGCAGTACCAGAAGACATTACTAGCTGGTCCCTATGCTTCCTTTTAAAAATGGTCCTCTAGGGCGCCTGGGTGACTCAGTCATTAAGCGTCTGCCTTCAGCTCAGGTCATGATCTCAGGGTCCTGGGATCGAGTCCCGCATCGGGCTCCCTGCTCAGCTGGAAGCCTGCTTCTCCCTCTCCCGCTACCCCCGCTTGTGTTCCCTCTCTCGCTGTCAAATAAATAAAAAAAATCTTTAAAAAAAAAAAAGGTCCTCTAAGTGTTTGGAATTGTTCCTTAACTACTTCTATCAAAGCCTTTTGAAGGGCTTAGGTCACATTTTTACAAAAATTTATGGACATTCTCCCTGTTGGAGAGAAGACTGGCCATTTAGAACATTAGCCTGATCGACTAATGGAGAAGAAACTCCACAATCCACGCACAGGTCAGCAAAACTGTGTTGAAACTAATAATAAGTCTTTTCAACAATTGCCACTTACCTCGTGATGGGAATGCTGAAATAATTCTCCAAATGAGTGTTAATACTCGGTGTTACCCTGAATATGGTATGTTCTAAATATAAAACTAACGTTAGCATCGCAGTTGAAAATCGTGTTCAAAAGCAAGTTAACTGTGTGGAACCAGGGTGATGCATGTGTTTAGAGTCCACAGTGCTGTTTTCCCTACTTTTATATGTGTTTAAAATGTTCCATAATAAAGCTTTAAAAAAAAAAACAACACTCCTGCCTAGAGATTAGTAAGACACAGAGAATAATGAATATGGGTTTGGCTGATTACCCCTAGGTAGGAATAAATAATATCAGAGTAAAACAAGAAAAACATGTAACGGACATTTTCTTAAGTTACCACATGAAGGCACTTTTTGCTACTAATTCCAATATTCCATCAGTTTCCTTAGAGTCATTACAAATTCCCTTTCTGAAATAAAAATGCTACACTAGTATTCATCCAAAGATGCAAGGCAGCGTGAGTTAACATTTTCCCATCTAAATGGCCATCACAAAAAGCATTTTTCCCTATTTCATGTATGTTATTAAAAATGGCTGCAACATTTCACTGTCAACATATTACAAAAGTGTTTATCACATATTGTTTTTGCTTACCAATCACCCAGAAGTTTATTTTCAAAATATCTATGGCTAGAAAAACTCTTGTACAAGGGAAGGAGCACAGGAAACATTCATTGTAACAGTGTTCACAATAGTGAAGATATGCAAATAATCAAAATACCCATCAACACTGCATTTTGAGTGGATAAATGAATTGTGAGTAAGCTCTTTAAAAATCTGAGGGAAAGAAACAAATGAAATGCTAACACTTTATAAATCCAAGTGGAGGGTCCATAGTGTTCCATTGTTATTGCACTATTCTCTGTACTTTCTGCATGTTTGAAATATTTAATGGGCTTTTTCTGTAAGGCTTTAGGAATAAAGGACATGATTTCAACTTACCAACCTGTTCTGTGTACAAGAACAGCAGATACAGCTCAAACTATTTCACTACCAAAAAAAAAAAAAAGGCAAGGAAGTAGAGAAGAGTCACAGTGAAGTAAAAATCTAAAAAGGCACAAATTTCAAAAGTAAGATCTACAGAACTAAACAGGCATAGCAGGGTTTCATAACAGCAAATTGAAAGAAAAAGAAAAAAACAGCAAATATTCAGAGACCAAGGATGGGAGGTGAGGTGAGTGGGGGACAAAGAAAGAAGAATTTCAGTGTCGAAAGTCAGGAAGACAAAAATGAGGGTAATGAAGCTGAATGCCATCATGCCATCTCAGGGGGAGAAAACATCTACCAATTTAGTAGAAAAGTTTTACAAGTGAATAGCGAACAAATTATTAGTGCATCTACACCAGGGAATTTTACCATATTCCTAAGGGCACTTCAGATGTGTGGTTTTTTTTTTTTGTCCCCACAGTACTTCCAAAACCAAGGTAATCGGCAATCCACTTCTCTCACATGAACTGAGAGTGGCCCCCGATGACTCCGGGCTCTTGTGATTCACGTCCTGTATATCCCATCCCCTTACTGTGTGGTGGATCTGGTAACATGCTTCTAACACAAAGATTATAACAAGTGTCACTCTTGTGATCCAGTTCGGAGAGACCATGTCTTCCCCTCCCCTCACCCCCGCCAGCCCCCTCTCTTGTCCATTTGCTTGTTCACTCTGATGCAGCCAGCTAACATGTGGAGACTTGCTCTCTACAGCTGCCCACTTGGGAAGGAACCTAGAGATGCTTCCTGCCAACAGCTCCCAAGGAAGTAAGTGAGGCCTGCAGAGAACTGAATCATGCCACGACCACGTGAGAAAGCTGGGGCAGATCCTTTCCAGTCCAGCCTAGAGAGGACTGTAGCCACCTGAGCTCAGCACTGGGGGATCCAGCTGGGGGATCCCAGTCCTGACCACTGGGGGATCCGAGTCCTGACCCACAGACACTGCGGGGTAATAAATGGTGCTTTAAACTACCAAGTTTGGGGTTAATCTGTTCTGCAGTGATAAATAATACAGAGATCAAAAACCATCTACCTTAAGTAACTGCAATGGAGGCACATCTGAAGCCTTGGGACAATCTATGTTTTGGAGTACTCTGTTGTTGCTGGTCTGCAACCTGTCTATAAACCATTCCTCTATTCCAGAGGTGGGAGATAAACCATAAAGAGAATTCTGTACCATCCCAGACAGTAATGAAAAACCAAAAGACATGGGTAAACCTTGAAACCATCATGCTAAATGAAAGAAACCACTTATTATACAATCCCTTTCAAATGAAATGTGTCATAGGCAAATCCATAGAGATAGAAAGCAGATGAGTGGTTGCCAGGGGCTGGAGAGATTGGATAGAAATGGGGAGTAAATGTTAATGGATATGGCATTTCCTTTTGGAGTGATGAAAATGTTCTAAGACTGACTAAACTCTGTGACTATCCTAAAAACCAATGAACTGTACATATCAAATGGGTACACTGTATGGTATGTGAATTGTATCTTAATAAAGCTGTTATAAAACTTAAGAAACAAGAGCTGGAATTATTAAGTATGTAAGATTCAAACTTCTCAAGCTTTTCATCAAGAAGAAACAGGCTACTCTAGTCACAAGTACCTCACAGACACTAAACAATATCTCTAAAGCAAATTCTGATAATAGAATAGAAATAGGATAGAAAAATGAAATTTAAAAGTGAATAAAATAGAAATCGAATAGAAAAATGAAATAAAAGAACAGAGATTAGTGGAGTCACTACTGTCAAAGAATCTCCTCTTCTCATCACTTACTTCTTTTTTTATTATTACGTTATGTTAGTCCCCATACATTACATCATTAGTTTTTGATGTAGTGTTCCATGATTCATTGTTTGTGCATAACACCCAGTGCTCCATGCAGAGCGTGCCCTCTTTAATACCCATCACCAGGCTAGCCCATCCCCCACCCCCCTCCCCTCTAGAACCCTCAGTTTGTTTCTCAGAGTCCATAGTCTCTCATGGTTCGTCTCCCCCTCCAATTTCCCCCCTTCCTTTTTCCCTTCCTGCTATCATCTTCTTTTTTTTTTTTTTACATATAATGTATTATTTGTTTCAGAGGTACAGGTCTGTGATTCATCAGTCTTACGCAATTCACAGCACTCACCATAGCACATACCCTCCCCAATGTCTATCACTCA
This sequence comes from Phoca vitulina, assembly GCF_004348235.1. Classification (NCBI taxonomy): domain Eukaryota; kingdom Metazoa; phylum Chordata; class Mammalia; order Carnivora; family Phocidae; genus Phoca; species Phoca vitulina. The sequence continues at coordinate 55,338,362 of NW_022589709.1, forward strand.
GCCACCCCACCCCTCCCACTCCCCACCACTCCAGCAACCCTCAGTTTGTTTCCTCATCATTTACTTCTAAGCCACGCACTCACTCATGAAACAGGGTGAATATGCACCAACAAGAGCCCTGCCCCTGTGTCTGCTCCTTCTTATCACAAAGCACAGGAACCCCTGGGCCAAACACCTCCAACAACCTTCCGTGTCCCCAAGCATTCGTCTATGGTACAACAAAGATCTTATATTGAGCCACGCTGGACAAGGGATATGGAACCCCAGAGAGAAAATTCTGCTTTCTCTACTAAGAGGACATTAGAATGACATAAGTAAGATGCAGGAGCATAAACTGTTCTGCACGCACTCAGGGTACAGATTTGGCTTGCACTGAGGCCCAACACGGGCACCAAAGCAGGGGAGACGGGACAGTGACTCTCTTCTGCATCAGAACAAAGAACTCCCAAGAACTCCACTGAGAGGCTAGAGTCCACCCAGTCATCCGTGAGGAGGGCTTCCTGTGACACGGATAAACCAAGAGATCCCTCTTACAGGGTTGATGAGGGAAACAAAGGCAAGAGAAACGTAGCTTAAATTAAATCTCCTTACAGCTTGCAGCCCACTGAGAGATACCTGAGACATGCAGAGTGTGAACTTCCTCAAAGAACTCGTGGCCGCCTCAGTGCCTTAATGTTTATGTTTATTAAAGACTACAAGGAACCTTATCTTAATAGCAGCTAGCCCTCAAGGTGCTGAAAGCCTTGCTTCCCAATTCCTTAGAGACTTACACTATCCTTAAACCCTACTAATTAAAAAGTATATAATCAGTTAGTCCTCACAATCCCAGTGCAGCTCTTTCTGCCCACAGGTCCTGTCCCCGTGCTTTCATAAAACCACCTTTTTAATGAAAGAAGACGAAGCCAGAGAGGGAGACAAATCATAAGAGACTCTTAATCTCAGCAAACAAACTGAGGGTTGCTGGAGTGGTGGGGGGTGGGAGGGATGGGGTGGCTGGGTGATAGACATTGGGGAGGGTATGTGCTATGGTGAGTGCTGTGAATTGCGTAAGACTGATGAATCACAGACCTGTACCCCTGAAACAAATAATACATTATATGTTCATAAAAAAAAAAAAAAAAAGATAGCAGGAAGGGAAAAATGAAGAGAGGGGAATCGGAGGGGGAGACGAACCATGAGAGACTATGGACTCTGAGAAACAAACTGAGGGTTCTAGAGGGGAGGGGGGTGGGGGGATGGGCTAGCCTGGTGATGGGTATTAAAGAGGGCACGAACTGCGTGGAGCACTGGGTGTTATACGCAAACAATGAATCATGGAACACTACATCAAAAACTAATGATGTAATGTATGGTGATTAACATAACATAATAAAATTAATTAAAAAATTAAAAATAAAAAAAATTTAAAAATTTTTGAAGAATCACCTTTTTATACCAAAAAATCTCCAGAATTCTTTCTTGGCTGACGAACCCAAAAACTTCCAAATTTCATCAGGGTGAGGAGGTAAATGGTGATTCAAGACTTGAATCAAAACCAAGAAAGCAGCAAGAAGGCAAAGAATAATGTGTAACTGACCATTACACTGCTTGCCATCACTACCACAGAAGGCACAAGCAGAAATTTTGAGTAAAAGGAAATGAGATGCTATAAAACAGAGTGAAGAGTCTGTGAAAACTTCAGACAAAATTTCATTACCCTCCAGGTCCTGCCTGAACAGAGACTGGCTCTCATTGCACCAAAACCAAATTACATATTGTAGGTCAGCAGCCTGCCCTACAGAAAGGGTCTCTGAGAGAGAGTCAAGAGGTTTTATACCTAATTCTGAAAAGCTGTGTGAACTCTTGACCTCCATCCTTCCACTGAAAAATTGCACTAGACTATCCAGTTCAAAGGCACACTGTGATAAATGTAATATAACTTGGGGGGGGGGGTAGTTTCAGTTGCTTGATGGAAAAGCCATTAAAAATATAGTATGTTTTGGGGTACCTGGGTGGTTCAGTGGGTTCAGTGTCTGCCTTTCAACTAAGGTCATGATCCTAGGGTCCTGGGATCGAGCCCCACACCAGGCTCCCTGCTCAGCGGAGAGTCTGCTTCTCCCTCCCTTGCTCTCTCACTTGCTTGCCCTGTCTCAAGAAAATAAATAAAATCTTTTTAAAAAATTTATACAGCACGGGCGCCTGAGTGGCTCAGTCGGTTAAGCATCTGCCTTCAGCTCACGGCATGATCTCAGGGTCCTGGGATGGAGCGCCACACCCAGCAGGGAGCCTGCTTCTCCCTCTCCCCTGCACTCCCCCTGCTTGTGCTCTCTCTGTCAAAAAAATAAAATCTTTTTTAAAAAGTTTATATAGTATGTTTTTAGGGGCACCTGGGTGGCTCAGTTGGTTAAGCATCTGACTCTTGATTTCACCTCAGGTCATGATCTCAGAGTCATGAGATGGAGCCCTGCACTGGGCTTGGCACTCAGTTGGGGAGTCTGATTGAGTCCCTCTCTCTCTCTTCCCCTCTGTCCCTCCCCTCACTCACTCTCTCCCTCTCTCTCTAAAATAAATAAATAAATCTTAAAAAAAAAAAGTAGGGGGTGCCTGGGTGGCTCAGTTGGCTAAGCGTCTACCTTTGGCTCAGGTCATAATCCCAGGGTCCTAGGATTGAGCCCCACATCAGGCTCCGTCCTCAATGGGGAGTCTGCTTCTCCCTCTCCCTATTCCCCTCCCCCCACTCCTGCTCTCTCTCTCTCTCTCAAATAAATAAAATCTTTTTTAAAAAAAGTAAATGTGGAAAGCAAATATTATCTGTATCATTGTTTCCTTCCTCTACCTATAGAGCCTCCATTAAAAAATAAAAGCCACAAAATACACACATCAACTCAATAGCTGTCCAAAATTTAAGAACATTATCAATTATACTGACTGATCACACTACTGATTCTGGAGTACTCATGCTTATCTGTGCTAAACAGGCTGAAATGTGCAGAGAAAACAAAACATTCACCTTACCCAGAATGACCTGTTTCTTCCTCAATCTTTTTATCAGCCTCAAAGCCATCAGAGTGTTTTCATCTCCCCCAGGCCTTATCTGACTTCATAGACAGGTTGAAGTGCATTTAAAAATAATGAGCAGCTCTTTCTGCCCACGGGTCCTGTCCCCATGCTTTAATAAAACCATTTTTTTGCACACAAACACACCAAAAAAAATAGGGGTGCCTGGGTGGCACAGTCAGTTGAGCATCCAACTCTTGATTTCAGCTTAGGTATAATCTCAGGGTGGTGAGGTTGAGCCCCATTTCGAGCTCCATACTCAGCAGAGAGTCTGCTTGAGTTTCTCTCTCTCCCTCTGCCCCTTGCCCCTGCGCGCTCACTCTAAAATAAATAACTCTTTAAAAAAAAAAGTGATATGCAGTGCGTGTCCTAACTAAGCCCCTCAAAACAATAAACATGCTCTGAAGCAAAGAAAATAAATTTCAAAAATAATGAGCTAAACCAAGAGGGGGGAAGTGAGGGGAGAGAAGGAAAGAAGAAAGCAAGGACACCTGAAATAATTTTAAGTACCTCACCAAAAAGAAGAACAAACAGGCAGAGATGCAAAGAAAACTCAAAAGAAAGGCCCAAGGTGCTGAACCCCCACACGGCTGGATGAATAATGCCTATTTCAGAAGAAATGCACTGTTAGTCACAGCGGAAACATTCTCTTCCTGGTACACTAAAGGATTACCATCTAACAGGACAAGAGGTGATGCAGCAGAGCAAAGATCCATCTAGACCAGGCCACCGCTAATTTTATTTTTTTAATTTTATTATGTTATGTTAATCACCATACATTACATCGTTAGTTTTTGATGTAGTGTTCCATGATTCATTGTTTGCGTATAACACCCAGTGCTCCATGCAGAACATGCCTCCTTAACACCCATCACCGGGTTAACCCATCCTCCCACCCCCCTCCCCTCTAGAACCTTCAGTTTGTTTCTCAGAGTCCATAGACTCTCATGGCTCGTCTCCCCCTCCGATTTCCCCCCTTCATTTTAACCTTCCTACTATCTTCTTCTTTTAACATATAATGTATTGTTTGTTTCAGAGGTACAGGTCTGTGATTCAACAGTCTTACACAATTCACAGCACTCACCATAGCACATACCCTCCCCAATGTCCATCACCCAGCCACCCCATCCCTCCCACCCCCCACCACTCCAGCAACCCTTAGTTTGTTTCCTGAGATTAAGAATTCCTCGTATCAGTGAGGTCATATGATACATGTCTTTCTCGGATTGACTTATTTCGCTCAGCATAATACCCTCCAGTTCCATCCATGTCGTTGCAAATGACAAGATTTCATTCCTTTTGATGGCTGCATAATATTCCTGTGTGTGTGTGTGTGTGTGTGTGTGTGTGTGTGTGTGTGTGTACACACACCATTCATCTGTCGATGGACATCCTGGCTCTTTCCACAATTTGGCTATTGTGGACATTGCTGCTATAAACATCGGGGTGCACGTACCCCTTCGGATCACTACATTTGTATCTTTGGGGTAAATACCCAGTAGTGCAATTGCTGGATCGTATGGTAGCTCTATTTTCAACTTTTTAGGAACGTCCATACTGTTTTCCAGAGTGGCTGCACCAGCTTGCATTCCCACCAACAGTGTAGGAGGGTTCCCCTTTCTCCGCATCCCTGCCAACATCCGTCGTTTCCTGACTTGTTAATTTTAGCCATTCTGACAGGTGTGAGGTGGTATCTCATTGAGGTTTTGATTTGGATTTCCCTGATCAGGCCACCACTAATTTTAAAAATTAATGGTGATGGGAGACCTAAAGAAGACAAAGGTCCCACCTCTGAAGAGAATTAGAAGTCTCCCATTTCAAAAAACAGCAACATGGAGCCAAAATCCAGAAAATAAAAGCATGTTCCCAAGATCATCAAGACATCAGGCACGGATTGCAGAAAGCCCAGGAAAGGTATCCTCAGGACATGAAACTAAGCAAGACCGCCGGACACCAGTATGCCAAGTCTTTAAACATCATAAACAAAAAACAGGTCCTAAAGCATACCAGAAAGGAAGGAAAGATGAAACAGAAGAGAGTACAGAGGCAGGTACCTCATGTAACTGTCTTTTCTCCTTGCAAAAACAAAATTTTAAACCTTCTAGGTCTGTAGGAAGCCATCCACATTTTTACCACTGCAAAGATACAGGAAACAACAGAGATATGATTGTCAAGAGACATGTATCTTAGAAAAAAGTGGATAAGTGGATTTACAGTGTGCAAGGTTAATAACATTAACTAAAGAACAACCTTGGGAAAGAAGGCAGGAACTGAAGGAGTAAGGCAGCTAGTGCTCCCTATCAAAATGTACACATACCGGGCCTCCCTCTTTCGTCTGGGCTGCCGACATGCCATCTGGACTGAGGAAGACCCAGAGACTTCGGGGACACGTGAGCCGTGGCCACAGCTGCATTGGCAAGCACACAGGAGGCCGGAGTCATGCTGGTGGCATGTGTCACCACAGGAACAACTGAGACACATATCACCCAGGTTACTCCAGAACAGTTGGTATGAGACATTACCACTTAAAGAGGAACCAGAGCTTCTGCCCAACTGTCAACCTTGATAAGCTGTGGGCCTTTATCAGTGAGCAGACACAGGGAAATGCCGCCAAAAACAAGAATGGAGCTGCTCTTATCACTGATGTGGTGCGATCAGGCTACTGCAGAGTTTTAGGAAAAGCATTTCTTCCAGCCTGTCATCATGAAGGCCAAATTCTTCAGTAGAAGAGCTGAGGAGAAGATTAAGGGTGTGTGTCCTAGTAGCTTGAAGCCACATGGAGGGAGGGTCATTAAATGTTAACAAGTGCTTTTCCAAAACAAACAAACAAACAAAAAAAACAAAAAAACCCAAAATGCACACATAACATAACTAGAGTTACAAGTGATTGCTTTATATAATAAAGTATATAAACAAAAACTTAAAAAATGAAAATAAAGTATAAAACTTGTTTTCATCAGTCCATCTAAGCCAAAGTTTTAAGTAAATAATAAAGCATACATTAAAATTTAAGAACCAGTACTCAGGGCACCTGGGTGGCTCAGTCGGTTAAGCGTCTGCCTTCGGCTCGGGTCATGGTCCCAGGGTCCTGGGATCAAGCCCCGCATCGGGCTCCCTGCTCGGCGGGGAGCCTGCTTCTCCCTCTCCCTCTGCCTGCCTCTCTGCCTACTTGTTCTTTCTCTCTCTCTGTCAAATAAATAAATAAAATCTTTAAAAAAAAAAGAACCAGTACTCAGTATGTCAGATATCACTTAAATAGTTACGAAGAATTTCACTTTTTTAATAAATATTGAGGTAAGTACCTTCTCAGGGAAATGTATGAGGATATAAACATTAATCTGATATTGTCTCTAATCTCAAGTGGCTTAGAGTCTAGTGAGGGAAATTAGTCAGGATAAATCTAGATAAAAGGAATAAACACCATTAGTAAGGTATAGCTCAAAAATTATGGGAGTTGGGGGGCCTGGGTGGCTCAGTCGTTAAGTGTCTGCCTTCGGCTCAGGTCATGATCCCAGGGTCCTGGGATCGAGCCCTGCATCAGGCTCCCGGCTCGGCGGGAAGACTGCTTCTCCCTCTCCCACTCCCCCTGCTTGTGTTCCCTCTCTCACTGTGTCTCTTTCTATCAAATAAATAAATAAAATCTTTAAAAAAAAAAAAAATTGGGGGAGTTGGGAGGAAAAGATTACTTCCAGGAAGGGATTCTGGGAAGCCTTCCTAGGAAAGACGTCCAATTTGAGCCTGTAAGTACTAATGGGAAATCCACGCAGACGGCGGAACACCCAAGGGTAAGCAGAGGTGCAGCGGGAGGTCAGGAAAGATCATGGAGATGAAAGGTATGTCATGAGCATTTATGAAACCATTAAAGACAAGTTCCTGGGTGGGATTGGGAGGATTACATGGAGAGAGTGGGGGAACAAGGAAAAGCCAGAGGCAAGAAGCCTAAAGAGGATTTCAGGGAAGGGAACAAATGATAAGACCAAGGGGTCATACAGAGTGAGAATCTGGTCTCTCGGAGGCTAGCAGGACCTCCGAGGGCAGTGGGTTTAATGGAGAGTGAGCAGTCGGGAACGGAGGTCCTGAGGCAGTTCTTAAGGAGTCTGCTGATCAGAGGAAGGAGAGAAGCTTCGGGGAACAGGAGAAGCTAGAAAAGGTCCTTTTGCCATTGCTTTTGGTGCTTTTTCTTTTTCCTTTAAAAACAGAAGTCAACATGGTTATTGGCTGTGAGAAAAAAGAAAGTAGATGAGAAAATGTTAAAGTAAGAGAAAAGGGATAGATGATGAGGCACAAAGGAGGGGTTGGCGTGAGGATTATAAATGACAAGTTTAGCTTTGGAGAGGAAGAGGGACAGTGGTTTCTGGGATAAAAGAAGGCAAAGTCGCAGTGTGTTTAGTACAACAGTGCTCACAAACAGCCTGATTTCTTCAATGAAGTATGAAACAACAGCTTCAGTGCAGACGTGGGGTTTAGAGTTCACTTACTGGGGAAAAGATCAGAATAAGCACTATAGAGACTGGTACACAATAGCAGTTAGAAATTTTTCTCCAATTCCAAGAGATTCATAAGAATAGAGGAAGGTTAACCTTTCCCCTAAACTTCCTACTGGAGTGAAATAGAAAAAAGATATGCTAAGAGAAGCGGCTAAGTTAAAGAAATATTGATGTTAAAACTTTTAAGAAACAAAAATAAATAGGAAAAGGGAAAGCATTCAAATGCCCTTCAGACATTTTAGATTTTTTTTTTTTAATCATAGGCAGGTACTACCTATTCAAAAATATGGACACTTTTAATTTTAAAAAGACCTGTTTTTTAAAGCACTTTAAGCTTTAGGTTCCACAGGAGCAGAGACCCTACCTGGTTTAGGTGCTTGGTTTACAGTAGGTCCTCCATAAATGTTTGTTACATGTTGATTGTTAAAAGCTACACGAACAGAAAGAAAGGGCAAATAAGCATGCAAGGGGCACCTGGGTGGCTCAGTCGTTAAGCGTCTGCCTTCGGCTCAGGTCATGATCCCAGGGTCCTGGGATTGAGCCCTGCATTGGGCTCCCTGCTCAGTGGGAAGCCTGCTTCTGCTTCTCCTATTCCCCCTGCTTGTGTTCCCTCTCTCACTGTGTCTCTATCAAATAAATTAAAAAATCTTAAAAAAAAAAAAAGTTTAACAACAACAACAAAAAAAGAATAAGCATGCAAGGTGACAGGTCTATAGTGGGTTGAATGAAGGCCCCCAAAAAATATGCCCACACCTGAATCCCTAGAACCTTTGATTATGACCTTATTTGGAAAAAGAGTCTCTGCAAATGTAATGAAAGTAAGGATCTTCAGATAAGATCATTCTGGATTATATGGGCAGGCCCGAAATCCAATGACAAGTGTCCTTGTGAGAGAGAGAAGAAAAGACACAGACACACAGGGGAGAAGGCTGACAAGGCAGAGATCAGAGTCACAGAGCCACAAATCAAATGAGCACCTGCAGCCATGAGAAGCTGGCAGAGGCAAGGAACAGAGTCTGCCTTAAAGCCTTTTGAGAGAGCCTGGTGCTGTTGCTACCTCAATTTCAGACTTCTAGCCTCCAGAACTTGAGAGAATAAATTTGTTATTTTCAGCCCCCCAGTTTGTGGTAATTTGTTATGGTAGCCCTAGGAAACTAATACAACTAATACAAGGTTAGTACAACTATACAAATTATAATACCAGATTAAATGGGCTGGTTTCCCCTATAAAACAAAAGATCACAGGGTGCCTGGCTAGCTCAGTTGGTTAAGCGCCTGCCTTCGGCTCAGGTTATGATTCTGGAGTCCCAGGATTGAGTCCCACATCAGGCTCCCCGTTCAGCAGGGAGTCTCTTCTCCCTCTGACCCTCCCCCCTCTCATGTGCTCTCTCTCTCTCTCATTCTCTCTCTCAAATAAATAAAATCTTTAAAAAAAAAGATCACAGTAAGAATTTCATTACCAGGTAATGGAAGGACTCTGTGTGCAAAAGTGAGCAAAGCTGAAGTTTCTATTTAGATAAATAAAGCACAGATGGGCAAAGTCACTATATAATAATAAGATACAAAATAAATAACATCTATATCAATAGAAAATAAAGATAAGACACAATAATTGCAAGTGAAGGCTAATTCATTAGACTATTACTAAAAACAGTACAAACTTAAGAAATCCAGTAACAAAACATAAACAAAGGAGAAGCATTAGTATTATGAAATATTTCAAACATGCCAAAAAAAGATTACAGAATAACAAAATAAATATCCTTTAACCTAACACCCAGTCTTAACAAATATTGACATTTGGCCAAATTCACTTTAGCTTTTTTTTTTTTTGAAGATTTTATTTATTTAATTGTCAGAGAGAGTACAAGCAGGGGGAGCGGCAGACAGAGGGAGAAGCAGGCTCCCCACCGAGCAAGAAGCCCGATGTGGGACTTGATCTGAGGACCCAGGGATCATGACCTGAGCTGAAGGCAGCCGCTCAACCGACTGAGCTACCCAGGCATCCCCACTTCAGTTTTTTTTTTTTTTTTTTTAAAGAAATAAAACATTTCAGGTATAGGTGAAGCCTCCTGCCTGGCCCCTTCCTCCTGCCTCCCACCTCAAAGGTAACCACTGTTCTAAAGCTGAGTGTATTATTCCCACGTACATGTTTAAGACATAAGTAACAGATTGTTTCATGTATTTAACATTTACAAACAAAGCAAGTGACTATGCATTTATTCTACTATTTTTACTCAACTTATTTCCTGAGAATTATTTATGTTGATGCATGTAATTCTAGTTCATTCATTTGAACAGCTAAAAATCGTTACTACTCATCTCCCAATAATGGTCACTTAGGTTGTTTGTTAACTTTTGCTATGTTGATGCTACAACAATCTTCCTCGCACCTGTCTCCTCATCTAGACACCAAAGTGCCTCAGAACATAAGTCCTAAAAAAGCAATTACTCAGTGATGGGTATTAAGGAGGGCATGTTCTGCATGGAGCACTGGGAGTCATATGCAAACAATGAATCATGGAACACTACATCAAAAACTAATGATGTAATGTATGGTGACTAACATAATTTAAAAAAAAAGCAATTACTCAGTGCCCTTTCTTTTCAAAAACTCTTTTCCTTTGGTGAACAGCCTTTATGACAGTATAAAACTATGCCAATAATTAAGAGAAAAATATGAATGGAGATAACCTTAAGGCACTTTCTGTGGGGAAAAACCTAAATTCTGTATTAAGTTGCATTTTAAGTCATCTCAGCATACCTAGTTAGCAATGGCATTTGGAGCAAAAAGCAGTACATTTCATTAATGAGCAATTACCTGTGCAATATTTTGAGAAGACATAATTGCCTGGTTATAGAATATACGGCCAAAGTGATCTCGATCTGGAAATATGTCTGCTTGTCGAGGTAAGTTTGCCCCTCCTGAGTCAACTGAAGACAAGGGAAATAACAGAAGTAAGTACATTTGAATGAACAAAATACCCTGCACACAGAGAGACTTGTACCAATGACAACAACAGTTCTTAATCACATTCACAAAAAACTTGCCCTACCGTTCTAAACTATTCTACAGCATCTTTCTCCAGTCCCCCAACATAGCCAAAAAAAATTCACTGTTTTCCTCAAATCCATTAGGATCTCCTCCCTGTGCAAAATTCCACTTGAAACGTTTAGGACATTCTCTCCTTTGAGGACAAGCTAAAGCCCCAGAAACACTGTAAATTCTTAACCAGTTCAGCTAAAAAAAAAAAAAAGAGAGAGGGAAGGGGGCAAGGGGCAAAGGGCGGGGAGGGTGGGGGTGGCGGTGAAGCAGCAGGGCTCAATCCCAGGACCCTGAGATCATGACCTGAGCCAAAGGCAGATGCTTAACCATCTGAGCCACCCAGGTGCCCACAGGACTGATGACTCTAAAAATTAAGAATGAGTTTGTAAAGTTGTTCAGCTTGTGCATGCTCTCTCTCTCTCTCTCTCTCCCCTTCCCTCTCTCTCTTTTAAACCAATACAGAACCATCTACAGAATTCATGTGACAATTCATCACAGACTGCTTGGGGGACTGTTTTTACTGCAGAGCGGAGTGGGGGCTAAGAATGTCCACTGAATGTGGAACAGAGTTTGATGACTTCAGATTGTGTGATTACTGGTGTGTTTCCTAGCCATTCTATGCCTCGCTCTCCTCACCTGTGAAATGAAGGGGACAACAGCAGCTCTCCTAAGGAGCTGTTCCTGGGATGACATGAAATAAGGTATATAAGGTATGTAAGGTATTAGTTCAGCACAGTGTGAGTGCATATAGCAGTGTTACATTAAGTTCCTTCATTGTTCTTTAATACATGACATCCTGTCTCCAATTCATTCAAGCTTGCCCAAGACAGGGACAACATAATACTCTTCACTCCATCCCCTATGGTGTTTGGCATAGCACCTGGAAGCAGTTGGGCCTCATTTGCTGTTTTCTACATACGCAAAAAAAAAGTTCATACTGTGAGTCAAACAAGTAAATTCACTTTTGCAGGAAAAAAAAAATCTCTACATCAGTACCTGTTCAAATACCCACATAAATAAACAATATACATATGCTGGCATTTCACCAAACTAAACCAAAATCCAGGCAGTGCCAATTTTAAACTGCCTTGCTTTTATGTTTCTTTTGAAATATCCTTAGATTTAAATGTATTTTAATTTCAAATATAAATTTACTTGAAGAATTCAATTACTTTAAACTGTATTTGCTGAAATTATTCAAGCATTTAACAAAGTACCTAGCACTCAAGAGATCCATAAATATCAGCTATTATTTTTTCATAGTTTGAACTCATTAAGGTTAAGACAAAAGGAAATACATAGAAGGAAAAAATCCACACGCATGAAGAGGAAAAAAACTGGCATATATGAAAATACTGTCAGAGGTTATTCCTCAGTGATGTTATTATAGGTAGTTCTTGTTTACTTTTTCTTCCAGAGTTTTTAGCAAAGAACACGCATTTTGTAATTACAGGAAAAACCAACAGATTTTAAAAATACCCATTGATAATGTCATATATAATATGACAATACTTCTAAACAGTATTGTATTTTACCAGCTAAAAATAGTTCATTTTATGACTCTTGTGACTTGCCCAAGTAAATGCAGGGGAGTCTGTTTTGCATTGCAATTTCTTGCGCCCGTAAGTGTTTCTTCACAGTCACTGGGTAGTAGGAACCTCCTTTGATGGTGGCATCATTGGCAACAATAATGCATTCCACCCTGAAAGGGAGAAATTTCATTACAAAGAGAATATGAGAGATTCTTCAAAGTTAAAAGGCCAATTACGTCTCCTTATAAGACACTCCAATGCAACCTTCGACTTCTAGTACCTTTCACCACTGACAGTCATTAGCAATCTCATGATACAAAACCAAGCTTTAATCACAGTTCACATACTCACTTATATAATGATCACTATGAACAACTTTACAAACTCATTCTTAATTTTTAAAGTCATCAGTCCTGTGGGCACCTGGGTGGCTCAGATGGTTAAGCATCTGCCTTTGGCTCAGGTCATGGTCTCAGGGTCCTGGGATTGAGCCCTGCTGCTTCACCGCCACCCCCACCCTTCCTCCCCGCCCTTTGCCCCTCCCCCTGCTTGTGCATGCTCTCTCTCTCCCTCTCTCCCCTTCCCTCTCTCAAATAAATAAAATAATCCTTAAAAAAACAGTCATCAGTCCTGTATTAGCAGTGAAAAACTAACAACCTCAGCCACACTTCATAAAGGGTCTTCCAATGAAATGATCCTAGCAAGATAATAATAATACAAAAAAAAAAAAAAATCCTACTCTCAAGGGTGAGAAAATCTCTCCTAATAAACCACCAAGTTTCCTTGTAGAAGGTAATTTGCAAAAAGGAAAACTGACCCACCAAGAGAATTTATTTTCTACATTTTCAAAAGTTCTTCAATGTTATTACCACATGCTTTTTTATAAAACTAAAAGAAGTTTAAAATACGGTATCTATCTTGCTTAAAGTAACAACAGATACAAACTATAAAATAGTATATTGAAAACATAGACTATAATGCATTATCAATGGTACCCTTTCTCATCAAAACCAGTTGGTTGGATGCCATGACCACAAGTAACACACAAAGAGCAGGGTAGTGAAGGCAGAGTACCTGTAAGGGAAACTGCCTGATATTGCCAGGGAGCCTGAAGGTCAGGGGCTGACTTGAAACTTGAGTGAACAAGAGTGTGCTCTTTACCAAACTTTATCTCCTTTATGTTTATGATATTATTATTATTATTTAAGATTTTATTTTTAAGTACTCTCTACACCCAATGTGGGGCTCGAACTTACAACCCCAAGATCAAGAGTCATACTGCTCCACCAACTGAGCCAGCCAGGTACCCCTATTTATGATATTTTTTAAAATCTCAGTTTAGGGGGCGCCTAGGTGGCTCAGTCGTTAAGCATCTGCCTTCGGCTCGGGTCATGATCCCAGGGTCCTGGGATCGAGCCCCACATCGGGCTCCCTGCTCAGCGGGAAGCCTGCTTCTCCCTCTCCCACCCCCCCTGCTTGTGTTCCCTCTCTCGCTGTGTCTCTCTCTGTCAAATAAGTAAAATCTTTAAAAAAAATAAAATACAAAAATAAATAAAATCTCAGTTTAGGGGCGCCTGGGGGGCTCAGTCGGCTTTCGGCTCAGGTCATGAGCCCAGGGTCCTGGGATCGAGCCCTGCATCGGGCTCCCTGCTCCACCGGGAGCCTGCTTCTCCCTCTCCCACCCACCCCCCCGCTTGTGTTCCCTCTCTCACGGTCTCTCTCTGTCAAAAAATAAATTTAAAAATCTTAAAAAAAAAATCTTACTTTATATTCCTTATAATTCTAAAAAGTAAGTCACTGAGTCCCTGTTGAAAATAAAGTAGGGAAGAGCCTCGGAGCAGTGGCCTCAGGTACTGCTGTGCTGCTCACATTAAGGGATGTGGCCAGCAGTGCTCACAAGATAAAAGGGCTCGTCTCCTTAGAGCATCGATCTTATTGCTAGAAAGCACTTTTCCATATTACAGTTAGCATTTTAAAGTGGGATGCCAATTCTTCGTGACTTTAGTAAATAAACCAGACTTCAAAGGGAATTTCAGCTTCTGGCAGGATGGTGGGGCTATGATCTCACACCCCCGGAGTCTATTCATCCTCCCCTGCCCTGGGGGTGCTGCCCTAGAAAAGCTGAAGAAGCTCCCATAGGGGAAAGGGGCTATGGAGTCAGACAAGCTATGGTGAAATTCTGGCTCTGCCGCTTGCTAGACCTTCCACAAGAGACAGAGCCACTTGCTTATTAAAAGGTCAGAGACATGATACAGAATGAAAAATAAAATTAGTCCACAAAAAGACTGCATTGTACATCTATTGGTTCTGCCTACTCAGAATCTATTATTTTGGCAATGGAATTCAACTTTCAGAAAATGACTCTTACCTAATCCATGTGGTTCAAGTGGGACTGACCCCCAAACCTATCTTCAAAGGTGTACATAGGAAGCAGGACTTTCTACCTGGAGTCCACATCGTGGCTCAGTAATGGGCTTGGACTCCAAGCCTAACCCCATAGGAGCTCCATGCCCTCTCTAGGTGCACTACTCTGCCCACATCCCCATGTGTCCACCAACCAGGAAGCTCTCAGAACCCAGTCCTCTTGGGTTTTATGTAGGCTTCACTGCACAGCCACGACTGATGAATTCACTGCCTGATTCAACCTCCAGCCCCTCTCCCCTCCCCAAAGGTGGGGACTGGGGAAGTCGGTAGGATAGAAAAGTTCCAACCCTCTAATAACATGGTCAGTTCTCCTGACAACCAGCCCCTGGCCTTGATTGGGGTCCAAAAGCCACCTTCGTTGATATAACAAAAGACACCATGACCATTCTCAACACTTCAAGGGTGTGGGGAGCTGTGAGCCAGAAACTGTGGACAAAGACCGAAAATCTATGAGGAATAAATTTTGGTCATCTGAATGACCAAATATATCTATCTTACAAATCACAGTATCATAGTAATACAATATATAATTATTATGTATTATTAGTTACTAAGACAAGGTAAAATATATAATTAAAAAAAAGTAATTGTGATGGTCCTATGTTAAGATACAATGGTCAAGGGATGGTAAAAATAACAATAACAGCCCATACTAACATGGCACTTAACAATACACTAGGTGTCATTATAAGGCTTTAGATAATGAGGTATCCCATTTTACAGATGGGAAAACAGGCACAGTAAAGTTAAGTAACTAGCCCAAGAGTACCAACCAACAAGTGGTAAAGCCAGCATTTGAGTCTAGGCAGCCTGGCTCTCGAGTGCATGCTCCTAAACACTGCACCGGGGGAAATATGAATGGAGACCTGAAAGATGAGAAGGAGCCAGCCATTCAAAGAAACCAGGTGAAGAACACCTGATGCAGAGCAAACGGCTCGAGTATAGGCCCTAAAGCAAAAATGAGTTTAGTGCGTTCACGGAACAGCAAGACCAGGATGGCTAAAGTGTTAAGTACAAAGGTAAGGTGAGGAAAGCAGGCAGGGACCATACCACATAGGACATGATAAAAAAAAAAAAATGCGAATTTGCCAGAGAGAAAGACTGCAGCTCAGTTATTCTTCAGCCAGTTACTATTTCAGGCAAGGAGTCCCTGATTCTAAGCTGGTTTATAAATTCAATACAAAAAGGTTTCTCATGGAATTTCTTGGGGTCTATTCCGAACTTACCATGGAGCCTCTCTCAATATACCCAGCACTACTCAAAAATATACAAAAGGAATAAAGGTATAAAAGCTTTTAATGACTTCGCGAATGACTTCGGCTCTGAAGAGATTCCAGACCCTCAACTCTGCCGCCCACAACTGCTACTCTCAGTGGCAAGAGTATCAATTGTATTGTGTATCTCTTAAGGAAGGGAGGATTTCTCTTCCTTTTCTTGTTTCTTCCTCTTGTTTCATGACAACCCTCTCTGTAGCTACTAGGATCATTCCATTTGATCATGAATCATATTTTCCCGATGAAAAAAACCAAGGTACCGAGTGGTCAAGCAATTTGCTAAAAGTCAAACAGCTATAAAATGCTGAAGCCAGGATTCTAATTGAGGCTGACAACTGAACCCATACAATTCCTACATGCAATTCAATTTCCTTCCAAGCTGAGAACTTTATAAACTGAGAACAAGGCACAAAGAAAGAAAATGAAAACGAAAAATACAAAAGCATAAATAAGAATAAAATATTAGTATGTGCACAGGAAAGGTGGAAAGGAATGCTCCAACGTGGTGACCATCATTATCACTGGAGATGAGTTAATGGTAACTGTCCTACTTAATTAGGTTATTTCATGATTATGAATTCAGTTTAGCTCTGCATGAAGTTTCTCATTTTTTTAAAGGTTTATTTTTAAGCATCCCCTAAGACTCCAAGAAAAAAATGTCTTCACACTGGGTGAATATTAAGCAAATCATAGCTGGCAAAGAGCTGTGGAGAAGTGTTGGGGGTACAGGAGGGAAGAAGCAACGATGGCTAATGGCTATAGGTGCACCGAAGGCACGAATCATGGGGAGAAGGTGGAGGAAAACACACCATAAACCATTATGTGAGTCAAATGCAACTGTATCAGGCTCAGAGTCCAACCACCTAAGGTCCAAGCACAGCTTTGCCAGTGGCTTGATCTTAGGCAAGTTATTTACCTTGCTAAGCAGGCTTCCTGACCTGCCTTAATGGTGATGATGACAATTATACCCATTCTCACAGAGCTGTGGTGACGATTAAAACAACTAATCAGTGGGAAGTGTTTACTACAATGCCTGGCAAGCTAACCTGACATGGCAAATGTGAGGCCATACATAAATATACACAAGTAAATTTAACTTCTACCAATCTAAGATTTCCTAAGTCCGGAGTGGTTCTCAAATGTTAGCATTCGAGAAGCTTGAAGGGCTTACTAAAAAAACACTGACTGCCGGGCCCCACCCTCAAAATTTGATTTAGTTACCTTTTTTTTTTTTTTTTTAAGTAAGCTCCATGCCCAGCATGGAGCTCAATGTGGGGCTTGAACTCAAGACCCTGAGATCAAGACCTGAACCAAGATCAAGAGTAGGGCGCTTAACCAACTGTGCCACCCAGGTGCCCCTGATTTGGTTACTTTGTAGGAAGACCTAGTCATCTATGTTTCTAACAAGTTCTCAGGTGATGCTGAGGCTACCTGGGGAGCACACTTGGAGAACGACTCCTCTAGGACACTGGTCTTCCCCCTATATGTGCAAGAGCCCACCTACGGAGCCTTGGAAAATGACATAAACCAAGCCCACACCTGACAGTCGGATTAAGCAGGAACGTTTGGATTCAAGCCCCAGGATTTGTGCTATGGTTTCCCCTCCCCCCCCCTTTGATCTTTGTCTCTAAAGCTCCACAGATAAATCTAATACATGTCGGGGTAGGAAGCCTCAGTCCTAAACAATACAAATAGCATAAAACTTGCATATTCGCCCACAAAGCAGTGATGGCCCATGCCTGTCAGTCTTCTTCCTGACCCACATTATCGAGTGTAAGTAGAATACTCACCCTGATACTCTGCCAATGCCTGTAATAATGCCACCGGCCGGGACCTCCTCATTCATATATAACTGGTAACCTGCAAACTGAGATAATTCCAGAAACGGAGATCTGAAGGGAAGAAAGGATATCACTTGAATTAAAGTCATTTCTTTTTTTAAAACAAGCATATTTAAACAGTTAAATATGGAAAAGATTAATGAGCCAATGTTTCAAGTATGCATGCTGTATATATATAAAATCTACTAAAAAAAAATTTAACCAAAATCTGGGGTGGATATTTTGAGGAATTACACATTATAGCCATGCAATAGAATACTAGGTACCTATTTTAAGAGATGTTGTAGAAACACGTTTATTAGTAGAGAAAGAGACTAGCACCTAACACTAATGTAAGGCCCCATCCTGCGCCAGGCTCTCTTTTTGGAGCTCCAGAAACCTAACTCATTTGTTCCTCAGAACCACCTCCTGAGGTGGATCCTATTATGACCCCATTGACTGATGATGAAACTAAAACACAGAAATTAAGTCACTTGTCTAAGGTCACACAACTAGTAAGGGGCAGAGCTAGGTTTTAAAAAGCAATCTAATCCCAGGGACCAGGCTCTTCACCACTCTATTTATTACTCTACCTTTCACTTACTTAAATGTTCAGGATCCAGTAAGTGGAGGGGGGAAGGGTGGTATAAAACACCACATTTAGGGCACCTGGGTGGCTCAGTCGTTAAGCGTCTGCCTTCAGCTCAGGTCATGATCCCAGGGTCCTGGGATGGAGCCCCACATCGGGCTCCCTGCTCAGCGGAAAGCCTGCTTCTCCCTCTCCCCCTGCTTGTGTTCCCTCTCTCGCTGTCTCTCTCTCTGTCAAATAAATAAATAAATAATCTTAAAAAAAAACACACATTTAGTATGATTCGTTTCTCTTGTAAAAAAAAAAAAAAGTGGCTAAGGAGCACCTGGGTGGCTTAGTCGGTTAAGCATCCAACTCTTGGTTTTGGCTCAGGTAATGATCTCAGGGTCATAAGCATGAGGTCGAGCCCCGAGGCAGGTTCCCCACTCAGCAGGGAGTCTGCCTACCCTCTCTCTCCCTCTGCCTCTGCCCCTCCCCCCTGCTCATGCTCTCTCTCTCTCAATATATAAATCTTAAAAAAAAAAAAAGTGTCTAATATGCATATGCACAAGAACATTCTAGAAGGATATACAATTGGTGTTAACAGTGTTTGTCTCCAGGTTGGGGGTACAGGTGCATGTCATAAAAAATACTTTTGGAGTCCTCGTTCCCTTCTCTCCACCTGCACTCCCAGCCTCCCACGCCAATCCTTCGGGAAATCCTGATGGGTTAGCTCTGTCTTGACAACATGCCTAGAACCTGACATTCTCATCACCTCCACTACACTATCCTAGTCCAAGTCACCACCATATCTCCCTTGAATCACTGCCACATTCCTCTAACTCCTCTTGGTGCTTCTACCCTTGCTGCCCCCAGGCTACTCACAAAACAGCAGCTAGAATGACTCTTTTCAAATCTAAGTCAGATAGATCATAAGTCTTCTGTTCAAAACCCTCCAAAGTCTCCTCACTTCTCTCAGATAAAAGCCAAAATTCTTACACTGATCTACAAGGTCTTATGGAATTGAACCCCATCTCTACTACTCTCCCCTTCGTGCCTTCTTACCCCTAACACACTAGCATCCGGGGTTCTTGGGCGTATCAACACATCCCGCACATTCCCACCCCAGGGCCTTTGCACTGGCCATTCCTTCTGTCTGTAACACTCTTTCACCAGTATCTTCAGGGCTCTCTCTCTTCACTCCTTCAAATCTTCGCTAAGATATCACCTTCTCAAAGAGGCCTACCCTAACCACCTTATTTAAAACTACAACTTGACCCTCATCTTCTCCCTTACTCTCATCTACTTCCTTTTTTCCCATAACATTTATCACCTTCTAATATACTATAATAACTTACCACATTTATCATTTATTTTCCATCTCCTCCTCCTACAATGTAAACTCCAGTTGAGTAAGGATCTTTGTCTGTTTTGTTCACTGATGTATCACTATCACCTAGAACAGTGCCCGACACTTAGTAGCGTCTCAATAAAGATTTGCCGTTGAATATACAGAAGTCGCACGGTTCTTCTAGGCTTCAACTTACACAGGTAAATATTGCCAACTCAGTCTTGGGAAGGACCATCTCTGTACTTTTCTTGCTATGATTGAATTATGTCTGTATCTGCTTGCCTCCTTCTCTAGACTTTTCCATTCTGCATTCTCAGCTCACTTTCTCCTTTCTCATTTGTGACCAAAACATTTATAGAACTACATAATGGTATCCATTCTTATTATGAGATAGTGTGAATTTTACCTAGAAGTCTTTAACACTTTCTGTGGTTCTAAAATTACTGTCGACAATAAACATAACCCTAGAAGGAGTCCTTCCTTCAATATTTTTAGTGTTTCCCCCAGTTATAAAAGCGTTCCTTTATGAGGCCTAACACATTAGCCCCCACAGAGTTTGTAAAAAGCCAGCTGCTCTAGAATATAGATTACTCTTATGGGAGAACTACCAAGAGTTCTGATTAATGGCTACGTGGCCTATATGCTGTACAGAACGTCCCAGTGATTTAAGGGCTTTTTGAAACTATTAATTATGACTATAATTTATATCCTTTTGCTTACCTGATGAAACTTTGTTCTTTGTATATAATAAAATATGTATATGTAAAAAAAAAATTTGTTGTTGAATCTTAGGGTAAGAATTAGAATTTAAAATCATTTATTTATAAAACTGTCTAAGAGAGTACCACAGACTAGAGAACACTGAGTTAGCACTTGGGATATACGAACCCTGGGTCTATAAGACTGTCCACTCTTTCTCTGGCTAAAAGTTTTCCTCTTGATTTGTGGAGTTCTCGGGCTTTCTCATTGCCTCCTAAGATAAAAACATGATTAGGTTAGACTGACATCATGTAACGTCTCCAATTAATTTAAGGCTAGAAAAACATAAAACAGTCCAAAATATAGTGCTTTTAAAAGTTCAATGTATCTTCTGAGAAACAGCTAATTTTCAGATCATTCACTTAACTTACAAGCTTTATTTTCTGAAGTAAATAAACTAGAATTAAAAAAAAATCGATCCCTGATTTCATAGCATATCATACATTTTCTGAATTCGATGGTAATTACTTAAATAACCTAGTATCTTCTCTGCAACTCATACACTATAAATACTGCCTCACCTCCACCACATTTATTAAATACCTGCCACAAATACCCAGCACTCTGCTACATACTATGTGAAATTTGAAAAATTCCTACCTTCATTTGTTCCAGGTAAAAAGCACTACTTTAGAAATGACCTCCATGATGAGCACAGCAAGACCTACCTAAAGGTAAGTGACCCCTAACTTTTTACACTGTCACCAAAGGGGAGAGAGTTGCACACCTAATGTATCAGTTAAAAAGTCCAGTTTTGTTAGCATCTTCAGAGATTGTCTTCGATGTTTCCTGATGTTGTTCTAGACCAAGAAAATTACAGTTGTTGAAGAGTCCATGAGGTCACCAGATGAGGCTGCTTGAGGTGCGCAGCACACCAAACCTCCCCCAGACTGACAGCGGCCGGGCTCGGTGTCTCAGGAATATTGATAAGCCACTTCTCAGAAAGCCAAGGTATCAGATCAGAAACAGAAGGCTCACACAGTACCTTAATATGTTTAGTTTCACTGCTGCCTACGAATTTCATCTTAATTTGCTCTCAAGTTAATGAAGTGTTCAGCTATTTAAGAAAGCTATTTCTTTGGGGTTTTTTTTTTTTTTTAGGTGAGAAAACAAGGTCTTGTCTACTTCAAGCTTCCAAGTATTATTTTTCAAACCAGGCCTCTTTACTCTAGGGGATTTTTTTTTTTTTTCTGAAGGGACGGATGGCATATTTCTAAGATTATAGCTGCCTTAAGCTTACCGAGAAAATTTTATCACATATCTAACCTTCTTTTAAAATGAAAATAATTCTGGGAGGCAAAGATTTAGTTCCAAAACAGTGTAATTAGGTCAAATCACTGTTCTCTTTCTCCCAACCACTCAGAGGAACTGGGCTCCTCTACTGAGGTGGGTTTGGGTGTAGGAGGCGAGGGTATAGGAAAGGAGGGGAGATACAGGTTACCAAGGGACAGAGGAAACTTCTGGAGGAAGCACATTCATTATCTTTATTGTGGTGATCATTTCACAGGTTATGTCCATATGTCTAAACTCAAATTGTACATTTTAAATAATGCAGTTTATTGTATGTCAATTATACCTTAATAATATTGTTTAAAAATAAATATTAAAAGAAAAATGAGCCTAAGGCACTGAAAGGAAAGCCAGGCCTTGCTGAGGGTCTTTAGAGAGTCAGGGGACATAAGTGCCTGCGAAGAGGCTAGCAGGGGAGGGGTGGCCAGAGGGTCTGGAATGACACAGAGGTGGTAAGATATATGCATATTCTTTCGCTAGGACTTAAGAGAAAACCGCTCTTTCTTAATTCTGCCTAGAGTTTGAATTTGCAATGTGGAACAGCTACTGAATTCCGATTTTGTTAGGAAAACCCAGAAAGAGGGCTATCCTTGATGCAGATCCTCAGATCACAGAATTAAGCTCCTCGGGCATTTAAACTAGCCTGTGACAGGACACCTGGGTGGCTCGGTGGATTAAGTGTCTGCCTTTGGCTCAGGTCATGATCTCAGGGTCCTGGAATGGAGTCCCACATCGGGCTCCTTGCTTGGCGGGGAGTCTGCTTCTCCCTCTCCCTCTGCCTGCTGGCCGCCCCCCCACTTGTGCGCGCTCTCTCTCTCTTGCTCTCTGACAAATATATAAATAAAAATCTTCAAAAATAAAAAAATTAAATAAACTAGCCTAGGATATGTGGGCAGCCACAGAAACAATGTGACACCGCACATTAGTTTTCCAAAGATTATTATTAAAAATTCTGTGCTATCTCCGTTCCCACAAACTCTGAGATAAAAAAGCCTGTTTCCTTCAGTCTCGTATACCATATGGCACTGATTCTAATCTACACATTTTGTTCACATTTTAACATCCCTGAAATCAGGAAGCATTTTACAGTTTACAGGATCTTTTAATCGCTGTCACCTGTGGACATCACAACACATCTGTCTGCCCGTGCCTGCACAGCACAAATGTCACTTCAACTGTGCTACATGCACTGTTCGAACTACGTGCATCGAGGGGCGCCTGGGTGGCTCAGTCGGGTAAGCGTCTGCCTTCGGCTCAGGTCATGATCCTAGGGTCCTGGGATCTAGTCCTGCATCGGGCTCCCTGCTCGGCGGGAAGCCTGCTTCTCCCTCTGCCTGCCGCTCCCCCTGCTTGCGCTCTCTCTCTCTCCCACAAAAATAAATAAAATCTTAAAAAAAAAAAAAAAAGAATCTTATTTTGGAAATGGCTTTCAGTTTCAAGTCACCCAGCCTTCTAAAGTAAATTGTCACACTGACCAATAATGGCACAGTAGAATTCAACGTGGTATTTGTTTATACATTAATATTTTACATTCCCCACACGATGCAATTTCTTCCAAGCAAAAGGATGTCTATTATGTCCACAACTTAACAGAAAAAAATGACAATCTGCAAAGTTCTTAGGAAATCTCATTTAATTAGCTATAAACCCACATAGAAATTACTTCCAAGTTATATAACAAATTGCATAATTATGCAAAATAAGTTTATAGGATGAATATAACGAACAGAAAATGTTTCAGATGCTTCAGGCAAAACAGAAATTTCAGTGGATGCTGTGGCTAAAATAAAACCATAAGAAGCAATGCTTTAAAAATTGATGAATCTGAAATTTAACTGTTGCCCAGACAGCTGGCAGTGCTATAGGAGCAGAAAAACTGGCCAAGTAAGAGGAAAAAAAAAAATGTCAGCACACCAACAAACACAGTCTTAAAGAGTCAAAGCTTGCTGCTACTAGTTTTTCCTAGAACCATAACTATCAAGGATCATCTTCATTAACAGCATAAAATGAAGAATAAATGAATGTTTACCTAATCTTATTTCCTGCGCTCGTTCACGGAGTTGATTTACTAGTGCTTTCATCTGTTCATAGTTTTCCTAAAACAGAAAAAAAGAAAGGGAGAGTAATATTAGAAAACAATTATTATTATTTTTTTAGCCAAAGTAAGAGTTGATGAGAACATCACATGCCAACCCCATGTGGCTTCACACAGGGCCACCCCCCACCCATGCGGCCTCTGTGTTGTGTCACTCCATCGGATGGAAAAGATGAATTCCTGCCTGTCCATCTTTGCCCAAGCTCCTCTTCCCGCCGTCCCTCTCTGGTCCACGTATCCAAATCTTACCCTTCTTTAAAGCATAGATCATGTTCCCTCTCCTCTCTAACCCCATTTCTGGTCACTCCTACTCATTTTAGCATCTTTCTTCCATAAGCATCAACTGAACTTCATTGATTTCTATTTGTTTCCCTATTTTAAGGAATATAAGCCCTTTGAGAGTTAGAAAGCCATCTTACTTTTCATGTCCCTTCAATCCCTGCCCCAAGGAGTTTCTAACCAATGCAGAAATACTTGCTTACTGACAAATTACCCTTAAAAGCAGAACCCAGGGGAAAAAAAGGTCCTATTTTGTTTTAAAAGGGAACAAAACTCTATGTTTGTGCGTCTTTAGAAATTCTCTAGAGTAATATACAGGAGAATATAAACTGTGAGAGGTGGATAAAGGGTAGAGGGCCTAACTTTTTGCTGTTCTGTAAATTTTGTCTGATCATCTCATTACTTTAGACCAATAAGTAGCAAGTTATTTTTGAAAATTCCGAGTTGAACCACTAACACATTTTGCTCCCCACAATGTCTTTAACATCTCTGATTTAATTCCTTTTCCATGACACAGTACTACACAGCTTTCCAGCTGTTCAAAATTAGATGAATTTACAGACTTTATAGAACTCTAGTATTTCTTATTTTCTACAGCTCTAAGAGCTCCCAAGGCCAAGGTTTCTGCTACATTCTCTTGCTCTGCAAGAAACAGAAGGCAAAAAAGAGAGAAGCAGCATACTGCTAGGAAAGAACCTTTGCCCTGGGGTAGGGAGGTCCCAATCACGGTCTACTAGCCCTGTGACTACCTCCCTTTGAGGCCCACCAAGTCCTGTCTGTCCAAGGGCAGACAACCTGCCAGCAACGAACTCCAGAATCTGCCTAGAACGTTGTTTCCCAACCTGGGCTGGACACTGGAATCAATGGGAAGCTTTGAAAAATAAAAACAAAAATAAACCCCCAGAGATTCTGATGTCATTGGTTGCCGGTATGGCCTGGGCATTAATCACTTTAAAAGTTCCCCAAGGATTCAAATGTCCAACCAAAAGTAGAGCAACGCTGGCCCACAGTCTCCATTTCTGAGCTCCACTCCAGGCAAACTGGAAACCTACCAAAAAAGGGGATTTGGTAATAGGCAGAGTTCTTTAATCACCAGAACTTCTTCAGATTTCCATAGTGTTTGTTGATATGAATAGCATGAGGCAGTGAAAGCCAAGACTTTTGCTCTTCTCTTAAGCCCAGGTTACAGATCCTGTTTACTCACATTTAGGCAATTCAGAAACTCCTAACTCTATAAACTGCCTCAGACCGAAACAGCGCTCTGCACCAGAGCACGTCTGTCCCGCCCGTCACCGAGGGGTGGCATGGCAGCAACGTGTATAATGCCACTTGAAGGGTATGAAGAGATTTTCAGCAGCCTTTCAAAACCTAACATCCCAAGCGTAAAGGGAGCTACCTCTGTCCCGAGAGCCTCCTGGGCTGAGAACGAGTCCTAGTAAGCAGGGGCTGTGTCCTGAACTCCTTCGTCATCTGTGAGAGATCCAGCAGATGGGAGGGAGTTTGTAAGGAGAAGGCCTCCTTGGATAAACAAAACGGGGAGGCAGAGAAGAGCTCTGGGAGATGGAGTTGGTGGCCAACTCCCATCTGGAGCCGAAGGCCTTCTTCTTTGTGCGGCTTTCTCACCTGACCCTGGGCTGCAGCTGCCACCCTGGGGCTCAGAGATGGGTGCTACTCTGGCCTCAGGCCCTGGGCTCCCTCTACCTGCTGCTCACCCCACAGGGTGAGGAAAAGATCGGATTACTATGTTGCTAAGTAGAAAGGAAAGCAGATTATTTCACTGCACAGGCAAAGTTATTATTTTTTGCTTGTTTTCTGCTTCAAGTCTATCTTACCAACTTCTACCTTTATTCTAAGGTTAAAAATCCACCTCATAGGTGGCTTAGTGTTTCAGAGACCTTCCCCCCCCTTTTTTTTTAAGTGAGCTCTAGGCCCAACGTGGGGCTCAAACTCATGACCCCGGAGAGCAAGAGTCGCGTGCTGTACTGAGTGAGCCAGCAGGGCACACCTCAGAAACCCTGCTCTTAAGAATCCCCATGGATGATGAAGTGCCTTCATCAGGGCAGGCAGCCTTCCCAAATGCGCCACTGTTTGGAATTCCACTTCCAATCTCTGCCACTCACAGCCCAGCAATTTCTCCAATTCACAGACTGACTGATTCTGTGGTTTTTAACAAAAGACTTGCTCATTTTGAGTTTATGGCATTTCTGGAAAGGAACCTCATCCAAACTGTTAACCCTTGTATCTCTTCACTTTTTAGTAATCATTAAAAGATAATCTGAAAAATGCACTGTAGGAAAAGAGAGGCCACGTATGTTGTTCCACATGTGACTCCAAGTTCAATAAAAGGAATTTAATGAGGCGCCTGGGTGGCTCAGTCGGTTAAGCATCCAACTCAACTTCTGCTCCGGTCATGATCTCAGGATTGTAAGATTAAGCCCCGCATTGGGCATGCTGGGCATGGAGCCTGCTTAAGATTCTCTCTCTCCATTTAAGAAAGAAAACAGATGAACCTAGGGGAAGGGAGGGAAAAATAAAATAAGGTGAAATCAGAGAGGGAGACAAACCGTAAGAGACTCTTAACTATAGGGAACAACCTGAGGGTTGCTGGAGGGGAGGGAGTGGGGAGATGGGGTAACTGGGTGATAAGCAATAAGGAGGGCACATGATGTAATGAGCACTGGGTGTTGTATGCAACTGATGAATCACTAAACTCCACCTCTGAAACTAATAATATACTATATGTTAATTAACTGATTTTAAATTTAAAAAATATAAATTTTAAAAAAGATTCTCTCTCTCCCTCTCCCTCTGCCCCTCCCCACCCCGCCCTGCATTCACTCTCTCTAACATAAATAAGTAAATGAATGAAGGAAGGAAGGAAGGAATGAAAGGAATTCAGTGCCAATGCAGAAAAAACCTGAATACCTATTATCGCAGCAAGGTATGTGAAAGGTTAATACATTTACCTAGGAATAATCCTATTTTGTTAGTTTAAAATTGATAAAATGATGGGAAGCCTAGGTGGTTCAGCGGTTAAGTCTCTGTCTTCAGCTCAGGTCATGATCCCAAGGTCCCGGGATGGAGTCCCACATCGGGCTCCTTGCTCAGCGGGGAGTGAGCTTCTCCCTCTGCCTGCTGCTCCCCCTGCTTGAGTTCTCTCCCTCTCTCTCACAAATAAATAAAATCTTTAAAAATAAATAAATAAATAAAATTGATAAGATGAAGAAAAAATGTTCTTTTTTCTTCATCCCACTTTTATTCAAGAAAAAATGTTTTTTTCCAGTGACATTATATGGGGCTAATTCTCAAGCAAGTCCATCCACTCATTATGACATACTATCTTCTGCTCAGTCTCCCTTAGCTCAACAGCACTAGGATACGAATGGACAAGTTAGAGCATGGCAAAGTGAAAAGGTAGGGGTTTCATTAACATTTTCAGCTCCCCTTAAATGGGGTTTGTCATTGTTGTTAATGGAAGAAAACTGGGGCGCTGGGTGGCTCAGTCGGTTAAGCATCTGCCTTCAGCTCAGGTCATGATCTCAGGGTCCTGGGATCAAGTCCCGAATCAGGCTCCCTGCTCAGCGAGGCATCTGCTTCTCCCTCTGCCTCTGCCCCTCCCCTACCCCCCAACTCCCGCTCATGCTTGTGAGCTCGCTCTCTCAAATAAATAAATAATAAAAAAAGTTAACTTTCTTCCATGGAAATTTTCAAACACATACAAAAACAAAAAGACTAGCATAATGAAATGTAGCCTATGTCCTTCAACAATTAATTATCCATATATGGCCAAAGTTGTTTCCTTCTTGCCCAGCACCCCCACCCTGAATTATTTTGAAGAAAATCCTAGACATAGCACTCCTTCTGTAGCCAGTATTTCCAAATCTCCAAAAGATGAGGACCATTCCTGAATATCAATAATCTGTTAAAAACAGCAAATATCCAGGGGCACCTGGGTGGCTCAGTCGGTTAAGTGTCTGCCTTCAGCTCAGGTCATGGTCTCAGGGTCCTGGGATCGAGCCCCACATCGGGTTCCCTGCTCAGCGGGGAGCCTGCTTTTCCCTCTCCCTCTGCCTGCCACTCTGCCTTCCTATGATTCCTCGTGTGTGTGTGTGTGTGTCAAATAAATAAATAAAATCTTAAAAAAAAAAAACAGCAAATATCCGATTAGTGAAGACATTTCCTCAACTGGCGGATAGATGTTTTTTAAAGTTTGCTTATTTAAATAGGACTCTATGGAAGGTCTGTATAGCCACAGTTGGCTGATGTTTCTTAAGTCTTTTCTGAAATGTAAGTTCTCCCATCTTTTTTTTGTCTTGATATGTTCTGTTTGTCCCATAGACTTTTTCCCACAATGCTAAGTGTATCCTCCCAGTGTCCTTTAACAAGTTCTCATTCCCTTGAAGATTGAGAGGCTGATGGGATTCTGCTGTGCCTTTAGTTTCTTCCCCCACCCAGCTCATCAAGAATTAGCTGACCTCCCTCCACCTGCACTCTACCTCCCAGTCTCCTGTCAACTTTGCAAAACACAGGCATCAAAGTTTAGAAGTGATGAAAAATAGTTCCCACATGCACAGAGAAAACAAGTAACTCTCTACTAAAGTGTACTCAAACCCAAGATACAATCACTACAGCCTCTGACATCGCCCAATTTAGAACAAAGTCAATCAGAACTAAAGCTAGTTATATGAGGGGTCTTTACCCTAGCTAAGCCAGCCTCCCAGTTAAGAAATAAAGGACCCTCTCCCACTCCCCCAGCTTGTGTTCCCTCTTTCGCTGTCTCCCTCTCTCTCTCTGTCAAAAATAAAATAAAAAAAAAAAAAAAAAGAAAAGAAATAAAGGAAACTGTCTCTAATTGCCAAGGCTTTCTGAAGCACATGGCCATAAGAAGGGACAGCAAACAGGGCGCCTGGGTGGCTCAGTTGGTTAAGCGACTGCCTTCGGCTCAGGTCATGATCCTGGAGTCCCGGGATCGAGTCCCACATCGGGCTCCCTGCTCAGCGGGGGGTCTGCTTCTCCCTCTGACCCTCGTCCCTCTCGTGCTCTCTCTCATTCTCTCTCTCAAATAAATAAATAAAATCTTTAAAAAAAAGAAGTGACAGCAAATAGTACATATTCCTAGCTACTAAGAAAATTGTGCAGAGAAACCGAACCGTGGCCAGGGCTCCCATGTGCCACCTCCCATCCAAGGCATGGCTTTATCTTTTATTCCCCTCTTGTGGGTTGTTTGCATCAAAGTTTACTACTTGTAGGGGTGGCTGGGTGGCTCAGACGGTTAAGCGTCTGCCTTCGGCTCAGGTCATAATCCCAGGGTCCTGGGATCGAGCCTCACATCGGGCTCCTGGCTCAGCGGGGAGCCTGCTTCTCCCTCTGCCTCTGCCTCTCCCCCTGCTCAGCCTCTCTCTCTCTCTCTCTCTCTGTACCTCTCTGTCTCAAATGAATAAATAAAATCTTAAAAAAAAAAAAAAGTTTACTACTTGTAGGTAGAGGTCCCAGAAGATAAGGGTACACCTAAGTGAAATCTTTTAACATCCAACATATGAAGAACACATCCAATCTCTCCATACTATTTATTATCTGTGGCAGGCACTGAGAGCTGCTTATCCATATCCATTCTTCCCATCTTTCTTGATGATGAAATCCCACTTTTATTCAAGGTGACAACATGCCCCCGCTGAAAAACTAACATCCTAGCCTCCTTTTGTAGACAGGTGTGGCCCTGGGACTTAATTCTAACCAAGGAAATACAGGCAGAAGTTGTTAGGCATGACTTCTAGAAAGGCTTCTTAAAAAGAGAACAAGCAAGGTGAGGGTGTCCTTTTGCCTACTCACCCTTCCTCCTCCTTTACCTGAACTCATACATAATAGGTGGAACTTAAGCAGCCACCTCTAGAGCATAAGGCAGATTGTACTATGTGTTCAAAATTCTTCTGTCCCTCTGGACTATTATTGAATATCAATAATCTGTTAATAACAGCAAGGTTCAGTGTGAGATTATAGTTCCCCACCCACACTCCATGAATCTGTCCATTTTACTTGCTTTGACCAGTGGAATGTAGGCAAAAGTGAAGTGTATCAACTGCAAGCAGAGGCTTTAAGAGGGACAGTGTTTCCATACTCTCCTCCTGTGCCCCGGCCTTCCATTAGGACAGGAGCATCTCTCAGTAGCCACTGTCCCTTCTGCCTGGGTGCTGGAATCAAAAACAAATAGCGCAGACCTGCATCGGACGCACTGCCCGGGCAAGAACTGCCACAACGAACCCATAGATCCCAGAGCAAAAAATAAATATTTGTTCTTTTGGACACAGAGATCTTGGGACTGTCTGCTATTCAGCATTACTGAAGCAAAAGCTGGCTAAACAGATCCTG
Source organism: Phoca vitulina (assembly GCF_004348235.1). Lineage (NCBI taxonomy): Eukaryota > Metazoa > Chordata > Mammalia > Carnivora > Phocidae > Phoca > Phoca vitulina. The sequence continues at coordinate 55,368,689 of NW_022589709.1, forward strand.
AGATGACGATGTGGAAAGAAGGAAAAGTTGCGAGTGCTAATATTTCTTGAGGGCTTATTATATCCCAGGCCATGTTGTAAGTGGTCACTAACTGTCCTGATGACTCTATGACATATGCAATTATTAATGCTACCGTACAGCTGAGGTAACTGAGGCACAGCCTGCCTCTGAGGCACAGAGAGGTTAAGTAACTAGCCCCAAATCACTCAGCTAACAAGTAGTAGAGCTGGAATTTAAACCAAGGCATGCTAGCTCCAGACCCTTGCTCTTACACCAATATGTTACACTGTATCTGCCCACTCATAAGGACCCCTGTTAACACTTTCGCCTATTTCCCTTCAGGTTTCTTTTTTTTTCCTCCATGGAAATATGTGGTTAGTTTTTAAGACACATGAAAGACTAGACCAGTGCCTTTTGCATCCTACCACAACTACTTCCCTAATTACTAGTGCACAGACTAGACCAGAACATTAAACACCTGACACAGAGAAAGGAGTTATATGCTCAGGCCCACACTCCCTACCCCCTAGCTAACAGCCACCATCAAAAACATAGGCCTGAACCTAAAGCCGAAAAAGATGGTAGACCAGGAAGCTCCAGGCCTTCATTCTCCACAGAGACACCCCAAAATGACCCAAAACTGGCTAAAATAACCTTATAGAAGCTCCAGAAAATAGTCAAAGGCCTACAGCAACCAGAACACCCAGCCAAGAAGCCATATTCCAAATGGGAGGAAATCTAGCCTCTGTACTGCCACCGCGCTGATGATTCTACCAGGACCGTAGGATCTTGCGGCTTCTCCACCTAAGTTTCTTAGCAGACAGCCAGCAAAATGAAACGTGAATGTGGCTTCTGCATGCAAGGGCCTCCACTACTCTCATCTACTCCATGAATTCCATACCCTAGTCATGACTTCGAAGTCCTCATACCCACTATACTCTTTCATAACTTGCTTATCTATGTTCTCATAACTCCCTTAGTTTGTAGAGTCTTGCCTTTCCTCCTCAGCCCTGAACCTGGCCAGCTCTCACCCAGCGATCAAGATCCAACTCACTCATCGCTTCCTACCTGCAGCTTTCTGTAACTACCTTTTCAAGCTTTAGACACCACTTATCATAATGCACTACAGTTACACGCTTTCTTGTCCATCTTGCCCACAAAATTATGATTCCATTCCTACACACCTATACCAAATACCTAAAATACTACCTAGACCACAGAAACCACTTAATATTTCTGAATTAAACATTCTTTCCTGACCCCAGAAAAATCTAGACTCTTGGAAGACTCTTATTGGCTATTGTTTCTGACTCAGCCTGCTTATTTTTTTTCAATTCAAAATGTCTTTTCTGAAAGTTATCTGTACAATTTAAACGTTATCTGTATAAGCTCAGAAACCATGGAACAGGGTGAAATTTTCCGGCTCTGATACTTCACAAGCTGTTTCTTTGACCTTGCTATATCTCCCAATTCCAAAAAAGGCCATTCAAGATAGTGTGCGATAAGTACGTTCTATTAACAACTATTCAACTAAAGTCTGTTAAGCACAACCCAGGGTTATCTGTTGTAGGCCAGTGGTTCCCAAAGCTGGCCACCGCCAAGTCCTGAGGATTTCATTAGCAATGCAAATACCAAGACCCCACCCCAGAGCCCCCAAAGGTCCAGCGTGGGGCTTAAAGCAGCTGTACATTGAACAAGTTCCTCAGCTGACAATGCTGACTCAGGTTTTGAGAACCACTGATTTCAAAGATACAATGCACAGTGCCAGGGCTAAAAGTGAACTAAGACGTATTTTATTTGGAATTATCTTCTTTTGCAAACTTCACGACCTACACTGCGTCCCAGAATCAGGACTGGGGGTTCCAGAGAAAACAAAAGAGCTGTTAAAGTGTGCCCACCCTCCACCTGCTTCCTAGTCGGGCCGGCACTGGCGGACAGGTGGAAGAGGACTCACAGGCTCAGTCAGGGGATTCCAGGCCCCGGGCCGCCGGGGCGCTCACCCAGCCTACCTGGTAGATGGCAGAGCCCGAGTCTGGCTGGGTGCCCAGCGTGGCCACCAAGTCCCCGTGATAAGCGCGCAGCCCGGGGACAAAGGCGCGGGCGCTGGGCCGCAGGGCTAACCTCAGGGCAGCCCACATGACAGCCGGCAGGGAGCGAAGGACCAGCGCCAGAGAGGGGCCCGGGCACGCTCAGAGTCGGTTCTTTCCCCTCCGGATTCCCGGATTCAGACTACCGCTCCGCTCTCCTTGCAGCCCCAAACCTCCCGAAACCTCCCAGATTCTCAGGCCAGCCGAGACACGTGTCCGCGCACGCCGGCCGTAACAGGTCGTCGCTGCGCACCACGCCCCCTGAACTCAGCCAATCAGGGCAGAGGCGCAGCCCCGCGAGGTCCTGTCACCTCGCGAGCTCGGGAGCTCCGCGATCCAGAGGCGGAGCTACCTTGGTTACCACCCCTCCTCTCTCGGGGCTGAGCTGGCCCGGTAAGGTTCGGTTTCTCTGGGATCCGTCTCAGTTCATTTTCTACGTGCTGTTTTCTTCTTCCCCTGTTAATAGAAAGGGACATGAAAAATCGTATCCTTATATGAGAGCTGGAAACTGAACAGGCATTAAGCTGCCCTAAGAAACAAAACTCTTTAGAGGAGATACATATTTATTCATTCAACAAATATTTCTTCAGTGTCTCCCTGTGTCCATTGCTTTTCTGGCGCTGGGTCTTACAACTTCGTGAGTCTTCCAGCTTTGTCTTCTTTTTCATGTTTTCTCGTTTCGTTTTGTTTTTGTTTTTGGCTATTTAGGGCCAGTTTCTTGAGATTCCGTATTATTTTTAGTATGGGTTTTTCTGTTTCTGCAAAAAAAAAAAAAAATGTCATTGGGGTTTTGGTAGGAATTATATTGAATCTGTTGCTCACCTTTGCATAGTATTGACATTTTAACAGTATTAAGTTTTACGATCCATGGACATGGATGTGTTCCCATGTATTTGTGTCTTCCTTAATTTCTTTTAGCAATGTTTTGTAGTTTTCATTGTGCAAGTCTTTTTTTTTTTTTAAGATTTTATTTATTTATTTGAGAGAGAGAGAGAATGAGAGAGACAGAGCATGAGAGGGGGGAGGGTCAGAGGGAGAAGCAGACTCCCCGCGGAGCAGGGAGCCCAATGTGGGACTCGGTCCTGAGACTCCAGGATCATGACCTGAGCGGAAGGCAGTCGCCCAACCAACTGAGCCACCCAGGCGCCCTTCATTGTGCAAGCCTTACACCTCCTTAATTCCTATTTTATTCTTTTTAATACTATTATAAATGGAATTGTCTTTGTAACTTCCTTTTCAACTTGTTCATTATTAGTGTATAAAAGTGCAACTGATTTTTGTGTGTTGACTTTGTATCCTGTTACTTTGTTGAATTCATTTATTCTAACAATTTTTTCGTGTGTGGGGGGGGGATCTGTAGGGTTTTCTACATATTCATTATCTGCAAAATAATAATTTTACTTCTTTCCTTCCAGTTTGAATGCCTTTTATTTCTCAGTCTTGCCTAATTTCTCTGGCTAGGACTTCCAGTACTATGTTGACTAGCAGTGACAAAAGTGAACATTCTTTCCTTGTTCCTGATCTTCAAAGGAAAGGCTTTCAGTCTTTCACCACTGAGTATGATGTTTGCTGTGCATTTTTCATATGTGACCTTTATGATGTTAAGGTAGTTTTCTTCTATTCCTAGTTGGTTTTTTTTTATCATGAAAGAGTGTTGACTTTTGTCAAATGCTTTTTCTGCATCAATTGAGACGATCATGTGTACCTTTTTTCTTCTTTATTCTGTTAATGTGGTATATTTCAGTTATCATTCAGCATTTAATATGCTGCTGAATTCATTTCACCAGTATTTTCTTGAGGATTTTTGCATCAACATGCATTAGGGATATTGATCCATAAGGTTCTTGTATCTTTGTCTGGCTTTGGTATCAGGATTATGATGGCCTCAGAACGGGTCAGGAAGTGTTATCAATTTTTTGTGAAAGATTGATGTTAGTTCTTTAAATGTTTGGTAGAATTTACCAGTGAAGCCATGAAGTCCAGTGCTTTTCTTTGTCTGGAGGTTTTTGTTTTGTTTTAGTTTGGGTTTGATTTTTTTTTTTTTAATTACTGATTCAGTCTTCTCACTATAGATCTATTCAAGTTTACTGTTTCTTTGTGATGTAGTCTTGGTAGGTTTTGTGTTGGTAGGAATTTGTCCATTTCATCTAGTTATCCAGTTTGTTGATGTCCATTTGTTCATAGTGTTCAGTTTACTTTTTACTTTAGGGAATACAATATTTCAACTTTCATGATGGAAATAAAGATGTTTTTACTTCTTTCTCTCATAAATGATCCCAAGGCAACAAAGGAACACCAAAAAAGAATTCATATCCCACCTTCAATTAAAGTAGGAGATATGGGGCACCTGGATGGCTCAGTCAGTTAAGCCACCAACTGACTCTAGATTTCGGCTCGGGTCACGACCTCAGGGTGGTAAGATCGAGCCCCACGTCAGGCTCTGCACTGGGTGTGGAGCCTGCTTGGGATTCTCCCTCCTTCTCTCCCTGCACCCCTCCCCTTGCATGTGCACTCTGCCTCTCTAAAAACCAAAATAAAGTAGGAGACATATGAAGACAGTAGGCAAATATAGGAATAATTTAGCAGGAAAAAAGGAAGCTGAAATCTAAGTGCTTGCAGTGGAAGATAAAAACAAGTAACAAGTCGATTTGCCTCCCAGAAATCCCTGCAAGGCTCAGGAATTGGTGGTACTGAGAACAGAGGAAAGTGTGGGTAGGTGTGGGGAGAGGTGGGAGAGACCAAGAGACAGTGAAACTACTTGAAAATCTGTATAAGCAGTAGTTAGAATCCTAGGTTTCCACTCCCACTTTGCCCAGGAGATAGGAGATATATAGTATCTGAAGAAACTGAATCACAGATGTTCCAAATATCGGGGCACTAGGCAAGAGTGAAGTGCCAGATTGAAACCAACAAGATTAACTGAAAGTCTGGAGGCCAATTCAAGAAATTCCATTCCCCAACTCCCTTTTTCCTCCAAGTTCTAAAATGCTGGCTACCAGGTTTATATAGGAAGGAATCTAGAGACACCTTACCACTTCACAGAAAGGGTAGAGTGACATTTGAGGTTTCCCAGTGGAAAAGCTCCTTGGAAAATAATGCACCTACAGTGTAACCTACAAATTGACATATCCTATCTACACTTCAGTAAGCTTGTAAAAGTTCCCAATCAACTTTTTAGAAAATTTCTCTAACAGATGCATGGATAGCCAAGGATCAACAGGCATTTGAGGAAAGTTTTCAAAATGAAAAAAAGACCCCCACCGCAACCAAGAAAACCTCAGAAGAAACCAGCAGTACAAGGAACAGAAGAAACTAACTTCCTTAGAGAAATGAAAAAACATTGCATTCATGAGACAAGAACAGGATTATGAAAAAAAATTAAGATTTTGGAAATAAAAATATGAGACCAAGAATTTTAAAAATCTGTAGAAGGGAAGGAAATGTGGAAATAAAATTTTAGCCTCGTTTCCAATTTAAACCTTGGCTATAAAATGTAATCAAAGCCAGAGATTATAAACTTTGTAGCCATTTAATGAGAAATTATTAGGATGGGAAAACAGATGTTATAAGGAGACTAGGTAACTCTGCTAGCCGCTAAATTTATTAAGATAAATGAGAGGTTAGCAATTGTTTCCTGGTTGGCACTTAAATTTAAGTTCATACTTGGGGTGCTTGGGTGGCTCAGTCAGTTGGGCATCCGCCTTCTGCTCGGGGCATGATCTCGTCGGGGTCCTAGGATCCTAGGATCCTAGGATCGAGCCCTGTGTTGGGCTCCCTGCTCAGTGGGGTGTTGGCTTCTCCCTCTCGCTCTGCCCCTCCCCCTGCTTGTGTGCTCTTTCTCTCTCTCGGACGCTGTCTCTCTCAAATAAATAAAATCTTTAAACAGTTTAAGTTCATACTTAATGTTATACTTATTTAAAATTTTAGTAGTTTATACTTACCCTGTGTATCTTATCATTATAATTGAGTTTCTGTCTGTTGTGGTAAGATAGCATTCTATAATATTGAAAGGCTTGCTTTAATATCTCCGAGGCTTGGTTTGAAACCTTAAGACTGGGCACCTGGGTGGCTCAGTTGGTCATGATCTCGGGGTACTGGGATCAAGCCCCACATCTCTCAAATAAAGTCTTAAAAAAAAAACCAAAAACCTTAAGACTAGAATATGAATGGATGTTATAGAAAATGCCATTGTTAAAATCTTAATTGTAATACAAAAATCAGTTGTTTTTGAATATTTCAGCAATAAACAATTAGAAAAGAACATTTTAAAATCCATTTATAATGGTATCAAAGAACACCAAGTACTAGGGAGCCTTGGTGGCTCAGATGATAGAGCAATGCAACTCTTGATCTTGGGGTTGTGAGTTTGAGCCCCATGTTGGGTGTAGAGATTACTTAAAATCTTAAAAAAAAAAGAGTACTTAAAAGTGTATCTAACGAATGAGGTGATATTGCTGTGTATTTACAATACAAACATGTCTACAAATAGATTTGTACAGGAGTATTTACATAGCTTTATTGAAAACAGCCAAAATTTGCAAATAATCCTGTAGGAAAATGGACAAAATTAGGGTGTATTCATATAATGTGGTATACTCATAAAATGGAATACAACTCAGCAACAAAAGCAAACAACTACTAACAGGGATGAATCCCAAAAACATATTGAGCAAAAATAACTAAATACAAAAAAAAAAAAAAAAAAAATGCATGGTATGTGATTGTGGTCCACAAAGTTTAAGAACAGGCTAACCTACCCTTTGTGGATGAGAGGGGAAGGGGCTTAAGGGAACTTCTTAGGGTGATGGAAATGTTTTGTGGGGTGGTTACAGAGGCGTATGTATTGTCAGTACTCAAACTGAGTATGTAAGATCTATTTATTTTATTAAATGCAAACTATGCGTTAAAAACATTAACTGAAGAAAACAGTGTTGACTCAAAATTATGAACCAAGTCAAAGGATGATAGTTTTACCTGATGACTCACATTCTGTGATTTGATTCTATAAATTTGTTAGAAGCATCAAGACTGTCTTGGCCTTCTACCAATTTTGTGACTAACAAAGTCACTTCTAAAAAGAAAGAGATGCTTAAATTTTTCTCCAGAAGTCAAAATTGAGACAATCTCCCCCTCCCCAAAACAGGAACAAAACAACAAAAATGAAGAAAAGAAAGAGGAGGGAAGAAAAGAAATGGAAAACTTAGAGAGCCAACAGAAGTGGTAAAAAAGATTAATAGAAATTGCAGATATGAGAACAGTGAAAATGGAAGGGACAAAATTATCAAAAACAATAATTCAAGAACATTTCCCAGGCAAAATTATCAAAACAATAATACAAGAACATTTTCCAGAAGGGAAATAAATGAGTTTCCCTATTAAAAAGGTCCATTAAGTGTCCAACAGCATGAATGTAGGGGCAGGAAAGGAGGGCAGGCTTACACCAAAGCTCATTATTGTGCAGAATACCAGGTCAAAAAACTGTAAATAGGCAAGCCACATTCAGAGGATAGGGAATCAGAATGGCACCAAACTTAAAAACACTGAAAACTGGAAGACAATGGAGCATGCCTTCAAAATGATGTAAAAATTATTTTCAAATTATTCAGGAATTCTATTCATAGCCCCACTGAGAGTAGAATAAAGAAATTTCAGACACAAAGTTTTAAATAATGTTATCACCCATGTACCCTTTTGCAGTAAACAGTGGAAGATGTGCCTTCCAAAACAAATCAAGAAAGACAATGGCATGGGCTCAAGAAACAGAATCTAAACCAGGAAAGAGAGGTAGGAAGTTCACACAGTAATGGCCGAGGGAAGTCTCATGTGGACAGCTGTACTGCACATAGAGATCTGTAAAGCCCCTAGTCCAGTTTACAACAGGAAGAAAGAGCTCCAGAAAGTTTTCCATGAAAAAAAAGAAGAAAACACTTTATCTGATGGTTTGGCCATGTGGAAAATTATATGCAGAGGCATTTTACACACTTGCTGGAGGGTGTGGAAAGTTAAAACAAAACCCAAAGCAAATGAAAAAGTGAAGCAATTAACTCCAAGAAAAACAAAAGCTTCTACCATGTCACCTTAGTACATAAAGTGGTACAGCACTGAATAATTACAATTAATGCAATAACAATACTAAATATGGACTAAACCTTATGATTAACATATTAAGAGGGAAGCAAGGAGGGGAGTTTTAAGAAAGCTAAATTTTTTTTTTTTTTTTTTTTTAAGATTTTATTTACCTGACAGAGAGAGAGACAAGTAGGGGGAGCAGCAGGCAGAGGGAGAAGGAGAGGCAGGCTCCTCACTGAGTGGGAAGCCCAGAGGGGCTTGATCCCAGGACCCTGGGATCATGACCTGAGCCCAAGGCAAATGCTTAACTGACTCAACCACCCAGGTGCCCCAAGAAAACTAAAATTCTTAAGTACCATGACAGAAAGTCAGTTAACAATGTCTAACATTGTAAATTCTGTAAATAACAGAATAACCATATTTAGAAATAGGTAGTAACAGAAGAAACAGCTTGTCTGAAATATAGCACTACTTGACTTTTTAAGCCATGTATAATAATTTTTAAAAATATGAAATAATGCATACTAAAAGGTTAGTACTGTGTCTAGCATAAGAAATAGTAGCCTGTTGTTTTAAAAAAGTGAGAGTTTTTAAAAATCTGGGGGAGTAGAAATGAGGGTAAAAAAATAGAATGAGTTTAGTACATAACTCATGTGATGTGAAGTATTTTATCTTGCTATAGGTTGACCCTAAATTTAGCTTTGCATTGAAAAATAAAATATTACAAGGATTCACACAGCCCATATTAAAAAAAAAAAAATCAGACCAGTTGAACAGAAGCCCAATTATTCCTGGCACTGAAGCCAAAGGAGAAATTCTCATAGGTAGAATATTGGGTGATATGATTTCTTAAAACTCTGTAATATCATTACAGTAAAAATATGAATTTCTTGAGGCTTTTATTCTATTTCACATAATGTCTCTAAACACAAGCAGACAAAGTAGGCAGTTCATATATATAGCTCTGATGATATGACCAAATTCAAGATAAAAATTCTGTCCTGGACTTCAGAAGTCCAGGATTATATTATGCACAGGACTAAAGTTTCCCATTTGTCTTTCTCTACAGAGAAAACAAAGTAGGAAGAAAAAAGAGTAAAAGAGATTGAGTTCTTATAATCTAAAAATTCATTATATCAGGAATAAATGAACAAGAAAGCAACTCTTCACATGTCCTGAATGGGAGGGAGGGGGAAGTCTATTCTTTATTCTTACAAGATCAAAAAAATATCCTTCACAGCATGCATATAAGACAAAAGATTAATTCTTCCAGTTATATTTTTATAGAAGGAAGGAAGTATACGCTGTAGGTGAAAAACTGACAAGTTTTGGTTAAACAGTAGTATCTTTAAGTCATTTGAAAAGAAAAAAACACAACAAAAATAGTATAAAATAACTTTTATTTACATAATTTATATCTATAGAACATAACTGTTTTCTTTAGAACAAGAAAATTTACGAATGACAGATATTGCTTTTTTGTCAAAAACTCCTTCAAGCAAGAGAGTATACATGGTCACTTCTATTTCGAATAACATGGTGGTAAACAGTGGATATTCATATTTTTAACTGTGCCTTAATCATTTACTAACAATTAGGCTTTTAAAACCATCATGTTGACCACTTGCTAAGACATAAGTATTCAGGAAGAAAAGTCAAGAAAACAAAGACCATTATTCATACCACCTTTAAGATTTACAAAATAATTCTTCACAACATCATCTTTACATGAATATAAACAAAGGGTGTGACTAATTCTTTCCACCTTGTAAGGTAAATACAATGATTAAGTTTCTTACTTTCCCAGATTAGTTTTAAGGATGTAATAGTAGGATAATTTAGCTTGGCTGACTTGATTCTCTTACGCAATGAATGCCCAAAGATAAAATTATTTCATATATAGTAAGAAGTTACATCTTCCATAAAATGAATTCATTATAGATGAACAAGAGACAGATGTTAACAAAGTTAAAAAATAAATATTACACAAGGGATAAAATAATAGTTTAACTGTGGCAACTTAACATCCAAACTAACATTAATTAAATGAAAGAAACTTTCAGAATATGAGACTTTAAAAAATTTATAAAAACAGGGCATTAAAATAGCAATGTGATTTACTACCATGATTTTTGTGACATATTAATCCCATGAAATAAATTAATGCATACCTATTGAGAATTTTCACTCAGATTTATAGATCCTCCTTTATGACAAAAAAAAGTTAAATTGTAAATTTCACTATAAAGCAATGAATAAGAAATGCTCTAATAGCAATTTTAGGATTATTTTAACACTTGCTGAGCCATATCCTATTTTACTAATGAACTTGAAATTTGGCCACTATTTTTTTCAATATATAAACACAATTATCTAGACATTAAATATCTTCCCAGTTGAAATACTGATCATTTTGTAATGCAATCAACACAGTTTTGTGATGCACAACTTACAACTTGAATGACAAATATGTATGTCGTAGATAAAATGTCAGCACCTGAAGGTAAGAAAATTACTGTCTAATGTAGGGGTCAAACTAAAAGCCCATTCCAGCCATTGTCAATCCCTTCAGTATTGTTTGTGGCTGTTTTCAGCAGCACTGAAACAGCAGAATTGAACAGTTGCCACAGGGGCCATGTGGCCCGCAAATTCAAGAATATTTTGCAGAAAATGTTTCTGACTCCTGCTCTGAGGCTTTTCAAATAAAAGAAGAAATCTGTTTTTGAGAAGTTTGATTTGAACCACCAAAGATCTGCTTGGGTGGATAATGGAATTACATATGTAAATAACAAAATTTCAAAATTAAAAACAACCCTTAATATTGATGATAATCACTGACTAAATAAAGTCTTATTATGTTATTTTCTGTTTTAACATCACAATTATGTTCTGTGCTTAAAGGCCTAAGTGTTCCTTAAGCAAAATTTAATGGGGAAAAAACTACCAAGAAATTAGTTTTTAAAAAAAGGAATGTGTGTGAGTGTGTGTGTGTGTGTGTGTGTGTAAAAGGGACTGAGTTTTGAATGTAAATCTCCCTCATAAATTAAGGGTTTTTTTTCCCCATACAAATCCTGAGATTATCCAAAAAATAAGAAAAACAAAAACTTCACAGTACAAATTCAATATACTAAACTATGAGAAAAAAATGTATTCAAAACATATCTACTATCCAAATACTTTTAGTGATATAACTTTAAATATCTTTAAAATTAAAGAGGGAAATGGGACACACATAAATTTGTCAATGTCTTCTTTACCCATAATCTGAGTGGTGAAAATAATTAAAACTGAATATTCTTTTAAATAAAAAATTTAAAAATAAATAAACTTTTTGATGTTTCATCTTTATAAATAAGTTTAAATACTACTTGTTCAATTAGGACTAATGTTAACATCAACATGAAATTAGAAAAATACATATTTTCCAGTCAAATAGCTGATAATAGAAAAGTTTTTAACATTTACCATTCTAAAGTGGAGTTTCACAATATGCTTTCATATACTTAGAGGCAACTGTAAAGGCCTTCAGCAAAACAAATAAAAAACAAAAAACAAAACCCAAAAAAACCCAGAAAAAAACCTTTACAAAAGAAGTTCGCTAAATGCTAAATACAATCCACCTCCAAATACATCGGCACTGTGATTTATACAGAGACATTTATCCACAACATTCCAAAATGTCCATGGTGTGTTCAGCACAGGAGAGTCAAAATGTAAACAAGAGAAGCTATTTCTCTCTCAGAAGCAGTCTCAATTGCTTTGTATTTCCAAAATGCTGAATCAGTCAGAATGAAAGGAACCTCAGCAATGTTTTCCACTGATTATAAGAGCTTCAAATCAAGCTCATTAGATATTCAAAATCAATCTAAAGAAAAATAGCCAGTGATGCATTTTCTAAATACTGCTTAGTTGATATTTGACTCTGGAAATCCTAGACTTAAAAAAAATTAAAAAAAAAAAAAAAGACTTTTATTCTGTTTCATCTACTTCGATAAAGATATCACTAAAGAAATATTCAGAGACTGTGGTTGGCTCCTCTTCAGGTACCCGGTTTTGGCCACTTTTACATTCTTCTTTTGGTAAGGGAGGATCACAAGAAACCTAAAAAGATAATATTAATAAGTATGCAATATAACATTTATATATTGGTAGTGGTCATCTAAATTGCTATCTCTTTGAAAAGCAATATAATAATAAATATTAAGGGCTTTAAATATGTTCATACTCTTTGACCCAATAATTTCATTTCTGTGCTATTATATTAGGGAAATAATACTAAACAGAGTAAGAATTTTATGAGTAAGATAACCTTTGAAGCATTAGTTAAAATAATAAAACTGGACACAACAAACACACAACAGTGGGCATGATTAGATTAATTACAGTGTACACACGATCCATTATTTTACCCTAATTCCCATGAAAAAATTTTAATACAGAAAAGCATAACATCAAATCTATTATGAAACATTTTAATAATCTGCATAAGAATACAGACCCACAAAACAGAACAGTACCCCAAGGCAACTACAAATTAAAGCAATCCTATCGGGGTGCCTGGGTGGCTCAGTGGGTTAAGCTTCTGCCTTCGGCTCAGGTCATGATCCCAGGGTCCTGGGATCAAGCCCCACATCAGGCTCCCTGCTCAGTAGAAAGCCTGCTTCTCCCTCTCCCTCTGCTGTTCCCCCTGCTTGTGTGCTCTCTCTCTTGCTGTGTCTCTGTCAAATAAATAAAAAAAATTTTTTTAAGATTTTATTTATTTATCTGACAGAGAGAGACACAGCGAGAGAGGGAACACAAGCAGGGGGAGTGGGAGGGGGAGAAGCAGGCTTCCCGCCAAGCAGGGAGCCTGATGCGGGGCTCAATCGCAGGACCCTGGGACCATGACCTGAGCCGAAGGCAGACGCTTAATGACTGAGCCACCCAGGCGCCCTAAATAAAATCTTGAAAAAAAAATATTTAAAGCAATCCTATCAAAAGTTAGCATACTTAGAAATTTATAAAAAATTAAGACAACATGGTATTGTCATTGGAACAGACATAGATCAATGAAAAAGACTAGAAATATCCCCAACACATATACTGCAAAATTTAGTATGAGACAAGTTGGATTATTTAATAAATGATGTTGGACAACTATATAACCATCTCAGAAAAAAAAGAAGTCAAACCAAAATTCTAGATGAATCAAATGATTTAAATGTAAAAACATTTTTTTAAAAAATCTACTCTAGGGGTACCTGGGTGGTTCAGTCTGTTAAGCATCTGCATTCAGCTCAGGTCATGATCTCAGGGTCCTGAGATTGAGCCCTACGTCAGGCCCCTTCCTGCCCAACCTCCCCCCACCCCGCCCCAGCCCCTGCTCATGCTCTCTCCCCCAAATAAATAAATCTTAAAAAAAAAATCTACTCTAAAATACCATGGGAAAACACTTTAATAATCCTGGACTGGAGGAAAGGGAGTATCTTTTTAAATGACCTGAAAGGCAGAAGTCATAAAAGACTGATAAATTCACCTATGTAAAAATTTTAAAAATGTCCACATGGCAAAAACTACTGGACACAAAATCAAAGGACAAATGACATATAGGTTTAAAAAAATATATACGTATGTATATATATACATATATATATATATATGTATATATATAAAAAACACCATTATCATAAAGGGTTTTCTTTATTTTTTTTTAAGATTTTTATTTATTTATTTGACAGAGAGAGAGATTGCGAGAGCAGGAACACAAGCAGGGGGAGTGGGACAGGGAGAAGCAGGCTTCCCACGGAGCAGGGAGCCCAATGCGGGGCTCAATCCCAGGACCCCGGGATCATGACCTGAGCCGAAGGCAGATGCTTAACTGAGCCACCCAGGCACCCCAAAGGGTTTTCTTTTCTTTTCTTTTTTTTTTTTTTTTTAAGATTTTATTTATTTATTTGACAGAGAAAGACACAGCGAGAGCAGGAACACAAGCGGGGGGAGTGGGAGAGGTAGAAGCAGGCCTCCCTCTGAGCAGGGAGCCCGATGAAGGGCTCAACCCCAGGACCCTGGGATCATGACCTGAGCCGAAGGCAGACGCTTAATGACTGAGCCACCCAGGCGCCCCAGGGTTTTCTTTAATGTAAGAGCTTCTACAATTTAATATGAAAAATACTAATGATGCAATTTTTTAAAAAAAATCAAACATGGAGCACCTGGATGGCTTAGTTGGTTAAGCATCTGTCTTCAGCTCAGGTCATGATCCCAGGGTCCTGGGATGAAGCCCCACATCAGGCTCCCTGCTCCTCGGGCAGCCTGCTTCTCCCTCTCCCTCTGCTGCTCCCCCTGCTTGTGCTTGCTCGCTCGCTCTCTCTCTCAAATAAATAAATAAAATCTTAAAAAAAGAATCAAACATATGAACAGATGTTTCACGAAGAAAGCATAAATGATTCAAATACATGAAGAAGTACTCAACCTCACTCATATGCTCATTAAATCTATGAAGAATTCCAAAAGTGAAAAAAATTGATTACATGCTAGTGTGAGGAAAAAGGCCCTCTCCTATACTGCTGCTAAGAATAGAAACTGATATATTCCCTATGGAAGACAATCAAGCAATATCTCTCAATATAATAATCATTCCTTTTGATCCAACAATTCTATTTCTAGGAATTCAACCTATAGATAAATGTGCAAAATCACTCATTTATAAGTTAACTATTACCATATTATTTGAAACAGCAAATCATTAGGAATAACCTAAATGCCTACCAGTGCGAGACCACTATTGTTCTATGGTACATCAAAACAGTGGGATATGATATAGTCATTAAAAATAATGAGGGCATGCTTGGGCACTTATTCCTGAAAAATGAATTTATGTTCACACAAGAACTTAGATATGAATGTTCACAGCAGCTTTATTCATAACAGCCAAAAACTGAAAATAACCCATATGCCCTTCAATTGGTGAAAGGATAAACATGACTGATAACATACTATGGAATACTATTCAATAATAAAAAGGAATAAATACATAAAACCATCTGGATGACTTTCTAGGGAACTATGCTGAGTGGAAAAAAAGTGAATTCTAAATGTATGATTCCATTTACACACTGTATACAATATTCCACTGACATAACATTCTCAGAATGACAAATTTAATGGTGTAGAACAGGTTGCCAGAAGTTAAGGAGAGTGTGGGGGTGCAACGTAAGTGCGTGTGTCTATAAAAGACAACACACAGGATCACTGTGGTGATAGAATCCTGTATCTTGACTGTGGCAATGTCGATATTCTGGTTGTGATTTTGTACCACAGTTTTGTAAGATGTTAACAGTGGGGAAAACTGGATGGAGGGTACATGGGATCTCTCTGTATTGTTTTTCACAACTGCATGTGAATCTACAATTATCCCATAATAAAAAGTTTAATTTAAATTTAATTTAAAAAAAAAAAAGAGAGGGGCACCTGGGTGTCTCAGATGGTGGAGTGTCAGACCCTTCATTTCGGCTCAAGTCGTGGTCTCAGGGTGGTGAGATCCAGCTGGAGTTGGGCTCCATGCTTAGAACAGTATGCTTAGGATTCTCTCTCTCCCTCTGCCCCTCCCCCTGCCACACTCACACTCTTTCTCTCTCTCAAATAAATAAAATCTTTTTTTTTTTAAGATTTTATTTATTTATTAGAGAGAGAGAGAGAGTGAGAATGAGCACAAGCAGGAGGGCGGGGAGGAGAAGCAGACTTAACCAACTGAGCCACCCAGGCGCCCCTAAACAAAGTTAGTTTTAAAACTGCTTACTGAACGTTTTATACCTATGGAGAAAAACTTCCGAATCATAAAAGCAATTTAAGAAATTGTAAAGAAAAAACTGATTTGACTAAACATTTAAAGCTTATGTGTATATTAAAAACCCTACAGGGCGCCTGGGTGGCTCAGTTGGTTAAGCGACTGCCTTCGGCTCAGGTCATGATCCTGGAGTCCCTGGATCGAGTCCCGCATCGGGCTCCCTGCTCGGCAGGGAGTCTGCTTCTCCCTCTGACCCTCCTCCCTCTCATGCTCTCTGTCTCTCATTCTCTCTCTCTCAAATAAATAAAATCTTTAAAAAAATAAAAATAAAAATAAAAACCCTACAAAATTTTAAAAAGTAAATGAATTTGAAAAAATTACTTGCAGTAAAGAACTAAAAGGTATGTGGCTTTCTTACATGAGGATCTCACATAAGTTGGTAAGAAAACCACCTAGATCCCAAAAGCTATAAATCAGCAAACAATAGGAACAAAAAAGAAAAAAAAGAGAAAAAAATCTAGTAGATGTATGGGAAAAAAGCCAAGCCACTAATAATGAAAGAAATGCAAATTAAACAGATGAAATTACATTTCTACCCTCTACTATTATATTAAAAAAAAAATTATTTTGAAAAGTTAATATCTAAAGCTGGCAAGAATGTGACTTAACTGACATAGTTACATTGCTGGTAATTGTGACAACTGTTCTCCACAATAATTTGGCAATAGTAAAGAGTCATAAAATACTGGTTCCAGAAAATAATTCTAGGAAATATAAAGTATTTAAAAAAATTTTAAAGACAGTCTTTACAAAAGTACTCCTTTTGAGACTCATGCTATCCAAAAGGTCACCAGCCTTTTCTGTGTTGAAATCCTAAGTAACCAACCCCAATGCTCTTCAAAAGTTTTGGATACAAGTTCATTTATTTTTCCATCCCAGGACTTGCCATATGAACATCTACAGCATGTAGAGAAATGAAACATGCAAACAAATTCTAATTTTACCATTCCTTGAATTCTTATGGGTGTCAGGACATTTCCCCAAAAGCAAATAAAACATCAGCACTGCTTTGTTTTGCTTCCACAGGTCAGAAAGCTCTTTGCATTAAAGGAATGGCAATTAAGTGTCCATGTATGGCCAGCTTAAATGGCTCTGTACTAAAGGAGCTGTAACTTCCTAATTCAACACCTGATCTTCTTCTCTCATAGTGTGAGGTATGATGGGGAGAAGATAGACAAGAGATGCTCTGAAATAATTTCTAACATCCAAATGAAAATACCAATCGCCATGTTTTTCCTAGTTGAATCTGATTTCTAACCCATTCTATACAAACAATAAAATATAACAGTTATCACGTACCTGAGTTGCTGAACTGCCAGTACTCTCAGATGGAGTATCAACAACCCTTGGAGATGGAAGCTGATCAGAGGACTCTTGGATTTTTTTCTGGCTTTCAGTGAGTGGATTTGATCTTTTCAAATTCTTTCTTGGTATAGGTATAAGAGGTTTTAGACGTTTCTTATTATAAACCTGAGTAGGTTCATCAGACTCCAAACTATTCTTTGAACATATTAAAGACAAAAATCCCAGGGGTCTTCTGCCAGGTCTAGAAATGCAAATGTAAAGATATTCAAGAATATCGAGGAAGATACACTCCTAATACCAACTTCTTTCCATGAATGCTAAAATGGCACAGGTGATACCACATTAGTGGTATCAGCATATCTACTAAGTATCATTATTATTTTGATCATTATATACCAGTAGCTGGTATACCATCATACCAGCAGATGCCAATGCAGATTTTCTACGTAAAAAGTTAGTTTCGGCGCTTAAAGTTAAGCTCTTGTTATACGGAATGTGTACTTATCTGAAGAGTCCTAAAAAAATGTTGACTACTGAATTTCCTTTGATAAAACTCCTTCCCTTTACATTACTGACAAAGGGATATGTTTATAAAACATCATCCTTAGTAGTGAACTTAGTCTTTACATATATGTTATATCCGTTGCATATAGGTTACTTCTACCCTTTGAGAAAGAGAAATGGAGAGAAACATTTGTTAAAGATCATCTCACGGTACCTGGATAATGGGGTTTTTGAAGATGATGGGATGCTATCCATTTGTTCAGACTTCGAAGCAGCACAAGTTCTCTCCTCCTTATCAGACACAATCCTCTCATCCTGAGGTAACTGAGATATACTTTTTCCTATATGTGTATCTGTTACTTTATCAAGAGATCCAGATCCTATACTCTGAAAAGTTGGTTCAAGTTGCTCTTTCTGAGGTCCTGGAGTTGTATGTGTGCTTCCTGAGGTAGGGAAGATACCTTGTTCCTTGTAAGACTCCCCTTCAAAAAACAAAGAGAAATCATAAGCACAGAGAACACATATTGAAATTTATATATCTGACTGAACTGCAGTATTTGAAGGAAAGAAATCATGACATTCTATCATAAACCTACTCTAATAAGAGTAAGCTAAATTATAAATTATTAATATGTAAGTCATCTAGATTGTAGCTGGTAAAAAAAGTATGGTTAGAATACTTTTTTCATTCAGATACAAAATAGTCCTATCAACATATTTTGACCTAGAAAATCTTTCTCGGTAAATATATCTTCAACTAGCAAAATGAGAGTTATCACTTTCTAATCTCTGGGTAAACTTAAGGAACTATAAAAACTCTTTTATGCTCAGCTTTCTAATTCCTAAAATATAATTATTAAGCTTTTACAGGAAATCCTGTAGCCACATGGTTTTCTATTAATTACAGGAATAAAGTAGCTTCGTATGGCTATAGGAGTGCCAAATCCAAGATCTCAGCTGGAGAGAAAAACTTCTAATAATAAAAGCAAGATTCTTAGAGAAAGTGAACAATACTCTTCTCTAATTCCAAATTTGAATAGATGCATCAAAAACAGCAAAATGTAATCCCATTAAAATTTATTTCACTCACCTCTTTCCTCAGAAACATTTATCATTTCCTTTGAACACACCTGTTTTAAGAAAATTAACAAAAAAAATTAAAAATCCATTTATCAAGTAAATCTTTCTTTCTTCCTTTTTTTTTTTAATAAAGAAAGCATGTACCTCCCAGAAACCCCTAGCATAAAAGATGTCTTATGGAAATTCTACCAACATTTATGAAAAAGACATTGCTACTGTTACTTAAAATGTTCCAGAGCACAGTAAAAGAGGAAAAGTTTTCAAATGCTTTTTATAAACCAATATTAATATTAATTCCAATTCCGGGGCGCCTGGGTGGCTCAGTCATTAAGTGTCTGCCTTCGGCTCAGGTCATGATCCCAGGGTCCTGGGATCGAGCCCCGCATTGGGCTCCCTGCTCCACGGGAAGCCTGCTTCTCCCTCTCCCACTCCCCCTGCTTATGTTCCCTCTCTCGCTGTGTCTCTGTCAAATAAATAAATAAAATCTTTAAAATATATATATATATTAATTGCAATTCCAATTATAACCAGTACAAAAATATCAAATATAATAGTACAAGCATAATTCAGCAACACATCAAAAGACTAACATAATCAAGCAGAGTTTGTCTCAGGAATGTAAAGATAATTCAATATGTGAACTAATATAATTCAACTGAACTGAGGAGAAAAATAATACCCCATCTCTCTGTTTATGGGGAAAGTGTCCAATAATATTTATGCTTAAAAAAAAAGACATTTTCTTAACACCATAAACTATAATTACTGCAATTCAAAACCAGCATCCCACTTCATAAACACTGGAAATATTTGCATTTAAATCAGGGATAAGAAAAATATGTCTACTATCAGGACTATTTTCTGATATTTCTTGAGTTTTATTGGCTTATATAGAAAAGAAAGAAATTAAAGGTATACCAAGTATATGAGAAGAATTAAAATTGTATTTACAGATGATATGACTGTTTACTTAGAAAACCCAACAGAATCAAGTGAAAAATTACTGTATATGATAAGGGGAATTGAGTAAGCTCTCTACATAGAAAAGAATTCAATGATAACGGCAACAAACAAGATAAAATTCTTAGGGGATAACCTAATAAGAAATGGACCAGAATTTAAATGAAGAAGAACTAAAAATACCACGGAGACATAAAAGAATAATTAAACAAATGGAAAGACATACTATGTTTTGGGATAAAAAGAAAATCCAACATGACAATTCTGACATCAACTTTCCCTGTTAACTGGTCAAGTTAATATGATCCTAATTTAAGTATCAGTATCAATAGTTTTTTTTTAAGCTCTGAACAAGCAAATTCTAAAATTAACATAAACTTTAGGACATATACCCAACTAGGAAAAACTTGAAAAAAAAGTAAGAAAATTATGTGCAGGGGAGAGAGAAACTTTCCATTTAAGACAGCAAAGCATTTAAAAACTACAGTAATTTAAAACACTGGGACACTGGCCCCAGAACAAATAGGTGAATCTCAAAGGAGAAGAAAATTCAGGAGTATACCCAAATACATATGGGACTTAATATCCAGTAAGTGGAATTTTAAATCAGTGGAGAAAAAATGAATTATTCAACAAATGGTGCTGGGACAACTAGGTAGGCACCTGGAGAACATGAAGTTGGTTGCACTCTTCCTAACACCAAAATAAATTCTAAACAAATCATTAATGTTAACTCTTAAAAATTTATACTAAATCTCAAGGTAGACTTTCAATGTATAACACAGTCCCCAGAAGCCATACATAAAAAGACTGATAAATGGGATTACATAAAAATAAAAAATGTTTGCATGTCTATGTGAATGCAGCATGTGTACATTCTAGAATTTACAATTATAACTTCAACATTTTATAAGCATTTTTTATTGTTAGAATGCTGAAAACAAAGTTTAAAAAATAAAAATCACAAATAAGCTCAAAGACATTATACTGTTCTTACAGTCACATCAATGTACATCTATCATTTTTTTTTTAAAGATTTTTTATTTATTTGACAGAGAGATACACAGCAAGAGAGGGAACACAAGCAGGGGGAGTGGGAGAGGAAGAAGCAGTCTTCCCGCTGAGCCATCTGAGCCACCCAGGTGCCCCTACATCTATCATTTTTAAATGGCGTATTATAAACTGGTGGCCTAGTTTTGCATATAATAACATCACTGAACATACTTTTAAAACAGAACAATGTTTGGGGCGCCTGGGTGGCTCAGTCGTTAAAGCATCTGCCTTTGGCTCAGGTCCTGATCCCGGGGTCCTGGGATCGAGCCCCACATCGGGCTCTCTGCTCAGTGGGGAGCCTGTTTCTCCCTCTCCCTCGCCTGCCACTCCCCCTGCTTGTGTGCTCTGTCAAATAAATAAGTAAAATCTTTAAATAAATAAATAAACACAATAGAACAATGTTTGCAAGGAATGCTGATAAATTGATGAAATTGGGTGACTGATACAGAGGGATGCGTTATACTTCCCTGTGTATCTTTTTAAAAAATGCTTGAAAATTTTCATATTAAAAAATCAGGGCACCTGGTTGGCTCAGTGGATAGAGCATCTGACTCTTGATCTTGGGGCTGTAAATTTAAGCCCTGCGTTGGGTGTAAAGAGTACTTAAAAATAAAATCTTAACCGCACCCCCCCCCCCCCGCCAAAATCAACCAAAAAAAGTCTGCAAGAAAAAAAAACACAAAAAGTAGAGTCAAAAGACAAAGTAGGAAAAAATATATGCAACTCATTCATGGACATACATAACACAGAGTTCCTCCAAATCTCTATGTAAAAGATTAGCAACACAACTGAAAAATGGCTAAAGAATACAAAGTCATTTCACAGAGAAAGGAATACAAAAGACTCCTAAGCATATGAAAGACGTTCAGCCTTACTCATAATAAGAAAAATTAAAACCATCCTGGGATACCATCTTCTACCTATCAGATATACAAGGATACACTGCCTCTGTTGTCTGCTCTCACCGAAGGACTACTGGTTTTCAACTGTCCCTTTGAGACTATAGATTCTAAATCAACTTTTCCAAAAATAAATTAACTAATTAATTAATTAACTCTTCCACAGTGTAGCTACACAGTGAGATAAATTATCATGAGTATTGGAAACAAAAACAAGTGGGTGCTAAGAAACCTTTAACATTGTGGCTATTGATCAAATCTGCATACGATCTTCAGGCTTCCCTGAGGTAGTGATGACTGAGATAAAGACGTTTGTATGTTTGGCAAGAAAATGTTTCATAAAAAGGTAATAAAAAAAATGCCCTGGGACATGAAGAAATATGGTGCATTCTAGAAACTGAAAGACGGCCAATATGGTTAGAGAGTGAGGCACAAGGTGAGATCAGAGACAGAAATGGGCCAGACAAATAGAGGGCCTTTAAGGTTCTGGTTTTTCTTCCTAAGAGCAATGATAGCTTTAAGTATTATGATAATAGTGATGATACTACTATTACTATTTTACACAACAGGAAACTCATTCACAGAGACAACATATCCTGACTCAGGTCCCACAGCTGTTAAAGGGTACAGCCAGGATCCAGATCTACAAGATGCTTTTGGCCTTTTTTGAGCCAATAACAAAGAACTAGGAATGGGTTTCCTAATTAACGTCCATCAATTTTCACCTAGAACTAGTTGAAAATGAGAATCCAAAATCAGTTTTAGCTGGATTATTTATGGTGAAAAGTATCAGAACTATCTTTATATAAAGAGTCTAAAGGAAGAAACAGAAATGTATCTGTTGTAATAGGACCATCTTATTTGCTTGATGATTCTATCTTACCTCAGAGGTATAATTTTGACAATCATCTCCTGAAGTGAGCAAACTTTTTTTGGCAGGAGGAACATGGTTACTTTCATCAAGCATATAGTGAAATCTCTTCCTAGATATAAGATCCAAATTAGCAGGAGGAGGCTTTTCAGAACCATCTTTTCCAGAATCAGATAAACACATGGTATCCTGACCAACTGAAGTTACTGGAAAACTAATAGAAAATGCAAACATATGAAATTAGCAAATTAGAAGCTACTTAATGAGGTAAAAGGCTCAGCTATTCCAATGAAAACTGCCAAAAACACTTCCAAGTAACTAATATATACATGGCCAAGGTCACAAAAATGTTAGTTTTGAGATCCATTCATACTTAAAAACTTGCAACTTAAATTCTGTAATACTGAATTAAATCCAAGGTATAAAAATACCGTTCTCCTTGTCTATAAAGTTAAAATTTTAATCTAAAATGCCTCTTACTAATATAAAAGGCTTCAACATCTAATGCTACTTGACAGAGAATTAAGCATCTTAACCAGTGACTGTTAAAATACAACAATTCTATAGTAAGGAATTTAAAAAGCAGTATTAAAATATACAGAAATGGGGCGCCTGGGTGGCTCAGTTGGTTAAGTGTCTGACTCTTGATCTCAGGTCTTGCTTGATCTCAGGGGTTGTGAGTTCAAGCCCCATGTTGGGCTCCACGCTGCGCATGGAAGCCTACTTAAAAAAAAAAAAAATACACACACACACACACACAGAAATGTTATCCTTCTTGCAACTTCTGTGAATGAATATTGATTTCAGACTTTAAAATATATAAGCTTACAAAGTAACCACACACCTTTGATAGAGGACATTTTATAATCCAAATTGCTAAGTTTTTTTAGCTTTCAAAATACTTAAGATACCAAACAAGTTTCATACAAAAGTATTATATTATACATTTAAATGGCAGCTTTATCAGGTATAAAATCAACAATTTCTTCTCTAACTTACCACATAATTATTAAATAAGATCTTCGGGACAATTACAAATAATGCTGGTGAACGGCTTATTCAGTCAATACTATTCAATTCATAAAGCACCTTTCCTCCTAGCAAAAATAGTTTAGATCCCAGGTGATGTATGGAAGTGCTGAATCACTATACTGTACACCAGAAACTAATATTGCACTGTATTTAACTAACTGGAATTTAAATAAACAGGTTAGCTCATTCATTACCTCATGTCACTCCTTTCTTCTGTATTCACGGATTTGATCAATATGGGTGCTGGCAGTAAAGGGTTTGGCATTAACTGTGCAGTGGTATCACTAAATTCTTCTACAGCATTGGTTGGGATTTCCACCAGAGTTAAAATGAATGCTTGTTCATCCTCACCATCTTGATGTACATTAGCAACTAGATTCACTATCAAAGTTTAAAAGTTAATAATGAAAAGCTGAACTATGAAAATCATTAATTTATTACATTTCTAAAGTCTCACTACAACTTATCCCCACGAATAAAAAGCAAATTACACCCACAAAAGTAAAAAGTAATTTCAAAAAGGATAAAGACGGTTCACTATAGAGAGGATGTATAATTCTGAATAACAAACTTGTCCATAAAATACTTCAAGTTTTTTTGTTTTTAATTTAAGACTGTCATAGACTAAAAAACTGTTTTGTTTTTCCATAGTCAAATGAGGGAGGGGAGTAAAAGATGTACTATTCGGTTCTGTGGTACTTTATCAAAGCACATTATCATACCTGTTAAGTCTTGAGAACTGATTACATTCTCTTGTTGGACTTCCGGCATACTAGTTGGTGTACCCTAAGAAAATTTAAAAAATTAAAATGCAAAATGAGGTTGACCAAATTTTAGTTTTAAAAAATTTTCCAGACAACTGGATATAATAAGAATTATTTCAAAACTCAACTTTTTAACCATATATAATTTTTCAAACGTTTTGAAACTTTTAGTTGTACCAATAACTTTTGAGTTATTTATATAAGTTATTTATATAAGTCATTTATTGAGTTATTTATATGAGTCATTTATATAAACATATATGCACCAAGAAATTCCGGCTAAATTGTTAAATATGTGAATTTTATGAAATTATTTTTGAAGTAACAGGAAAGGGAGATTCAAACCCCTCAATCTTCCCTTTACCCCATTACAGCAGATCTTGTACTATTAGTAGGTGACATCTGAATGGAAGCAAACTGCCTGTCTCCTTGCCTCCAGCATGGCTCCTTCCAATCTGTTTTCCACAAATTGCCAACACTGTATTCTCTAAAATGCAATTCTTATTGTAATTCTCTACTGCTTAAAATCTTCAAACTTTCAGGGGCGCCTGGGTGGCTCAATCGTTAAGCGTCTGCCTTCGGCTCAGATCATGATCCCAGAGTCCTGGGATTGAGCCCCGCATTGGGTTCGTTGCTCGGCAGGGAGCCTGTTTCTCCCTCTCCCACTCCCCCTGCTTGTGTTCCCTCCCTAGCTGTCTCTGTCTCTCTCTGTGTCAAATAAATAAAATCTTTAAAAAAAAAAAAAACACTTCAAACTTTCATTTTGTAACCAACAATGTCAGTAATTGATTCAGGCAAGTATCACCAATGGATACTAAAACTTCTGGGTATGGGGCACCTGGGTGGCTCAGTCGGTTAGAGGCTGCTTTCAGCTCGGGTTATGATCCCAGGGTCCTGGGATCGAGCCCCGCATTGGGCTCCCTGCTCAGAGGGAAGCCTGCTTCTCCCTCTCCCTCTGCCTGCCGCTCCCTGCTTGTGCTCTCTCTCTGTGTCAAATAAATAAAATCTTTAAAAACAACAACAACAACAAAAAACTACTGGGTAGAAAGTTGCTGGGTCTAAAATAACTTACTAACACAATGTGCAAAAGATTCTGTTAAAGGGGCGCCTGGGTGGCTCAGTCGTTAAGCGTCTGCCTTCAGCTCAAGTCATGGTCCCAGGGTCCTGGGATCGAGCCCCACATCGGGACTCAGCAGGAGGCCTGCTTCTCCCTCTCCCACTCCCCCTGCTTGTGTTCCCTCTCTCACTGTTTCTCTCTGTCAAATAAATAAATAAAATCTTAAAAAAAAAAAGCTTCTGTTAAATGGAGAAATCTGGCAGGCACCATGCTTGCCAAGTAATTAGTGAACATCACCAATAATGAGACAAACTGACATTACATGCCTACTGAGGTGATAAAAGAAGAACACAACAACACCTAGGTAGTAATTGTGCCAAACACTGTTCAATCTGAATCTAATAATGGGGAAGAAGAACAAAAATCCAGATTGTGAATTAGCCTGCAATGTCAAGTTCACAGAAGAGGGAAAAGGAGAACTACTCTAGATGAAAAGAGAATATGGAGAATGACAACTAAATGCAGTATGAGAGCCCTGATTGAAACTGTGCATTACGTATTATTTTTAAATCAGTATTAGATAGTATGGTAATACTGACTGTGATAACAGTATCATCATTTCTGTATTAGAAACATCCTTAGTATCAAATTCAAGCTGGAATATGTATGGGTGAAGGCTCATGTCTGCAACTTTCAAATGGTTCAGTTTCTTAAAAAGTATCTATCTACAGAGATGGAGAGCATGACAAAATAAGCAAATGAAGCAAAATGTTAATAATTAATGAATCTATGTAAAGGATCTATGAGAATTCTATTGAAGATTTTTGCAGGGGCGCCTGGATGGCTCAGTTATTAAGCGTCTGCCTTTGGCTCAAGTCATGGTCCCAGGGTTCTGGGATCGAGCCCCGCATTGGGCTCCTTGCTCAGCAGGAAGCCTGCTTCTCAGCCTCCCCCTCCCCCTGCTTGTGTTCCCTCTCTCGCTGTGCCTCTCTGTCAAATAAATAAATAAAACCCTAAAAAAAAAAAAAAATCTTTGCAACTCTTCAATGAGTTTGAAATTTTTTCAAAATAAAAAGTAAAAATAGGGGCGCCTGGGTGGCTCAGTCGTTAAGCGTCTGCCTTCGGCTCGGGTCATGATCCCAGGGTCCTGGGATCGAGCCCCGCATCGGGCTCCCTGCTCCGCGGGAAGCCTGCTTCTCTCTCTCTCCTACTCCCCCTGCTTGTGTTCCCTCTCTCGCTGTGTCTGTCTCTGTCAAATAAATAAATAAAATCTTAAAAAAAAAAAAAAAAAAGTAAAAATAAACAAGCTGGAGGTTAGGGAAAATCCCATAAATTTTGATATAGCCCAAACTCTAGCAAATCATAAAAAGTTTTATGATCTGCTCCCGGGATACCTAGCTCACTCATCTTTAACTACTTCTTCATTTATATCCTACTCATAACTACTTAGTCCCTGAATATGAAATGCTGTTTCACACTTATTCTTTACACATGTTCCTCTCCCTTTAACTGGTTAATTTACCTGTTCTTGTAGATTGAGGACTTTTTCAGTCCTGGCTACACATTAGAATAACCTGAGGAATTTATTTATTTATTTATTTATTTATTTCAAAGATTTTATTTTTTATTTATTTATTTGACAGAAAGAGACACAGTGAGAGAGGGAACACAAGCAGGGGGAGTGGGAGAGGGAAAAGCAGGCTTCCTGCTGAGCAGGGAGCCCGATGCGGGGCTCGATCCCAGGACCCTGGGATCATGACCTGAGCTGAAGGCAGACGCTTAATGACTGAGCCACCCAGGCACCCCAACCTGAGGAATTTTAACAACAACAACAGAAAGTAAATGTCTACACCCTATTTCCAGAGACTGATTTTACTGGATTGGGTTGAGGACCACTCCTTTATTGAGAGTCTTGTGCAACTTGCCTTCATAGCACCTATCAAAATGTAACCATTCATATCCTCAACTGTTTCCCACAACTTTGTCCCCCCAGTACCTTACACAGTATTGAACATGTAGTAAGAAAAGTACCTGCAATGTGAAAGTATTTCTCAGATTCAGTGGCCAGCAAGCAAGAGGTAAATACTCTGTACAAAACACTTCCTTTTTCAAAACTTTCACAGCAAAGCTACGTATTGGCTGTTTTATCTATGCTCCAAAGACTAAAAACACACTCAATAAATAATTCTATCATAATACATTATTGCAAAGGCAAAACTATAGGGAAAGAAAACAGATCAGGGATTGCCAAGCAGTCGGGGTGGTAAGGGTGGGGGGGGTGACTAAAAAAGGGCCCTGGGGAATCTGGGGGATGATGGAACTCTTTATGTGTTGCTTACATGACTATATATGTTTGTCACAACTTGTAGAAGTACACACTGAAAAAGGTGAAGTTTATTGTATGTAAATGCTACCTTAATTTTTTTTAAACGGGGAATAAACACCCAGCCACCCCATGTTATATTTTATATTCTTTTACCTCTGACACATGAAGTGCAAGCACACTGTCTCCATTAGAGTCCTTTCTCTGGGGCTCTTTGATGGAACTCTCACTGAGAACCATATCTGAACCAAGTGTATGGGGCCTTGTCTCAAAGGAAACAACTGGGGCAACTGACGGTATCTGGACCTTTTGAGATTCTTCTTCTTGATCATCATTTCTGAAAAAGAAATGAGTATATATTCAAGTTTCAGAGTATGTATTAAAATTCTGTACTGAAACCAAGTGGACAACTACAGAGTAATGTTTAGAGCTAAGTGAGTCAAAGATTTAATGGTGTTCAAATTTCTAAAATATATTTAATGCAAAAGAACCCCCTTTTTCCAATCAAATTCTTAGTTATAGCTAATGACTATAGTTGAAACAGAATATAACCCAAATCCCAGAATCTCTCTTTTACCTTTCAGTTAGATTTGCTTCTTGAGAAATAGTCTCTTCAATACCATGTTCACAAGCCAATTTGCTCTGCTCCTTATTCTCTGCTGTTGTAAGTGATCCAAGGTTTTCATCTCGTAATTCCGTTGCTTCAGAAGCATTTTCCTCAGTTTCTTAAACAAAGAACACACTTAAGATATAGTCCAAAACAGTACAGCTAAAACTGCTATATTAGAAATATGTTCTCTCTTCAAAGACAGATCACTATATAGTGGCTCTTCCAAATTTCTCTTAATCCAAAAATCAAGCTTATTCACATGGCAGAAGAGTGGTCCTGGCCAATGAGATTTTTGATACAAATGATTAACAAATCCTACACTGCACATATTTCACTTGTGGCTGCCACAGTTTTATGTCCACTCTATGGTGACAGCAGTGTAATTACAAACCCATATACAAATAAAGTTTAGAAGTGGGTACACATGAGGTCTGGCTAGTTCCACCTTGGGCAAAGTTGGGGAGGGAGCTATTCTAAAAAGAGTATCACAAAGAAGTAAAAAATGACTTCTACATAAAAGAGTTACCTTCAAATCGCTATCAAAATACCAACAGCATTTATCACAAAACTAGACCAAATAATACTAAAATTTGTATGGAACCACCAAAAGACTCTGAAGAGTCAAAGTAATCTTGAGAAAGAAAAACAAAGGTAAGAGGTATCACAATTCCAGATTTCAAGATCTACTACAAAGCTACAGTAATCAAAACAATACTGTACTGGCACAAAAATAGATCAATGGAAGAAAATAGAGTCCAGAAATAAGTCCACACTTATATGGTCAATTAATCTAAGACAAAGGAGGCAAGAATAAACAATGGGTAAAAGACATTCTCTTCATTAAATGGTGCTGGGAAAACTGGACAGCTACATGCCAAAGAATGAAACTGGACCACTTTCTAACTCCATATACAAAAAATAAACTCAATATGGATTAGAGATCTTAATGTGAGACCAAACCATAAAAATCCTAGAAAAAAACACAGGCAATAATTTCTCTGACATCAGCTGTAGCAACATGTTTCTAGATATGTCTCCAGAGGCAAGAGAAACAAAAGCAAAAATAAACTATTGGGACTACATCAAAATAAAAAGCTTTACACAGCAAAGGAAACGATCCACAAAATGAAAAGGCCACCTACTGATTAGGAGAAAATATTTGCAAATGATACATCTGATAAGGAGTTTGTACCCAAAATATATAAAGAACTTATATAACTCAACACCAAAAAAACAAAACAATCCTATTAAAAAATGGGCACAGATGGGGTGCCTGGGTGGCTCAGTTAGTTAAATGTCTGACTCCTGATCTCAGTTCAGGTCTTGATCTCAGGGTCATGAATTCAAGCCCTGCACTGGGCTCCATGCTGGGCCCGGAGCCTATTTAAAAAAAACAAAAACAAGGGCGCCTGGGTGGCTCAGTTGGTTAAGCGACTGCCTTCGGCTCAGGTCATGATCCTGGAGTCCCAGGATCGAGTCCCGCATCGGGCTCCCTGCTCGGCAGGGAGTCTGCTTCTCCCTCTGACCCTCCTCCCTCTCATGCTCTCTGTCTCTCATTCTCTCTCTCTCAAATAAATAAATAAAATCTTTTAAAAAAAAAACAAAAAAAAAAAAAACAAAAAAAGGGGCATAGGACCTGCATAGACATTCTTCAAAAGAAGATATACAGATGAAAAATAGACATATGAAAAGATGCTCAACATAACTAATCATCAGAGAAATGCAAATCAAAACCACAAGATATCACAACCAAAATGGCTAAATACAAAACAAAAGAAAAAGAAAAAGAAATAACAAGTGTTAATAAGGATATAGAGAAAAAGGAACCCTTGTGCACTAATGGTAGGAATGTAAATTAGTGCAGCCACTGTGGAAAATAGTAGGGATGTTTTTCCAAAAATTAAAAATAAAAATACCATATGGTTGGAAAAAAAAAAAAAAAAACCATATGGTTGAATAAATTCCAGTACTAGGTATTCACAAAAAAAAATGAAAACACTAATCCAAAAGATATATGTACCACCCCAATATTTACTGCAGCATTATTTACAACAGCCAAGATATGGAAGCAACCTAAGTGTCCATCAGTACATGAATGGATAAGGAAGATGTGATACACACAATGGAATATGACAAAGCCATTAAAAGGTTGAGATTGGGCTGTTTGTGACAACACAGATGGACCTAGAAGGTATTATGTTAAGTGAAGTAAGTCAAACTGAGAGAGACAAATACCATATGATTTCACTCATATATGGAATCTTAAGAAAGCAAATGAATAAACAAATGAAGAGCATAATCAGACCTATAAATACAAAGAACAAACTGATGGCTTCCAGAGGGGAGGGAGTAGGAGGACAGACAAAGTGGGAGGAGAGTGGGAGATACACGCTTCCAGTTATGGAATGAATAAGTCATGGGAATAAAAGGCACAGCATAAGGAATAGTCAATGGTATTGTAACAGCATTATATAGTGACAAATGGCAGCTCTACTTGTGGTGAGCATAGCACAATGTACAAACTTGTTGAATCACTATGTTGTATACCTGAAACTAATGTAACATTGTGTGTCAACCACACTCAAATAAAAACAAATTTTTAATAAAAATAAAAGAGGTAACTTCAGCCTGCACACTGAAATAGCTTCTGGGTATTTCTGAACTCAGAGTAAATTAACTAACTGAATCATAAGCATTGCTGGTTGAAAGGAAATCCCGGAAATCAGGAACCCCAAAACACGGCAAAGATGATGCTAACTATCCAGATCATCTACCTATAGGGCTTAAGACAATCTAGACAGCCTACTACATACACTGTTTTTCCTGCTCTTACTAGCATGTGAAGGGGCTGGGCCCTTAACAGGGAGGGGAGGTGGAAAAGGAAGTAGGAGTAGGATTCAACATGTATAGCACAATCTAGTGAGGCCACCATTAAAAAAATGAAAGAGAACACTATGTAATCATATAGAAAGATTTTTTTCAATATACTAATCTTTAAAAACAGAGTACTACTGGGGCACCTAGATGGCTCAGTCCGTTAAGTGTCTGTCTTTGGCTCAGGTCATAATCTCTGGGTCCTGGGATTGAGTCCCATGTCAGGCTCTCTGCTCAGCAGGGAGTCTGCTTCTCCCTCTGTACTCTCTCTCCCTCCCTCACTGTCTCTCAAATAAATAAATGAAATCTTTAAAAACCGAGTGCTACTATATAAAGAACTCAATAATAAAAAAACCAGTATCCCAATTTAAAAATGAGCACAGATTGGGGCACCTGGGTGGCTCAGTCGGTTAAGCATCCGACTCTTGATCTCAGCTCAGGTCTTGATCTCAGGGTCGTGAGTTCAAGCCCCGCGTTGGGCTCCACGCTGGGCGTGGAGCCTACTTAGAAAAAAAAAACAAAATTAAAAAAAATGAGCACAGACGTGAACACATATCTCTAAAGAAAATATATAAATAAGCACATGAAAAGATACTCAGTATCATTGGTCATGAAAGAAATCCAAATCCAAATCAGGAGATACCACTTCAAGCTAACTAAACTATCTAATAACAAGTGTCAGAGAGGATATAGAGAAATTAAAACCCTCACAGAATGTTGGTGAAAAGACACAACGCTGGACCGCCTGGATGGCTCAGTTGGTAGAGCATGTGACTCTTAATCTCAGGGTTGTAAATTCAAGCCCCACATTGGGTACAGAGATTACTTAAAAGTAAAACAAAAAATCTTAAAAAAGAAAAAAAGAAAAAAAAAGAAAATACAAAATGTTGCTACCACTTTTGAAACAGTTTGGAAGTTCCTCAAAAAGTTAAACACAGAATTACCATATATTCCAGCAATTCCACTTGTAAATGTAAATCCAAAACAGATGAAAACTTACGTCCACACAAAATCTTACATATGAATGTTCTTAGCACCGTTACTTAAAACAGCCAAAAAACAGAAAACAGCCTAAATGCCCTGAATGGATAAACAAAATGTAGTATGATGGAATATTTGGAAAGAAAAAGAAGTATTTGACACATGCTACAACATAGATGAGCCTTGAAAACATGCTAAAAGAAACCAGACACAAAAGGCCACATATTATATGATTCCATCTATATGAAACGTCCAAAATAGGCAAAGCTACAGAGACGAAAGTAGATTAGTGGTTGCCTAGGGCTGGGAAGGGTTGAAGGATGTGGGGAGTGGCTACTCATGGTGAAGGTTACACAACTTGAGGAATATACTAAATGCCACTCAAGTATACACTTCAAATGGGTTAACTGTATGGTATAGAATTATTTCAGTAAAACTGTAATTTTTAAAAGTACTGAACAAGGGGCGCCTACTTAACGCAGTAGGTTAAGCATCCGACTCTTGGGTTTCAGCCCAGGTCATGATCTCAGGGTCATGGAATTGAGCCCTGCGTGGGGCTCCGGGCTCAGCCCAGAGTCTGCTTGCAACTCTCTCTTCCTCTCCCTCTCCACCAGGCACTCTCTCTCTCTCTCAAACAAATAATCTTAAAAAATAAGTAAATAAGTAAATAAATAAATGTGCTAAACAGTATATATGATATAGTTTGCTTATAATTTTGTTCTTTCTGAAAGGAATAACATGTATTTATATACGTGTGTGTGTGTGTACTGATATATCTATGTACACACACAGCCCCACATTTAGATGCTTATGTGTATAAAACACTTCTGGAAATCCACAATAAAAACTTAATGGCAGTTTACCACTAGACATGAGATTAGGGGACTGGGAATCAAAGAAGTTTATTAAATTTTATACCTTATGGGCAATGTCTTATTTTTTGCCACATGCATGTATAGCTTTCTAAAAAATGTTTGCTTGAATATTCATGTACACAGACACACATAAAAAATACCTATGAAGAAAACACTGATTAAGTAAATACAGTTAACCCTTGAACAACATGGGGGTTAAGGGCACAAACCTCCCATGCAGTAGAAATTCTGCATATCTGATTTCCAAAAAAACCTAACTACTAGTAGTCTACTGTTGACCAGATGCCCTACTGGTGACATAAACAGATTAACATATATTTTCTAAGTTATATGTATCAGATACTGTATTCTTACAATAAAGTAAGCTAGAACAAATAAAACGTTATTAAGAAAATCATAAGAGATGCCTGAGTGGCTCAGTCGGTTAAGCGTCTGCCTTTGGCTCAGGTCATGATCTCAGGGTCCTGGGATTGAGCCCTGCATGGGGCTACCTGCTCAGCAGGGAGTCTGCTTCTCCCTCTCATTCTCCCTCTGTGCTCTCCCTCTCTCTCAAATAAATATTTTAAAAAAAGAAAAGAAAATCATAAGGAAGAGAAAATACATCTATAGGACTGTACTATGTTTATAAAAAAAATTCCATGTATAATTAAGTGTAAGCTTATATACAAGAGGTATCTGGATGTTCTTTGTACTATTTCTTATTCTTGTAAGTCTTCTGTAACTTTGAAATTATTTCCAAATAAAACATATTTTAAAAGTTAAAAAGAAAAAAAATCCATTGTATAGAGGCACCTGGGTGGCTCAGTCGGTGAAGCATCCAACCCTTGATTTCAGCTTGGGTCATGATCTCAGGGTGAATATCAAGCCCCACATCAAGCTCCACGCTCAGCACAGAGTCAGCTTGGAATTCTCGCTCTCCCTCCCCACTCGCCACCCCCCCGCCACCTCTTAATTAATTAATTCTTTTTTAAAAATCCATGTATAGTGGACCCATGCAGTTCAAACCCATGTTATTTTGGGTCAACTAAACAGAAAATAATAATGATGACTGAAGCTAGTTGATGGATTTATTAGTATTTCTTTTATAGCTCATTCTACTTTTTGAAACTCTTTAATACTAAATTAAAACAATTTTAACTGAATATTCCATTTGAAATGCTAATGCAACTTCTCCTGTAAAAGTAATTTTGTAGCTGTTTAAGAGAACATAATTTACCTCTTTGACTTTCTACAACTACTTCTTTGTTTACAAACAAATTGGGAACTTCCTGATGAACACCAAACCTGCTGGTCCCAAAAGTCTTAAGATTTGGTTTAGGCTTGGCAAATCTACTTCTCATTCTCAAATTACCGGTCACTTCAAAAGTTGTATTCCTAGAAAAAGATAGGAAGAAAGAAATTCATCAACCATGTAATCACTCTCTCTCTCACCTTCATACATTCTGATACAGTTATGTGCCACCTTCTTAGGTGCCACAATATCTGTAAGTGTTCATTTTTTAATGCTGAAAACACAGAGTGGTAAATTTTACTGACAGTCTACAGAAGGGAAGAGAATCTGGGCCATGTTTGTAAAATAGAGACCATATTTACATAAAAAACTATTTCATTAAAGCTTCAAAGATGCACATATTACATTTACTTTAATATGCAAACCATTAGGGGCACCTGGCTGGCTCAGTGAGTAGAGGATGTGGCTCTTGATCTCAGGGTCCTCAGTTCAAGCCCCATGCTGGATGTTGAGTGTACATTAAAAAAATAAATTAAAAAAAAATGCAAACCACGGGCAACTTGGAGGCTCAGTCAGTTAAGCGTCTGCCTTTAGCTCAGGTCATGATCCCAGGGTCCTAGGATCGAGCCTCATGTCAGGCTCTCTGCTCAGTGGGGAGTCTGCTTATCCCTCTTCCTCTGCCCCTCCCCCCCCCCGCTCATGCTCACTCTCTATCTCAAATAAATAAATAAAATCTTTAAAAAAAAAAAAGCAAACCATTAAACTAAAATCAAACCAGCCTATCCTCACTTTGAAGGCTGAGAAACTGGAACACCTGGGTGGCTCAGTCAGTTAAGTGTCAGCCTTCTGCTGAGGTCATGATCCCGGAGTCCCAGGATTGAGCCCCATGTCAGGCTCCCTGCTCAGCAGGGAATCTGCTTCTCCCTCTCCCTCTGCCCTCCCCCTGCTCCTTCTCTCTCTCTCTTGCTCACACTCTCTCTCTCAAATAAATAAATAAAATCTTTAAAAAAATAAAGGCTGAGGGCGCCTGGGTGGCTCAGTCGGTTAAGCGACTGTCTTCGGCTCAGGTCATAATCCTGGAGTCCCGGGATTGAGTCCCGCATCGGGCTCCCTGCTCAGCGGGGAGTCTGCTTCTCCCTCTGACCCTCCTCCCTCTCGTGCTCTCTGTCTCTCATTCTGTCTCTCACAAGTAAATAAATAAAATCTTTAAAAAAATAAATAAATAAATAAATAAATAAATAAATAAAGGCTGAGAAATTAGCAGTGCCTACTTTACACTTACACAAGTATTACTCAAAAGCTATCAACTAAATTGATAGTTGGTTTAAATGTATTTATTAATTGAATACTATAAAACTCAAGAGTTTAATAAAGCAAAATAAACCTGGTTGATACAGCGTTTTCCTTTACTTTCTCCACTAAACCAATTTCTTCTTTAGTACTTTGCTCTTCCAATACAATCTTGTTTTCTTCTAATGAAGAAGGAGATGTACTATTGACAGGTGAAGAAAGTTCCTGACATTCACGAACAATTTTGTGATTTACATTATCTGGGCTAAAAGGAACACAGCTTTTATCCTTTGAATGAACATCAAGAAGTACACATACTCCTATTACAGAAAAGAACAGAAAATTAAAATTGACCCAATACAAGTAGATGTCCAAAGAAAATAAATCCCTCAACATTAAAGCAATTGTAAAATTCTATATTATTTTTAAAGTTTACTCTTTTTGGTTTTGAATTTCAATATATGATCAGGGCGCCTGGATGGCTCAGTTGGTTAAAGGTCATGATCTCAGGGTCCTGGTATCGAGCCCCACAGTGGGCTCCCTGCCCAGCAGAGAGTCTGCTTCTCCCTCTGCCCCTCCCCCCCAACTCATATGTGCGCTCTCTCTCTCTCAAAAATCTTAAAAAAAAAAAAAATAAATATATAATCATATAGTTTATGCCAGAGATTTGACTTGTTCTAAGCCTAATAATTCTTACAGACTAGAATTTTTCTGCTATTAGAAATAAAAATGAGGGATGCCTGGGTGGCTCAGTCAGCTGGACATCTGCCTTTGGCCCAAGTCATGATCCCAGAGTCCTAGGATCATGTCCCGCTTCGGGCTCCCTGCTCAGCGGGGAGCCTGCCTCTCCCTCTGCCTGTGCTCTCCCTGCTTGTGCTCTCTCTGACAAATACATAAATAAAATCTTAAAAAAAAAAAAAAAGTAAAAATGAATCTGTTACCTTGACTAACTACATAGCCTCAAATGAGTTTCAAGATAGGATCACCTTCATTTACAAATTTTTAAAACCCGTTTTTATGTACTAGAGATTTATGACAGGCTCCAAAGCAATCCTCTGCCGTTGAGAAAGGAGCCGTATACAGGCACCTGCCTGGCTCAGTCAGTAGAACATGACTCTTGATCTTGGGGTCATGAGTTCAAGCCCCCCATTGGGTATATATTTTACTCAAAAAAAAAAAAGAGAGTGAGAGAGAGAGAGAGAGAGAAATGAGACTGTGTAAGGAACACAGACCAGAAAATTTACTGTATATATTACTACTGTATATATTACTAATATAATAAAAAAAAAAAATTCCTGATAAATATATAGTTATGGGCCTAGAAGTCTAACACCTAAAATAAATGGCAGGCCACTCATCTCCAGACAAAATAATTAACAGGAATATAATTAACTATCCATTTAGTAGACTTAAAATAGAAGGTATTCCATAAGGTCAGCCTAAAATACTGTGAAAATCTAGGCTGACCTATCTTTTGGCTCAGTCCAAACTAACAGAATAGTCGCAATTAAATTATTTCAATGACTGCTATTGTCCCTTCATACTATATGCGATTATCAGGTTAACTATGAAGATAATCCAAAGCAGAAGCTCCTTTGCTAAAGAAATATATGTCAAGTGATCAGTGACCAATGAGCTCAGTTAACCAATGTTTATGATGAGAAAAGTAGAGGACTCACTAGATTATTCCAGGAAAACAAAGTTTTCTTAATAAACCAAGTGCACTATTTTGAAATGGTGGCCACTACATCTAAAGGGACTAAGTTAGACGGATCAATGCACACGTTACCTTTTTCTGGAAAAAAACAAAGTTCGCAATGCCTACTTCAAATGTAAAAGGCAGGTACTGACTTATTACTCAACTATGGGTATAATTTCTTAAAAGTTTTATTTTAAGAGGCTTTTCTCAGTAGGACTTAACTTTCATTCTTACCATCACTCTGTTCTGTACCGATCTCTGATTGCAACACTAGATCTCCCATTGTAAGTAAAGTTATAGCAGCTTCAGTGCTTCCATCATTGGTACCTTGTGAGGAAATATACCAACATTAAAACAGAAAAATGAAGCTGGAAATTGAAGTTTTCTTACTTAGAAAACATTTTTAATTCAAGTATTTATCCTTTGGAACAAGTTTCAATGTCCTGCATACCACTAATTCCTCACTAGAGCAGTGTTTGGTTACTACAAAAAAAAGAAATCATTAATTGTTAGCTTTTACTCATTGAAAATGCCTCCCTCCTGGGGCGCCTGGGTGGCTCAGTCGGTTAGGCGACTGCCTTCGGCTCAGGTCATGATCCCAGGGTCCTGGGATCGAGCCCCGCATCGGGCTCCCTGCTCGGCGGGATGCCTGCTTCTCCCTCTCCCACTCCCCCTGCTTGTGTTCCCTCTCTCTCTGTGTCAAATAAAATAAATAAAATCTTTAAAAAAAAAAAAAAAGAAAAAGAAAATGCCTCCCTCCTATTAGATAACTTAATACCTTCAAAGAAAATATATCTGTGCAGATCAGAGGAGAGGAAATAAGTAATATTTCTTTATTAAACATTTAACTCTTAACTCACTTCATAAGGTAATTATTCCAAGTTTCTCCTGGAGATAACACATTCAACAGTTAAAACTTTTTGTTCAACTCTCCAGTGAAATTACTCATTCGCTAACTAACACCAATACTGAATCACTTTGTTAGTGTTAACTAAGGAGTTTTAGCAGTTTCCTTATTAACAGTTACCTGTTTCATCTTGGGCATGTTCACCTGTGTTCATTTCCTAAAAGAGGAAAAATAAGCAATGTCTTATGTATTTTCCCAAATATATGTTCTGTGTCTCAAAAACCATGATGTTTTACAGTTCCTCAATGTTCTG
This sequence comes from Phoca vitulina, assembly GCF_004348235.1. NCBI lineage: Eukaryota > Metazoa > Chordata > Mammalia > Carnivora > Phocidae > Phoca > Phoca vitulina. The sequence continues at coordinate 55,407,238 of NW_022589709.1, forward strand.
ATTACAAAGGAGTGGAAACTGTTTTTTTCCCATACAATTATTCATTAATATTTCATACAGAAATAATTTAAAAGCCAAGTTATTTTGTCTCTTGCTCCTTATTTTACCTTTTCCTTGTATGACATGCAAATTTTTAACTCTAATCATATAGCATTTACCATGTGCACCTACCGTTCTTAATTAACTTCTTCACTTTCATAATCCTTCAACTTCAGTCATATCTGCCATAGTTTAAACCAGTGGAAACCAAAGACTGAAGAATACTGCCAATTTTTTACATTAGGTTGGTTAAAACTTAAATGAATTTTAACAAATGAAGAAGTTACAAGATTTATGTCCAATATGACATCATAAGGAGCTCTGCTGACCCTATTAAACACAAACATGTAAAGCCTCTGGAAATGGTCCTAGGGCGAAAGAAACATCTTTTTGAGAAAACTGATGAAAATACAGTAACAAAGCGGAGAGCCTGTGGTATTTGAACTAAGACTGCTCTCTCCCCCTCCTTCCTCTCAGCTCAGTGAAGCAGAGACCCCACCTCAGAACCTGCAACCAAGAAAATAGGGGCTTTTCTCCTTACAGGCCCCAGCTGGAGGGCTTTCTTCCTAGGAAGAACAGGACTTCAGCTCCTGACACCACAAGAATCTGGTGTCAGATTTGTAACAGAAAACAGAATTATTATGAACTTGCACACAAAAAAACCTCAATAAAATACCAGCAAACCAAATCCAGCAACATATAAAACTTGCAGGCCACAGCCAATTAGGATTTATCCCAGGGATGCAATTTTTTAACATCAAAATTCAATGTAATGCATCACATCAATACAATAAAAAGGTAAAATCACCTCATCATCTCAATAGATGCAGAAAAAGCATATGACAACTTCCAACACCCTTTCATGATAATACTGTCATGCAAACTAGGAAAAGACTAGAACTTCTTCAATTTGATAAAAATAAAACATCTATCTATGAAAAGTCCACAGCTAACATCAAACTTAATGGTGAAAGACTGGATACTTTCCTCTAAGACCAGTAATGAGACAAAAATGCTCACTCTTGCCACTTTTGTTCACCAGTGTACTGGAGGTTCTAGCAAGGGCAATTTGGTAAGCAATAGAAATAAAAGATATCCAGATTGAAAAGTATTATAAACTGGGGGGCCTGGGTGGCTCAGTCAGTTAAGCATCTGCCTTCGGCTCAGGTCATGATCCCAGGGTCCTGGGATCCAGCCCTGCATCAGGTTCCTTGCTAAGCGGGGAACCTGCTTCTCCCTCTCCCTCTGCCTGCTGCTCCCCCTGCTTGTGCTCTGTCAAATAAATAAAATCTTTATAAAAAAAAAAAAAAAAAAAGGAAAAGTGCTGTAAATTGAATTCTGTCACCCAGAAATATATGTTGAAGTCCTAACCCCAGTACCATGAATGTAACCTTATTTGGAAACAGGGCCTTTTTAGATGTAATAAAGTTAAGAGAAGGTCATACTGGATTAGGGTTGGCCCTATCCACTATGACAGGTGTCTTTAAAAGAAAAAAGTCACAGGGGCACCTGGGTGGCTCAGTCATTAAGCGTCTGCCTTCGGCTCAGGTCACGATCCCAGGGTCCTGGGATCGAGCCCCACATCGGGCTCCTCGCTCTGCGGGAGGCCTGCTTCCCCCTCTCCCACTCCCCCTGCTTTTATTCCCTCTCCCGCTATATCTATCTCTGTCAAATGAATAAATAAAATCTTAAAAAAAAAAAAAAAGAAAAAAGTCACCGAGACACACATACAGGGAGATCACCATGTGACAATGGAGGCAAAAATTAGGAATGTGCTGCCACAAGCCAAGGAATGACAAGGACTGCTGACAACTGCCAGAAGGTAGGAGAAAGGCCTGAATGGTTTTTCCCTAAGAGCCTCCAGAAGGTGGCACCTTGATTTTGGAATTCTAGCCTCCAGAACTATAAAAAAAAATAACTTTCTGTAATTTTGAGCCACCTAGTTTGTGGAATTTTGTTACAGCAGCACTGAGAAACTAATACAGAAAGGCAGAAGTAAAACTGTCTCTATTCACGTCATGATCTTATAGGTAGAAAATCCTAAGGAATCCACTAAAAAAAAAAAAAACTATTAGAACTAAAGAGCTCACAATTCAGTACCAGTTAGTTTGTAGATTTTAGAAGGCTTTTCACATTAACTGCCCATCTATATAATTTACAGTTTGACATGATGTGTTTGTTTAAAACAATTACAGAGTATAAACCCATTAAGGATCTGGGGGAAGAGAAGAAGCTTAATGTAGAACTAAGCTTTTAAAGTATGTTTTAGGGGCGCCTGGGTGGCTCAGTTGGTTAAGCGACTGCCTTCAGCTCAGGTCATGATCCTGGCGTCCCATGATCGAGTCCCGCATCGGGCTCCCTGCTCAGCAGGGAGTCTGCTTCTCCCTCTGACCCTCCTCCCTCTCATGCTCTCTGTCTCTCATTCTTTCTCTCTCAAATAAATAAATAAAATCTTAAAAAAATAAATAAAGTATGTTTTATTTTTTAATTCTGGTCTTGGTGCAAATGTTAGTTATGCCTTATTCATATCACAATTAGATCACCATGCTGTGACATGGTTTATATTCATGCTGCCCTAGATACTTTTGTAATTATTTGTTGCAAACTTGTGACTGTCCCTATTAACTTGCTTTTATGTAAGTACTTTATAAAAGTTTCTTAAACTTGTGCTTATTTAATTTTGAATAAAAGCTAAATTCATAAAAAAAAAAAAGAACTAAAAAGTTCAGCAAAGTTGCAGTACACAAGACCAATATACAAAAATCAATTGTATTTTGGGGCGCCTGGGTGGCTCAGTCGTTAAGCATCTGCCTTCGGCTCAGGTCACGATCCCAGGTCCTGGGATCGAGCCCCACATCAGGCTCCCTGCTCTGCGGGAAGCCTGCTTCTCCCTCTCCCACTCCCCCTGCTTGTGTGCCCTCTCTCGCTGTCTCTGTCAAATAAACAAAAATCTTTAAAAAAAAAAAAAGTCAGTACAGAAACTTGTATACAAATGTTTACAGCAGCGTTATTTATAATAGCCAAAAAATGGAAACAACCTAAATGTCCATGAACACATGAACAGATAAACAAAACGCAGTATTGTCTACATGGAGTGCTATGTGAACACAAAAAGAATGAAGTACTGATACATGCTAGAATGTGGATGAACCTTTAAAACAGTATGCTAAGTGAAAAAAGCCAGGCATAAAAGACCATATTGCATGGGTCAATTTATATGAAACATCCAGAATAGACAAGCCTATAGAGACAAAAAGTAGATTACTGGTAACCTAACCCTGGGGAGGGCTGAGACGAAATGGGGAGCAACTGCTTTGGGACATAAGGTTTCTTTTAGAGGTGATGAAATGCTCTAAAATTGACTGTTACAATGTTTGCACAATATCTATAAATATACCAGAAACCAATGAATTGTACATTTTCAGTGGGTAACTTATTTGGTGTGTGAGCTATATCTTAATAAAGTTGTTATAAGGGGCACCTGGGTGGCTCAGTCAGTTAAGCATCTGCCTTCGATTCAGGTCATGATCCCAGGCATCCTGGGATCAAGCCCCACATTGGGCTCTCTGCTCAGCGGGGAGTCCCCCTCTCCCTCTGTGCTCTCTCTCCCTCCCTCGTTCTCTCTCAAATAAATAAATAAAATCTTTTAAAAAAACAAAAAAATTAAAAAAAAAAATAAAGTTGTTGAAAAAGTATAATTCCCAAACTTCTTATCCAAAAACAAGAGAAATACTAACCAAATAAGGAAGAGTACCAAACAAAATGCAACTAAATATATTTTAAGTAATTTATATTTAATATAGATTTAATGCAACAGAACTTTAACATAAGTTTATGAGGATCTTAAGAGTTATTCACGCGCACACACACAAAAATCAATGCTTTCCAAGTGAAATACAAAATCTATGGATTATTCACCAGTTTCTACTATTCATACTTACAGCTCCCTACATGAAAGAAATTAGTAAGAATGGCTTGTAAACTTAAAGCTTTCAAAATAAACCTCCATTCTTTTGAAAGTAAACAAAGAGTTAAAAACAAAACATATTACAATGGATGCTTACAACAGATAATGCCTTCAAATTTTCTTCTTGTTTCATCTCCTGAGTAGTCACATTTGTGTTTGAGAGTGGATGTTCAACAACAGCTATGCCTATATCTGGTACATTCACAGTTATTTCAAGCTGTCAAAATGAGAAGTTTCATTATTTCATTTTGGCATACTACAGTCAGTAAAACAAAATGACTAAGTAAAATAGAGTGTTAAACTGAATAAACAACCCACATTCATACACAATTAAAAACTGAAATATAGTAACTCGACATCAACTTGGCAAAGTAAAACATTTAAGCTTTTGGAGGGGTCTGTGATCCTTACAAATAGTAAACAGAATTTCCAAAGTAATCTTCTTAGTACCTAGCATTTCACTTTCTACTATCCCCATTTTGTCTCTATGTTCCCATAATTTCTCTCATCAATCTGTGAATATTTATGGAGTGCTTCCTAAAAACTAGGCTACAGATACAAGGGTACAAAGCTGAAAAAAGGCAAGTTTGGTCCCTGCCCTCAAGGAATTCACAATCTCACAAAAACAGACATGCAATTATCTAACTATATACCATCTTCAGTGCTGTAATAAAGATGAGTTGAAAGCACTTTAAAAAGATTTACCATACGTCCGCCCCTGCACCAAGGCAACTACCCTCTCCCACAACCCCATGATAGCCATGGCAATGGACATGTAAAAAAGTGAATTCATTCACATTTACTCATGTAGTAGTCTTTTTGGTCATAGATCCCTATAATCTGGGGACTAAAGGACTAAGATTTATCTCCTAGACCGTATACAAGACAATCTGGCTTCTAGGCCCTTATTTACAGAGAGGTAAGTATAAAAAACTATGATTCAGTAGAAAGTGAGTGAAGAGTCAAGTATGAAAATCTGCCTTCATGATATAATTACTATAGTAACACTTGTGCATTCTGTATCTGTTTTTTCAGAAGCAAATATTAGAGAAAAATCTTTGCTACTATCCTATAGGCCAGGGATGAATGAGAAAGTTAAAGTGACTTGAAAAAACAAAATATTTCCTGAAGAGTTGGGAATGGATGACAAATGGAAATACTGTAGATATTTGAAAGTTGGTTCTTTAAGGCACTATCCAGTTTCAAAGCTTTATTTTTTTTTAAAACAGCTTTATCGAGATAACGACTTACATACCAAGAATTCACCCATGTAAAGTGTGTAATTTGATGTTTTTGGAATATGCACAGATATGTGTAACCATCACCACAGTCACTTTTAGAACATTTTCGTCACTTCAAAAACGAACCCCATATCCATTAGTTATCACTCTCTTAACCCCTCATCTCCAAATCCCTAAGCCAAACCACTAATCTACTTTCTGTCTCTACAGATTTTCCTGTTGGAGACATTTCATATGAATGGATAATTATGTGATTATGTGATTCTTTTACAACTGACTTCTTTCACTTAACAATGTGCCTTTCAACCAACGGAATTAGTAAAATACAAAACATATAGCTAAATGAATTCTCATGCAGTGTTAACCAGGTGTCCTTACAAAAAAATTAACTTTCCTTTTGCATTTTCTTGGTTTCGAATAAAATGTAAATGCACTATCTTCAACTTTGAACTTTCAGTTATAAGAAATTTCATTTTGCATCATTTTTATTTAATTTCAACCATTCTAACTCATTAACTTTATATCATCTAGTATGTGATTATTAACAGTGAATAAATAAAGGTGGTTGTGGACTTCCATTCATCATAAATGTGAAGTTATCAATAATCCATTAATTCTGGATTCAACGTTACTTGAATTGGTTTAAGTTTCCTACTTCTTTTGTTATTATCATCACTACTACCTCAGTTAATTCCTAATTCTGTTGCAAATGACTCAGAAACAATCACAAATGCTTAATACAAAAGAGATGCAGTTGTGCTGCTTTTTAAGCCAAGTAAATTACTGAAAATTGAGGCAGAAACAAAGCTGGCATACTAGACCAAGAGGCAAAAAAGGAGCTCTTACAACAAAGTAAGTTGAAATATTATGTTCTTCCACCTCCTACCCATTAGGATGGCTATTCTGAAAAATAAATAAATAAAAGGGCTGGTGAGAATGTGGAGAAATCAGAACCCTTGTACACTACTGATAGGAAGGTAAAATGATACAACTGCTACGGAAACAGTATGGCGGTTTTTCAAAATAGTAAAAATTGGTGTACAATTTACCATATAATTCAGTGACTCCACTTCTAGGTATATCCACAAAAGAATTGAGAACAGGGTTTAGAAGAGGTATTTGTACACCCATATTCATAGCAGCACTCTCTGCAATAATAGCCAAAAGGTGGCAGCAACCCAACTGTCCACTGACAGATGAAAAGATAAACAAAATGTGGTATAGCTACATGATTAAGTACTATTCAACCTTAAAAAAAGACCATTCCGACATATGCTTCAATATGGATGAACCCTAAAAACTTTATACTCAATAAGCCAGTGACAATGAGGACAGATACTGTATGATTCCAGTTACATGAGTAATTACCTAGAGTAATGTCATAAAGACAAAAGTAGAATGGTGTTTGCCATAGGCAAGAGGGGAGGAGGTAATGGGAAACTATCATTTAATGGGTACAGTTTTAGTTCTGCAAGACGAAAAAAGTTCTGTTGGATGGACGGTGGTGATGGTGTAGCACAACAATATGAATGCACTTAATGTCGCTGAACTACACTTAAAATGGCCAAGATAATAAATTTTATGTGTATTTTACCAAAATTTTTAAAAAGAAAAAAAAAATTTAAAAATGTCCCTTCTACATTCTCTATTAACCAGCCTCAGCCTATCAGAGAGTTAACAGAAAACACCTGCCAAAATTAAAAAGAAAAATTAATCAGAAAGTAGATTAAGCAGCCTCCACATACAAATGAAATTAGATTTCCATCCTTATTATTACAATGACTACCTCATGGTGGGCCTGGGTCACAGAGGTTAAATAATCACAGGAGGCTCCTTCTACTGATTCCTTCAGATATCCCTCAGGCCTCAAACAAACTACATTTGGTAGAGGCTATTTAGAGAACGAACTTTTCAAATCTTAATAATCACTAAGAAGAAACAATGATACACTAAAAGAAAAAAACAAGACAGAGTTCTAGGAATTCAAAAAACAAACTACCTCTTCCATCGTTTCCTCGATCTGAGCAGAAACAGGTTCGGGAGACCTGAGACCAATGGGAACAAACACTGGAGCTTTGTTTACTTCTTCCGGAGCAAGATGGTAACTTTCGTCTTCATAATCAGGCTCAAAATCTTCATCATCATCTTCATCTTCTTCCTGCGAAGCCCGAAGAGTCACCAGCGTGGCCTTGGAAGCTCGAGGTTCCTTCTTAGAGGTCTTACTTCGAACTCGTTTTGATCCACGCCCTCTGGTGACACTTGGTTTCATCCTGCGATGCATTCTCCTCCCGCTATGATCCACCTCACACTCAGAAGCAGAAGAGACAGTTGCTCTTCGATCCAGACCAGTTTTAGAGTAATTTGATTCTTTTAACAGCTGTGGAGAGCTGGATGTTTAATCAAAATAACAATTTAGTCATTACATGCACAAGGAGGATATTTTAATGAAACCGAAATTTCAGAATGAAATCAAACTTCAAGTCATTAAAATGAAAATGCCCACAACCCATAATGTTAAAAACTTACTCTGTGAAATGAAGAAAGAAATGTACTATTACTACTAGTTTCTTATTCAGAGTTCATTCTTAGTTATCTACCTACAAATTTTTCAGAGTAAGTTAATTCTGGGCCATTTTTTCCTTGCTATTTAAGTGAAAATGAGATACAAGACTGGAAATTATTAGAAGAAAATGAGAAAAGGAAAATGGTCCAGTAAAACAAAATGAGCTCAAAAAGAAGTGATACTACTGGGTAAACCAGACTAGGTTAAAATAAAGAAAGGAAGGCAAAAAATCCGTCAGAACAATGTTGTTTTCTAGAACTTAAATTCTTTTCCACTCTCCTTAAAAACTATAGAACATGAGTACCCTTCAGTTGTATTTGTGACCCCACTTGAACTAGCACTTTAATTATTTAGGTAATAGATACTACTTTTTGGTCAGGCTTCCGCTCATGTCTAATATACTCAACATCCAGAAATTCTAACTGTAGGAAAGAAAAATCTTCCTAAGAACATCAGTAAAAGGTAAACTTTAGTAAATAAAAATCCTAAGTGGGAAAGGAACAGACCTGTAATTAACAAACAATCTACACTTCTGTTAACAAACCATCTTTTTACACTACAAATAAGTTATGGCAGGACATCCATAAAAGGTTATTTTTATTTCTTATTCTGAAAGTATTTGTTAAATAAAACTTTACCTTGATGGTTTACTGAGACACTGCTCTTCAGCAACTGAAGACACAGATTTATCCCCTACAGTTTTTTCTCCAACGCTTCCTGATGGTCCAACTTCTGAATGAGCATTGTTTTTGGCCAAACTAGCCTCTGTGGAATCTACACAATCTTTTCTTGCTGAAACCTCCAAAGATGTCAGAAACTCAGCCTTTTCCTTAAATTTAAGAAGAAACAGCTAATATTACCATGGAAACAATCTTTATATGATAATTTGGTTCAGTGGCTGGGCCTAAAGCTCTAAGCTTACACACACACACACACACACACACACACACACACACACACACACACA
>NW_022589709.1:55416024-55422201 GCF_004348235.1 Phoca vitulina
CACACACACACACACACACACACACACACACACACACACACACACACTGACTGGTTTCTAACTTTTTATAAGACTAGAAAGTCACTCAATTTTTATAAAATTGGTTACAGTACAAAAGACAAAACTGTATTTTTTAAAATTCTCTCCTTCATGATCTTGACAAAACAGAGCCCATTGACAAAAAGTGTTTTTTTCAAACTTACTTTTTGAAGGAGATGAGTGTCAGAATCTCCTGGCTGCAGCAAATTATCTTCTGGCTTCCTTGCCTCACTCTGATCTGCTCTGTCTTTTTCTATGCCTGGTTCCTCTTTCTTACCATGTGCTCTTCCCAAATTTGGCTTAGCCTTTTGGAATTGCCTTCTTACCAAATGTGCTGGACTAGGAACAGACCTTTTAGGTTCATGTCTAGAATGAAGTACAAATCATGATGAAAAACCAAAATCAGAATTCCTTATTGATAGGACAGCTGTTGTATCAAACAATTTTGAACACAAACCAATACTATGTTCAAAGGACTATATATAAATTGGCTTTAAAACCAAACACATAAAATGAAACCACACATGCTGATAAAAAGAATGTAAAAGCTTTTATAATTTCCATTTTCTGGACAGTCTGGAATATAGTTTTCGGTAATATTAATCTTTTTTTACTTTCATTCATTGATTCTGGTGTGTAGTGTCATGGTACTTTAAGTAATTTTCAGAGAGATAACTAGATACAAAAAAAAATGCCAGTAGTTGAACATGGATTTCATAATGGTACTTCAAACAAATATCTTCAACTGGGCTCTGAAACATGAACAAATATACAATGGTCACAACATCCTTGGTCCTTCTGGTTCAAGACCAGACTTAAAAGCCAGAGTCCGTTCTCCCATCACAGACCTGTCAGTTTATGGAAAAGGGTTTACTGACAGCCAGTGTCATAGGATCTCAATATAATGATTTTGTATCTGCCAAATCAGAAAAAGACAAGGTTTAGTTCAATAGAGTAGGTATAGCTCCCAAGACAACCCCTGAAGAGCTATCTTAAATTTTCCTGGAAAATATTTTAATAACTGGCAAGGATCTGAATTCTGAATTAGGAAGTTTAAAACTAATATAAACCTGGATATTATAAAGAAAATTAGGTATATAAGTATCTATCAGGAGTTCTCTGAAAGATCTATATTAAAGATTAATCTTAAGTAATATTTCTAATAAATTACTTAGTTACATTTCCAAATGTTCCAACTCTGCTAAGCTCTTCTGGCAGCGAAACACCAAAGAAGTTCACAGGAAATCCTAACAAGGTTATGATGCTGGCTAAATACATTCCAATGTAGGCCAATGTATTTAGGAAAATAGATTATATTTAATATAAGCTATTTACAGTCAAGTGTGATTCTACAAAAGCAAGTAAAAATAAAATACATATATAAACCTAACGTGCTACTTGAGTCAAAAACAGACAAGACAATACTGGACTTAGGAACAATCTAATTTTAAAACTATACAGATTTTTACTCTGAAGAAAGTATCACTCTTGATAAAGTGAACAGCTGGAATAAATTTCATGAATAGAAAAAGGTTTTTCAAAAGAAAAAAAGGGGGGGTAGGGTGGGGTGGAGCATGGGTTTCCATAAAGAAATTAAAAGTCTGAGGGGCGCCTGGGTGGCTCAGTCGGTTGGGCGGCTGCCTTCGGCTCAGGTCATGATCCCAGGGTCCTGGGATCGAGCCTCACATCGGGCTCCCTGCTCAGCAGAGAGCCTGCTTCTCCCTTTCCCTCAGCCTACCGCTCTGCCTACTTGTGCTATCTCTCTGTCAAATAAATAAATTTTTAAAAATCTTTAAAAAAAAAAGAAATTAAAAGTTTAATTTCTCTCATGAAAAACACAGAAGTTCAGCATAAAATCTCTTGAAACATGTAAAGTTTCTTTCATTCAGGAAGGTCTGCTTATATAACTACACAAATCTGCTAGTCTGAAAGTCATAAATCCTGAAAACTTAAGTTTAAAAACTAATTTGCCAATGTTATTTTGAACAAGCCATTCCAATCCTCTTGGTCTAGCTAGTCAATTATAAATGGAGCATTAGGAAAGGCTGACCTTGAAGGTCACTAGTCTTTAAAGGCTTAGTAGAATCAAAATCAAATTCCTTATAATGGTCCTATATAATCTGCCATTCTCCCTGGTCAGCCTTTACCCTCTCCTACATCTGCTACTCCCTCTCTTTCCCTGTTTCATACTAGCACCCTTCACTGTTCCTCAAACAAGCCAGGCATGCTCTTTCCTTAAGTACTTTCGAGCTGCTGTTCCCTTCCCCTTAAACATCCCCTGGGCCTGCTGTTCCTTCACTTTTGGGTCTTCTCTCTAGTGGTACCCTTGCAATGAAGCAGTCTTAGATCACTGCTAATCAAAATGTAGTATTAAGGTGCCTGGGTGGCTCAGTTGGTTAAGAGTCCAACTCCTAATTTCGGCTCAGGTCATGATTTCAGGGCCATGAGATCGAGGCCTGCCTGGGGCTTGGTGCTCAGAGGGGAGAATGCTTGAGATTCTCTCTCCCTCTCCCTCTGCCCCTCTCCCTGCTCACTCACACACATGCACCTACATGGGCTTGCTCTCTCTCTAAAATAAACAAATCTTTTTTTTAAAAAAGTAGTATCAGTAATAATAAAGCAGATTATAAGTAATAAATAAAAGTGGTAGAGTACTGAAATATCTTCACCTTTCTAGTCTAACTCATTTAAAAGATACTATTCTTACCATTTGGTTTGGGACTCAATTCTAAATATAGCATATACTAAGTACCTGGTAGCAATTCCTATTTATGAATTTTAGTCAATAGGATATAAATTTCTAAATATACAAAGAACTTAAGAACTTCTGTCTACTATTAAATTTTGGTTTTGTTTTGTTTTTTTTTTTTAAAGATTTTATTTATTTGACAGTAAGAGAGAGAGAGCACAAGCAGGCTGAACAGTAGAGGGAGAGGGAAAAGTAGACTCCCCACCGAGCAGGGAGCCTGACGCAGGGCTGGATCCCAGGATCCTGGGATCATGACCTGAGCCGAAGGCAGATGTTTAACCATCTGAGCCACCCAGGTGCCCCTAAATTTAGTTTTAAAATAAAAAATGAGGGGGCGCCTGGGTGGCTCAGTTGGTTAAGCGACTGCCTTCGGCTCAGGTCATGATCCTGGAGTCCCTGGATCGAGTCCCGCATCGGGCTCCCTGCTCGGCAGGGAGCCTGCTTCTCCCTCTGACCCTCCCCCCCTCTCATGTGCTCTCTCTCTCTCATTCTCTCTGTCTCAAATAAATAAATAAAAAATCTTTAAAATAAATAAATAAATAAATAATAAAAAATGAGGAGGCTCACCAAACTTTGTGGAGAAATTATAAATTAAGAGAATATCAATCATGCAATTCTTACAGCATTTGAAGAAGCATATTTAAAATATTCTATTTCATAATTACTGCTTTATCCTTCCACAAACTTTTTTTTTTTTAAAGATTTTATTTATTTGACAGAGAGAGATACAGCGAGAGAGGGAACACAAGCAGGGAGATGGAAGAGGGAGAAGCAGGTTTCCCGCCAAGCAGGGAGCCCGATGCAGGGCTCGATCCCAGGACCCTGGGATCATGACCTGAGCCAAAGGCAGACACTTAACAACTGAGCCACCCAGGCGCCCCTTCCACAAACTTTTCTTGATGTCAAGTTACCAAACTTTATCTTTAGAAAGTTTTACACTTTTCTGATTAAAAGCAAACTCACCTCATCTTTTCATCTAAAACATTTATTTTGTTAAGATGAAGAGGTTCTACAAGAACCATGTGACTCTGGTTTTCATACTGTGACTCTGAAACTTTGGAGGATACAACTTCAATTTCAGTTCCAATTGGAGAATTTGGCTAAAATGACAAAAGAAAAGTAGCATTTTTTAAAAATAACTGAACACACCTCCTAAAATATTTTAATCATTTAGAAAGGTATTGAGTTCTTCAAAAGTAAGAGTCAAACTAGGTATGCAATGTTCACGTTTTGCTGTCCAAAATAAAACTAATTCGGAGAAAGTTTCAATTATTGCAATTATTATGTTTACAGAACACTTTAAAAACCAAATAATTATCTGTTGTGAACACGCACCGCCCCCTCCAACCCCGCCACCAAAAAAGTTTAATGATTTTTTCCCAAAAAGTCTAATGATTTCTTCTGGGGATAGGGATGTTTCAAACAAGGATTACAATCGCTTTCAATCTAGATTTTCCCTTGGCAGACAGAGAAAAAGAAGGACAAAGAAACAAGATCTGTTGAAAAGGGCATTACACTACTTAGATTTATACCAAAAGATACATCAATAAAAGATTGGTTAAACTGTCAAACAGCAGAATGTTATGCAACAATGAAAAATGATGTATCTCCATACTTCTTGACATATAAAAAGTCATTTAATATATTAAGTAAAAATAAGTCACAAAATAACATGTACACAATGACTTTACTATTTAAAAAAATTATTTTATGGGGGCGCCTGGGTGGCTCAGTAGTTATGCGTCTGCCTTCGGCTCAGGTCATAATCCCAGGGTCCTGGGATCGAGCCCCGCATCAGGCTCCTTGCTCCGCGGGAAGCCTGCTTCTCCCTCTCCCACTCCCCTTGCTTGTGTTCCCTCTCTCACTGTGTCTCTGTCAAAAAATGAATAAAATCTTAAAAAAAAAAAAAAAATTATTTTATGTTTCAGTAATCTCTACACCCTTTGTGGGGTTTGAACTTACAACCTGAAGATCAAGAGCTGCATGCTCTACCACCTGAGCCAGCCAGGTGCCCCAGAGATTTTATTATTTAAGTTTACGTAAGTGTACACACATGCATGCATGGATATACCCAGTAAGATATGTCAGAAGGTTTTCAGTGGTTACCTCAAGGTAATAAGACTGGGGTAGTCATTATGATATTTTGTATTAATTGAACATTTTCATAATGAATACGTATAATTAGTTAGGAAAAAAAAAACTATTTTCACTTAAAAAAAAATCCAGAATGGTAAATCTGGAACAGAACTAGATATGTTACATATTCATTGATGAGAGTGTCAGATGCCTATATTCTAAACCCAGTCTGAGCTGTCATTTCGTATTTTAACATGCATTAAAAGGCTCAATTACATAACAGTAACTCACCAGAGTCAAGAACTTTTTAGTTTCATCTTTTTGTACTATCGTTCTTTCTTCCTTAATTACGCCTTCAGCTTCACCTTTTTCTATTTGCCTCTGTCCAGTCTTTCTTATGTTTGGTCTGGGTCTCTGAAATCGGCTCCTTACTGTTTGAGCAGTTGGGATAACGCTTTCCTTCACTTCTTGCTGCAAAGTGTTTGTATTATGAGCCCTAGAAGAGAGGACAAAAAGACAGGGAACTGGACTGTAAAAAGATGAAAACTACTGTAAAGACGTAAAAATTGAACCTTCTCTAACAAACTATAAAAAAAACTTTGTATCATTTGAGGAAAATCAAATTACTTTGATGATAAATATATATTCTTTTATTTTTAAAAAAATAGCTATTGGGGCACCTGGGTGGCTCAGTCATTCGTTAAGTGTCTGCCTTCAGCTCAGGTCATGATCCCAGGATCCTGGGATCAAGCCCTGCATCGGGCTCCCTGCTCTGCAGGAAGCCTGCTTCTCCCTCTCCCACTCCCGCTGCTTGTGTTCCCTCTCTCGCTATCTCTCTGTCAAATAAATAAATAAATTCTTTTTTTAAAAAAAGAACTATTTTAATCATCAAAGGTAATGAATTTAAATAAGGTACCTAGACGATTCAAATTCATGGAGACAGAAAGTACAAAGGTAGTTGCCAGGGAATGGAAGAGGGGAATGGGGTGGTCTTGTTAATGAGTAAAGTTTCAGTTGGGAAGATGAAAAAGTTCTGGAGATATATGTGGTAACTGTTGCAAAACAATGTGAATGCACATTCTTGTGAATGTGCATTAATGCCACTAGACCATATACATAAAAAGTGGTTAAAACAGTAAATAAGTCTTCTACTACAATTTTTTTGGTAAAGATTTTATCTATTTATTTGACAGAGAGAACACAAGCAGGGGGAGTGGCAGGCAGAGGGAGAGGAAGAAGCAGACTCCCCACTGAGCAGGGAACCCAAAGCGGGGCTCCATCCCAGGACCCCGGGATCATGACCTGAGCTGAAG
>NW_022589709.1:55422301-55564598 GCF_004348235.1 Phoca vitulina
TGACAGAGAGAGACACAGCGAGAGAGGGAACACAAGCAGGGGGAGTGGGAGAGGGAGAAGCAGGCTTCCCACGGAGCAGGGAGCCCGATGTGGGGCTCGATCCCAGGACCCTGGGACCGTGACCTGAGCCGACGACAGACGCTTAACGACTGAGCCACCCAGGCGCCCCTCTACTATAGTTTTTAAGAAGATAATGAATACAATCTTTATATACATGTATTTTTAAATGCAATGATTTGTATAAAACCTTAAGCAGCTAATAGTGAATATAAGCAGGCAAGCATTAAAAGGTGTTAACTCAATGTGATTTTCTATTTTAGGCAGTCTGACACATGAATAAAAATAAACCAAGTATTCTTGGGGCGCCCTGGGTGGCATAGTTGGTTAAGCATCATACTCTTGGTTTCGCCTCAGGTCATGATGTCAGGGTCATGAGATCAAACCCTGCATAGGGCTGTGTGCTCAGCGTGGAGTCTGGTTAAGACTCTCTCTCCCTCTCCCTCTGCCCTCCTCCCTGAGCACTCTCTCCCCCTCTCTCAAATAAATAAATAAATAAATCTGTTTTAAAATAATAAAAAAGAGGGCGCCTGGGTGGCTCAGTTGTTAAACGTCTGCCTTCGGCTCAGGTCATGATCCCAGGGTCCTGCGATCGAGCCCCACATCGGACTCCCTGCTCAGCGGAAAGCCTGCTTCTCTCTCTGCTTGCCGCTCCCCCTGCTTGTGTTCCCTCTCTCGCTGTGTCTCTCTCTGTCAAAATAAATAAATAAAATCTTAAAAATAAATAAATAAATAAATAAAAATAATACAAAAGATAAAAATAAACCAAGTATTCTTGGTATTCACTTTTAAAATACATTAACACATCTTAGTAACAATGAAGAAATACTTGAAAGAATTCTCTCATATTTTAGATTTTCCTTTTTTTTTAAATATAAATATATTTTATATTTTCAAAGAAGTATCACTGTTTACCCCGTAGAAACAACTAATTCCTTTTCCTGGGCCTGTGTAGGCTGAGACATCTCTTTAGGATCACAAGAACTCGAAGGTGAAAGGTCCTTTTCAGTCTGCATACATGGTAATATTACAGACTCCTCCTCCCTGTGACCTGATGTGTCTTTTTCTCTTGATGTCATTAGGGAAGCCACACCCTAGAAACCAAATAAGAAAAATTTCACCAAGGGTTGATAAAAGTATAGGGAAACAGGAACTTTCATACACTATCAGCAAAATAAATTGGTAAAGTCTCTGTAGAGGACAACAGAACAGTATCTACCAAAAATTTTAATTCTCAGCAAATTTACTTCTAGAAATGTATCTTACAAAAATACTCAAGTATATGGAAAAGTACATACAAAGATATTTATTATACCCATTTAATACCTCCCCAAAAAAGCAAGAACAAAATCAAAACACTGGGAACAAGACAAACCTATCAGTAGGGTATTGAATAAATTATAACTTGTTTATAATGGAACAGTCCAGAGCCATTTAGAAGATAAATCTGTATATGCTGATCCAAAAATATGTTCACAATATTATGTTAAGTGAAAAAATGAGAAGGCAAGTTATAACGCCATTTTTGGAAAACAATGAAAATACCCACACATTATTTATATAAATAAGTATCTATACAGAAAAGGCTGGGTGGATATATTCAAAATAACTACATGACTGATTAACTTGGGAGGTAGAAATGAGACATTATAATGGACTCTCACTTTTTAGATTACATATTTTTTCAATGTGAAATTTTTATAATCAGATAGATAATCAATAAAAAAAGATACACCTTTTTAAAATATAAGATCAGGCAGAAAAAGTACAAATTTTCAAGCATTGTAAGAACTAAGCTATTTTATCTTATTTATTTGTTTTTAAGTGGGCTCCACACTGGGCTTGAACTCACAACCCTGAGATCAAGACCTGAGCCAAAATCAAGAGTTGGACACTTAACCAACTGCGCCACCCAGGCACCCCAGAACTAAGCTATCTTAAAGCATAAAAGAAGGGGCACCTGGGTGGCTCACTTGGTTAAGCGTCTGCCTTCAGCTCAGGTCATGATCCTGGAGTCCCAGGATCGAGCCCTGCATCAGGCTCCCTGCTCGGTGGGGAATCTGCTTCTCCCTCTGACCCTCCCCCCTTCACGCTCTCTTTCTCTCTCAAATAAATAAAATCTTTAAAAAAAAAATAAAACATATAAGAAGAATTTTAATCCAAAATTGACTTTTTAAAAAATACACCATTTTATTAATTTTTATGAACTTGTCTTTATTATTATTGAAGTATAGTTGACATACGATGTTTTATTAGTTTTATATGTACAACACAGTGATTCAACAATTATATACATCACTCAGTATTCACCATGGTAAGTATAGTCACTACCTATAACCACACATGTTACTATATTATTAAGTATATTCCCTATGCTGTACTTTTCATCTCTGTTACTTATTTCATGACTGAAAGTTTGTGCTTCTTAGAGATTTTATTTTTAAGTAATCTCTACACCCGACATGAGGTTCGAACTTACAACCCCAAGATCAAGAGATGCATGGTCTACCAACTAAGCCAGCCAGGGGCCCTGGGAAGTCTGTACCTCTTAATCAATCCCCTTTTCCTATTTCCCCCAACTCCCCACCCCCTTCTCCTCTGGTAACCACCAGTTTGTTCTCTGTATTTGAGTCTGTTCCTTTTTTTGTTTTGTTTTATTTTCCAGATTCCACGTGTAAGGGAAATTATATGGTATTTGTCTTTCTCTGTCTGACTTACTTCTCTTAGCATAGTATTTCACTTGGCAAAATGGACTTCCAGGCCCATCCATGTTATTGTAAATGGCAACATCTCATTCTTTTTTATGGCTGGGTAATATTCCATTGTATATATATAACTCATCTTCTTTATCCACTCATCTATTGGTGGGCACTTTGGTTGCTTTCCTATCTTCCCTATTGTAAATAATGCTATGATAAACATAAGGGTGCATCCATCTTTTGGAATTCTTTGGGCAAATACTCACTACTAGAATTACTGGATATAGTAATTCTTTTTTTATTTTTTGAGGACCCTCCATACTGTTTTCCACAGTGGTTGCACCAATTTACATTCCCACCAACAGCACATGAGGGTTCCTTTCTCTCTACATCCTTACCAACACTTGCTATTTCTTGTCTTTTTGACTAGTTATTCTGTCTGGTGGGAGGTGACAGCTCATTGTGGTTTTGATTTGCATTTTGCTGATGATTAGTGATATTGAGCATCTCTTCATGTACCTGTTGCCCACCCGTATGGCCAAAAAAGTACTTTTATATTTAGAACACTCAACTTACAAGTGTTAACATTTCCATTCAACATTTTTGATATTATATCACACAATCTTAATTTGTTATGGACCAAGTTAACAAAGTAAATAAAATATCTCCTTTAACTCCTATCAAGCTTTTAACTTTTTAATGCACCTTAACAACAAAGTAAAACAAAGAATGACTATCAAACTCATTTTTTCTGTGAAGAAACTAGCTGCATCATTTGGCTATGGTCACACGATGAATAAAGGTCAGAACTTAGATCCCAGGACTCTTAAATTCCTTTCCATGACATACTTGCCCATCATGAGAGAGACAAGATTCTTACAAAACCACATGGAACAGTGAGGCACAGAAAGTATAACAAGACTAATACCACATGCAGTAGAAATTATATGAGAAAATATTTGTTAAATGTTAACCCCAGCTGTTTTACTTTAGTAATCATAATAGCTAAAACAAAGAACATCCACCTTGAATAGCACTCACATGTTGAGAAGGGAGAGTGTTTATCTGTTCACTGCTCTGCTGTACCACAACAGTCTCAGTATTATCAGTTTCCAATTTCTTCCCAGATACGTATTTTTCTGCTACTGTAGTCTCTCTCTTTAAAGTTGCTCTTGCTAAGTTTGGTTTTGGTCTTTTGAATCGACTTCTCACAAAAGGTGCTGGTTTAACTTCAAGTGGCTTCTGCTCTTGAGAAAGAGATTTGCTTTTGGAAAAAGGATTATCGAATGTTAGAAAGAGTTGAAGGGGCGACAAGAACAGAGTCTTAGGACAACTTGAGAAATTGGCAGTAAATATTAAATCTAATTTTTTTTAAGATTTTATTTATTTATTTGACAGAGAGATAGCAAGAGCAGGAACACAAGCAGGGGGAGTGGGAGAGGGAGAAGCAGGCTTCCTAACAAGCAGGGAGCCCAATGTGGGGCTCGACCCCAGGACCCTGGGATCATGACCTGAGCCGAAGGCAGATGCTTAACAAATGAGCCACCCAGGTGCCCCTAAATCTAATTCTTAACAGGAAAACAAATTGGACTATTTGGTAGATCCTAAAAAATATGAGGAGTACAAATGAAGTATAAGCCTATCATCTGTGCAGAGAGAAAATACGGGTTCTCACACCCATATTGACTTAGGAATATGTGTTACATACAATTCTGATGTTAGTAATTCTCTCAATCTACTGTCACAACGACCTCAAAATTCTCTCCAAACATCCCAAAGCTTAAAATCTGTAACACTATGCTAGAGATGATATTTCTTGAAACCTTACTGATAACCTGATAATATAACTTTAGATGCTTTGTCTTGGGCGCATGGGTGGCTCAGTCAGTTGAGCATCTGCCTTTGGCTCAGGTCATGATCCCAGGGTCCTGGGATCAAGCCCCACATCGGGCTCCCTGCTCAGCGGGGGGCCTGCTTCTCCCTCTTCTTACCCTCTCCCTGCTCTTGCTCGCTCTCTAATAAATAAAAATCTTTAAAAAAAAATAAAAACTTTAAAAAATAGATGCTTTGTCTTTAAAACCACATAGACCAATATACTTGTACCTTAAATTAATATCTGAAAACTGCTCTGGAACATCTGGAGACAGCATCCCCTGGTCTTCTGTTTTATCAGGTTCAGAAGTCTGCAAAGAAGTCTTCAAACAACTCAAGTGACCTGACAGTTCCTTTTCAGAATTTCTTTTTTCTTCTTCAGGTGTATGCACCATGGATAGTACTTCACTGCTAACATTCTGGAGGAATAGTCACAGGAAATCAACCACAGTAAATCGGCACAAATGGATAATGTCACAACTGTGTGAACTTAAAGTAACTAGAAACTTCTGGGTTTTTAAAGATTTTATTTTTAGGTAATCTGTACACCCAACGTGCAGCTCAAACCTACAACTCCAAGATCAAGAGTCACATGGTAAAAAAAAAAAAAAAAGTCACATGATCCCCCAACTGAGCCAGCCAAGCAACCCCACTGGAAATATTTAATAAATTTTAGGGGCACCTGGGTGGTCAGTCACCTGGACGTCCAACTCTCGATTTCAGCTCAGGTCATGATTTCAGGGGTGTGGGATCATGCCCCACATTGGGCTTTGTGCTGACCATGGAGCATGCCTTAGATTCTTTCACTCTCTCCCTCTGCCCCTACAACATTCGCACTCTCTCTCACTCTCTTTCTAAAATAAAATAAAACTTAAAAATTTAAAAACAAAGAAAAAAGAAAATTTAAAAGTGGAGTGGGGGTGGGGGGCACCTGGATGGCTCAGTCAGTTAAGCATCCAACTCTTGGTTTCAGCTCATGATCTCAGGGTTCTAAGACTGAGCCCTACGTCGAGCTCCACGCTCAGTGCAGAGTCTGCTTGGGATTGTCTCTCTCCCTCTGCCCCTCCCACTCACTCTCTCTAAATAAATAAATAATCTAAAAAAAATAAAAATAAAAATAAAAGTGGAGTGGGACAGGAAATAAAAACTGAGAAAGACATTTGGTCGAAAGAAATAATTCTAATGCATGTTCATACTAGAGTTAGCACTAACTCAGTCCAATTCCCTACACTCCTTTTAGCTAAGAATAACTTCAAACTGACACTAAGAATGGTAACTTATCCACAATTAAATATTTTTTAAGTTTTTTTTTAAAAAAATGCATAGTTTCTTTAAGGTCCTAAAACACAGAATTTAGGGCTGGGAAAGACTTTAAGCTTTTAGAGATTTTAAATGTTATGGGATTTAAGAGCAATAATCACGGTTTTTATTTTGATAATTTTTCTCTGAAAAAATGTTCAAAAACAGTTTTTCTAAAGAACAGAAAAAGACATACTTTGATATTTAGTGAAGGCATAGTGCTGCAGCAACTACTACTGCTCTGCATTAAATCTGTGTCCATTTGTCTTGAGGTCCTAGCCTCTTCTGCTCCATTTTTCCTTAGAGAAATATCTATTTTTCCAGTTTTTTCCAAATCTGCAGCCATTTCTTCAGGAGCATTAATCTCTTCTGACCTGCTTTTCTTCAGGGAAATGTCTCCTCCAGTTTCTTCTGATTCTGCCTCTGGTTCTTCAGTAGCAGTCGTCTTTCCTGATACCTCTTCCATCACAAAAAGGTCTCTTTCTCCAGTTTCTTTAAAATCAATCTCCCTTTCCCCTATGGCACTGATCCCCACTAGTACCTTTTCCCTCAGGGAAGTTCCTTTTTCAATTTCTTTCCAATCTGTCTCCATTTCACCTTGAGTCTTGACCTGTGGGGCCTTTCCTTCTGTGTCTATTTCTCTTCTTTCAGTTTCTTCCAAATGTGTTTCTCTGTCCTCAGTAGCATCAACCATCTCTGGTACATTTTCCCTTACAGAAACCTCGCTTCCAGTTTCTTCTAAACCTGTTTCTACTTCATCTGTAGTGCTGACCTCCAAGGTATTTTCCTGTAAGGATATTTCTCTTCTTCCAGTTTCTTCCAAATCTGTCACTCTTTCCTCAGTGACATCAGACACCTCTGATATAGTGTCCCTTGGGGAAACCTCTCTTCCAGTTTCTTTCAAATCTGTCTCCATATCCACAGTGTTGTCCATCATTTCTGGTATCTTCTCTCTAGGAGAGTTGTCTCTTTCAGTTTTTTTTAAATCTGACTCCATTTCCTTAGTAGTATTAGCCTCCACTAATACCCTCTCCCTTGGTAAGGTTTCTTCCACTCTCGTAATTTCTCTCAAAGGTGCTGTGAATTGCCCAGATGCAACAATCTCCTCTGACACCTCTTCCTTTGAGAAAATTTCTCTTCTTCTAGCTCCTCTTCCTATATTCGGCTTTGGTTTCTGAAATCGAGTCTTTAGAACTGGGACTTTATTATCCTCTTGAATACTATATATTAAAAAAAAAAAAAAATACAAATTTTAAAGCATACTGCCAGCTGAAGAAATGATGGTTGAGAAAATACTACTGAAAGACGAGGAATTCTCAAACAAAAAAATAAAAAATAAATTAAGAAAGCCTCACGTATCTCTGGGTAAAACCTAAAAATTAAAGGAGAGGGGGAAAAAAACCCATGTTTTGAAATTACAAATTTTTAAAATAAATAGATCTACTCATAGAGAGACATGGATAAAGAGAAATCTATCAATAAAGTCAAGTACAGTAGTAGTCAACTGGCTCTGAACAGTCTCTAATTGTCATCCACACAATCCTTCCCAAATACTGGCTAAGGGTCCCCAGTCCTCTGCATTGGAGCTAGACCAATTTATGTCTACTATTCCTACCTCTTGGCACCTCCTATCTTTTATCCAGACATATGCCCTGCCATAAGAGTTAAACAACACATTTATGTGGCCAGATATCACCAGCATCTCAAACAGCCAGATTGAAGTATGATCTGAACAAGAAAGTATAAGAAAGGCCAGACTTCAAATGTAAAGATTGATAAAATACGAGTAATAGTTGAAACTACATAGTAATGCACAGAAGTCCACTATTCTGTTCTCACTACTTCTGTGTACATTGAGTATTTCCAAAGGAAAAACATTTTCCAAAGTATACTAATAATTCCATCGATTTTGTTTGGTACCCTCCAGAGGGGAAATAACAAAAGAAAGAGCCACATGTGGCTAGGAGAAATATTGGGTTTCTATATATGGGTTTTATAAAAAATTTATGTGAACCTTAAATAAAGGTCATATGTGGATCAATCTAATCCCAAAGAAGCAAATAGAAGAAAATAAGTTTCATTTCACATTTGGACACAGACATTTAATCTAACATGTATGTTAATTCAGGTCTAATTTATGATGAGTATATCAACTCATCAAATCACAAGTAACTGAGAAATTAACGTGGAAGTCATGACATAGGGGCGCCTGGGTGGCTCAGTCGCTAAGCGTCTGCCTTTGGCTCAGGTCATGATCCCAGGGTCCTGGGATCGAGCCCCCAGTCGGGTGCCCTGCTCTGTGGGAAGCCTGCTTTTCCCTCTCCCACTCCCCCTGCTTGTGTTCCCTCTCTCACTCTGTCTCTGTCAAATAAATAAAATCTTTTTTAAAAAAAAAGAAAGCTATGACATAAATCGCCCTGAAAAGTGAAGTTATATTGTGAATATTAGGTAATTTGATACACAAATATTAATCTGATTTGCTTTTGTTTTTAAAAATTGATTAAACATTCCTAAAACTTTATACTAAATTCAAAGATTACATAACCACTAAGATGATGCTTACCTTACACATTCATTAACGTTCATTTGAAAAAAATTATCTTCTTTCTCAGATTGTAATGTGAGGTCTTCAAAGTCAACATTTTTACATGACTGATCTTCTACTTGTTCAGGACTCTTAACAACAAACACATTTTTAAGGTTTCTCAATGAAACACCCATTTATATTTTATTATTTATTGCATTGAAAATTTTATCCAATTTGAGTACAAGGAAAATGGTAAACATTTCAAAATTATAAAATTATATTCAAAGGACACTTTTTTTAGTGTTATTTAAATATCTCTAAAAATTTCACAAGCTATACCTTCTACCTTATCTCAAAGCCCCCATTCTTTTCCTCCTAATCAGAAAGCAAGTTACAGCGCTTCAGTCTCGTCTATTAGAGTTATTCCCAGGGGTCTGTCTTCTGATTAGTACCATTACAGTATAGACCTTGAGAACTGTAACAAAAGAAATTCAAATCTAACTATGATCTGAACTCTTACCCTTATCACAAAGACTAGTTATTATGTAAATAACCTAAAATTCATCATCTTTTGTTCTTGGAATTCTATTGTAGTAGGAAGCTTTTAACATTTTACTGTGTTTAAGCCAGAGTTAAAATTCACATACCTAGCTATATTTTCAAAAAGGAAGCGTAATTCAAATACCTAAATGATGGGGAGGGGGAGGCAAGTCAAACATGATGTAATAAGATCAAAGCAGATGCTCCATTATATAAATGCCCAAAATCTAGATTGCTGAGAGTTAAATGGCTTTACAAGTAGCAAAGCTGCTGGCTCTGAGATTTTGGCTTTAAATTTAATATACAATGTACACAACTGTACAGTCTTGCCCTTTAAAGAGGGAGGTAAAAAAAGGCTTAAGTACTTGTTTAACAAAAAAAATGGCAAGAATCAGAGTACTTACATCTCTAGTAATACAGGATTGACTTTCATTCTTTTTTACATTGGCCTCAATTTTTTCCTGTGATGCAAGAATGTCTTTTCTTTCAGCAGCTTTACCTACATTTGGCTTCGGCCTTTGCAATCGGCCCCTCATTAGTCGTGCTGGTCTGACAGCCTTCGTTTGATCATCTTCCTGCAGACCAATTTTTTCACTAGAACTACAAAAGAATAGAATTATGGTTATTTTGAAGTCACATGTTTGTTTTCAGTATTCTCTTCTCCAAGGTATGAATAAGTAAACCATTTGGAATATAAAAATAATTACAAGTGTCCTCAAATACATCCTCAAAGATACTCCTGTTTCTATACCTTAACACTTT
Source organism: Phoca vitulina (assembly GCF_004348235.1). Classification (NCBI taxonomy): domain Eukaryota; kingdom Metazoa; phylum Chordata; class Mammalia; order Carnivora; family Phocidae; genus Phoca; species Phoca vitulina. The sequence continues at coordinate 55,432,058 of NW_022589709.1, forward strand.
GGGACAGACATACTCCTGGAACCCTAACTATAAAAATCATTTCATCACAAAACTGGAAAAAAATCTATATTTGACAGACACTTAATACCATTCTCCACTAAGAATACTACTAGTTTGTAACGTATACCTCCAGGGCACTAGACAAAGATTACGGCATAAATGTACAGTCCAGAATCCAATGGTTCAAATTAGTATTAGAATAAGACTTACTCTGAATCTGCATTCCCAGTTAAATATTCCCTTTTGAAACCTGCTATACATAAAATTATCCAGAAACATGTATCTTAACAATTAATCTAACAAGACTTTGTTAAAATCCTGTTAGTAAGTTGAGGAAGAAATGTGACTGCGAACCCAATGGATCCCTATCATAATTTATTTCTCCAGTAGCATAAAGATCACTACTGAAATGTTTCAACACACCTACAGTTAAGAGAAGACTTAAGTACACTAAACGGAAATAAAATTCAGACATTATCAAGTACAGAACTTATTAGAGTCATTCTTAAAAGCTACTACTTTTATTCTACTTCCTAAATACTTACGTAGATACAGTCTCAGCTTCTGGGTTCTCTCTCTCTGTATTCCCCATTCCAGAAATGTCCAATGTTTTCACTTTATCCTTTTCCGTATGATTCTATAAATTCAATTTTTTACATTTTATTGACTTAACATAAAAAAGTCCAAACTTCATAATAAATGGAAATTAAAACAATGACATTTCATTTTTTGTTCTTCTAATTATAAGAATTTTATAAATCATTGATGCAGCTGTGAACATTATAAAACATATAATCCCATCTAATAACTGACAGGAACAAAAACTGGTATATCCTTTCTGGAAAGCCTTTTGCCAATATGAAATCAAGAGCCTAAAAAACGTTCATACTCAGGGCACTTAGGTAGCTCAGTTGGTTAAGCATCTGCCTTTGGCTGGGGTCATGATCTCAGGGTCCTGGGATCAAGCCCCATGTTGAGCTCCCTGCTCAGTGGGAGAGTCTCCCTCTCCCTCTGCCCCTTCCCCCCACCGCTTGTGCACACTCGCTCTCTCTCCCTCTCAAATAAATAAAATCTATTTAAAAAGTGTTCATACTGGGGACGCCTGGGTGGCTCAGTCGTTAAGCACCTGCCTTCGGCTCAGGTCATGATCCCAGGGTCCTGGGATCGAGCCCCGCATCGGGCTCCCCACTCCGTGGGAAGCCTGCTTCTCCCTCTCCCACTCCCCCTGCTTGTGTTCCCTCTCTCGCTGTGTCTGTCAAATAAATAAAATCTTTAAAAAAAAAAAATGTTCATACTGTAATACCATTTCTAAGACTCTAAGTAAATATTCAGACAAAGTACAAGAATGTTTACTAGAACATTATATAAAATGCCAAACACTGCGAACAGACAAAATATCCAATAATGAGTAAATGGTTAAATTCAGTTATACCCACTGACAGAATATTATGAAGTCACTAAAGACCATGTTTTCAAAGGATATTTAATAATATGGAAAAATATTTAAGAAATGTTAAGAACCAAAGAAGGATACAAAACTGAATACCAATAAATTTTGTAATAGGAAAAGCTGGAAGGATATATGCTAAAAGGTTAGTTGCAGCTGGATAATGAAATCACAAGTAATTTTTGTCTTAATTTTTACAATAATCTGTAGCTTCCCAATTTTGTCGAATTTTACAAGACTATAATAATACGATTGTATTACAAGAAGTATAATAAAAAATATTTAACATAAGAGGGAAAAAAGCTAACACTTTAAAATGTATTTTAGCAAAAATAAAAAATTTATAACAATGCCAGCAGAGATATACAAAAACAGGAACATTCATTTAATGCCTGTAGCAGTGTAAATAAATTCTTTTTTTTTGACTGTCACTTGACAATGCATAACAAAAGCCAATAAATATTTAAAACACTCTGACTCATTAATCTCACCTCCTGTGGAAATTTATCCTCTGCTTTTTTCCTTAAGAAAGGGCTACTTACAAAACCATTTGCTTTTATTTATGAGAGTTTAAAAAAATGGAAACGATTTAAATGTCTACCATTAGAAAAATGCTTAGGTAAATTATTATGTTAACCTGATGCAGCTATTAAAAAGATTAACCCCAAGAAAAGGTTAATGAGTAGGTTCACATAAAAAAGTTTTAAATATTATGTATGTTATGATTAAAACCTACAGAAATGTTTTCATACATAAAAAGAAAGACAAAGATTATGAAGGACAGGAATATGTCAGTTTGCGGAAAGGACTACGGATATAATTTGATGGAAAACTGGTTAAAAACATTTTGAATACAAAATTTATGTAAGTAGGGGTGCCCGGGTGGCTCAGTCATTAAGCGTCTGCCTTTGACTCAGGTCGTGATCCTGGGTCCTGGGATCGAGCCCCACGTTGGGCTCCCTGCTCAGCAGGGAGCCTGTTTCTCCCTCTCCCTCTGCCGCTCCCCCTGCTTATGCTCTCTCACGCTCTTTCAAATAGATAAATAAAATCTTTAAAAAAAAAAATACTTTAATTTTTAAAAATTTAGATAAGTAAACAAAAGAGATTTTTCACTACTGAGTATGTTTGAAATGATATGTCCTAGGTTCTAAATGCATAAACAGGAGACAAGACACATTTAATATTCATGTGTTCTTGTATCTTTGTTTTAGTATCAGTTACATTATCATGTAGTTACAAACTAAACAGTTTATTCCCAACTACTTAGGGAAAATTTTTGTAATTTTATTTTCTATAAAGTGTCTTACTCCATACCTTTTCAACTGAAGTTTCTGCACGTAAACTCTTGCTCTCCGCATCTGTTTTACCTTGTGAAAGAACAGATTTCTTCCCAACTGCCCTTGATAAATTGGGTTTGGGTCTCTGTAGTTGTCTTCTTCCCATCAGTTTAACATTTCCTGACTGATCAGTTTCCCTAAAAAATGAATTATTTATTTTTTATTTTTTTTAATGAACATTATTTAAATAGCACCAACATGGAGGCACAGTCAAATAAAATTCTGAAAAATTCTTTAAAAATCCACTCAGAGGCAGAAAAGAAGTCCTTTAGGTTTACTTAGAGTAAGAGTAGCAAAGAGAATTGAAAAACAAGAGCCATGAGGAGGTAACTTATTTTACCAGATGCTAAAAAGAAACTATTCAGCATCAATAATTAAAACACTGGTACTGATATGTGAATAAACAGATAAATGAAACACAAAAGAAAATTTAGAAGATGACTTCAAAACACATGAAAGTAGTATATAAAAAAGGCAGCATTTCAAAACAGCGAGGATGAAATACAGAATTATGTACTGTTACAAATAATATCAAAGCAATGGTGATGTGAAAACTAACACTGGGAACTAAAATAAAATTAGCTCCATTCCTTGCACTGTACTCATAATATGTTCCAATGCATCAGAGTTAAATAAAGCCACACAGTAAACACGGATGAATTCTTTTATAACCTTGAGTTGGGGTAAGCCTTCATAAAGTTTAACTAAAAATTCAGGAGCCATGAAAGAAAAACAAAATTGAGAAATATAACCACATAAAAATCAAATACTTCTACATGACTAAGTCAGAAGTCAAACTACCAACCAAGAAAGCATGTTTTGCAAATCAAAAAACAAGGCTAATCTCCCTAAAATAAAAAGAGCTCCTACAAACAGTAGCATCAAAAACTCATTTTAAAAATGGACAAAGAGGGGCACCTGAGTGGCTCAGTCGTTTGAGTGTCTGCCGCCAGCTCAGGGCGTGATCCCAGGGTCCTGGGATCAAGCCCCACATTGGGCTCCCTGCTCAGCAGGGAGCCTGCTTCTCCCTCTCCCACTCCCCGTGCCTGTGCTCTGTCAAATAAATAAATAAAATCTTTAAAAAAAAAAAAAAAAAGGACAAAGAATATGAACTTAAAAAACAAAATAAAAATAGGTTTTAAAAAAAGCACAAATTAAGGGGGGAGGGAGACGTGCACACCTGTGCAAGCAAGCACAAATGTAATATTAGGAATTAGAGAATCTAAGGAGAATTATATACAAATGTTCGTTGTTCTATTGACTTTTCCTTAGGTTAGAAATTTTTAAAATAAAAAACTCAATAAAAACAAAGCGTTACATACCCCTGCCAAAAAAGGAAGAGTGAGATGGAGATAGTACACGGAAGTATTATTTTTTAATCTATTCGAGACCAGCATAAACCCTAGTTTGATAAACACCATTTTCTGTTAAGGGAGACATTTCTTACAATGTTGGTGGGAATGTAAACTAGTATAACTCCTATGAAGAACACTTTGGAAGTATCTCTCACAATTCTCAATGTGTATATGTGTATACACACACACATATATACATTGCAGCAAGCAATTCCAGTCTGAATATTCACCCTACAAATACAGATGACCTTTGAACAACACAAGTTCAAGCTGTGTGATTCCACCTATACACAGATTTTTCTCAATACAGTACAGTACTGTAAATGTATTTTCTCATTATTATTTTAAGGCATTTTGTTTCTCTAGCTTACTTTAATTGTAAGATTACAGTATATAATACATATAACATACAAAACATGTGTCAATCAACCAATTACGTCATCAGGCTTCCAGTCAACAGTAGACTATTTGTAGTTAAGTTTTGGAAGAGTCAAAGTTATTTGTGGATTTTCAACTGCAAAGGGGTCAGCATCCCTAACCACTGTGTTGTTCCTAAGGGTCCACTGTACTTACATACAGTCAAAGGATAGAAATTAAAGATTTTAAGCACTGTTTGAAAAAACAACCTATCTAGCTATCAGCTGGGCTTTGATAATATAAACTCTAATCCATCTATACACCAGGACACTATGAAGTGCTCGCTTCAGCAGCACATATACACCAGAACACTACATATTATGCAGCTACTCAAAATAATAAAGAAGATCTTTATGCAAAGATATCAAGACATAAAACCAAAAAACTGCAAAATGGTGTCTGTGTGTGTGTATATAACACACACACACTATCATTAGGATTTTAGGAAGAGTAAAAAAAATATAAAGAACATACATTTGTATTAGTTTTAAAGTACTTTTTTTAAATCTCTGAAAGAATAGAAGCAATAAATTACACAAGTTACTTAGAGCGAACGTGGACATGGAAGGAGGGATATTTCACTCTATATCTTTTTATACTTCTAGGTGTTTGAGCCATAAGACCATATTGCCTATTCCAAACACTAAATTTTTATTTAAAAAAAAAGTTTCATTCTCATTGTGACTGTGCTTTACTGAAAATAAGTTTAAGAATTCATAAACTAAACAGCCTTTAAGCCTATATGAGGAGTTAAGGAGGGACCCAAAAAGGAAGTCTGAATTTCTGAGCTATGTCTCTTCAAAGGCAGATTCTTGTAGTGCTTTTATTCTGTTTTTAGTGCAAATGTTAATCAGTATCTGCACACTAGAAAACATAATAATTTCTTTAAAGTCATCAATATCAAAAATCTACAACTTTGAAAAATTACTCAAACCAAGTAAAAGTATCTAACAGCAAATGTTAAGGCTTCCAAATTATTTTAGGATTTCAGCATAAGTCACCACTATACATAAAATTCCTATCATGGTTATCTATTAAATATGAAAGAGAATCTTTCTGTAATGAAATACAAAGTGATAAGCCTTTATGTCACAATCAGACCATAGTACAATTATATATTAAATGGTGTACCGTCCCTTTCTAATCCCTAAAGAAAGCAACATTATCATTTCTTAAATAAGAAATCATCACAATTTTGAAAGTAAATTTTAAAATCCTACCATGTAAAATACTTACAATGATTTATTTTTTAGGTCAACACTGCTTTCTTCTGTACAACTACTTTCCACATTATTCACTTCACACACTGAGGTAATTCCAGCTTCTGATAAAGGCAAATCTGAAGGGCTTGATTCTGAAGCTTCAGTTGCTAGTGAGGTTGCATCTTGTTGATCACTAAGCAAACGAAAACACATCAGGAGGAAAAGAATTCTTAGTGATACATGTTTAATAGTATCTACTTAAAATATTTTTTAACATATAAAACCAGTTAGAAAACGATACTTCATATTTTGGAATTATCAATATAAATATTTTGACTTTTCTATGATCCTTCTTGTACCATGTTGTTAAAAGCTGTATCTTTAGGGGAGCCTGGGTGGCTTGGTTGGTTAGGCTACCAACTCTTGATTTCAGCTCAGGTCATGATCTCAGGATGGTGAGATCAAGCCCCAAGTTGGGCTCCACAATGAGCGTGGAGGCTGCTTAAGATTCTTAACTATAGGGAACAATCTGAGGGTTGCTGGAGGGGAGGAGGATGAGGGATGGCGTAATGGGGTGATGGGCATTAAGGAGGGTACTTGATGTAATGAGCACTGGGTGTTATATGCAAGTGATGAATCACTAAAATCTACCCCTGAAACTAATAATATACTATATGTTAACTAACGTGAATTTAAATAAAATCTTAAAAAAAAAAAAATGCTTTCTACAAAAAAAAAAAGATTCTCTCTTCCCCTCCCTCTGCCCCTCTCTCCCCACTCGCATACACTTCCTCTCTCTCAAAACCAAACAAACAACAAAAAAATCTGTACCTACAGAGAAAGAGTACCCACAAATTAAAAGGCATAGGAAAACACTCAAGAAGTCAAAATGAAAAATTCTTAATTACATGGGGTTGACAAATCTATGTGTAAAATCAGAGCAATATTTAGGAATAATCTCTCATCAAAATCTTACACAGGCAGGCCCTGCTTTGCATGGTACTCTGTTAACCAAAAGTTTTATAAATCCAAGGACACAGTGCCAATATGCATAAGCTGCAGTTAGCACTGTATGCCAAGAGAAGACTGCCATATTACGAAATATCCAACTAATAATACCATAAATCATGGCCATGTACTAACTGGCACCCAGAATGAACACATAAGACATTTAACTAGAGAGGGAGCACACACAAGCAGGGGGAGTGGCAGGCAAAGGGAGAAGCAGGCTCCCTGCTGAGCAAGGAGTCCAATGCGGGACTTGATCCTAGGACCCTGGGATCATGACCTGGGCCAAAGGTAGACGCTTAACCGACTGAGCCACCCAGTGTCCCTGTAGCCTTTAATCTATCAGAAATTTAGCATAGAGGGTGAAATAAGGATCTAATACTATCTAATATTAGATAGATCTACCCATCTAATGAATATTTCATTCAATCTTCACCCACTAATTTCTAATGCTACCTTTGCTATTTATCAGATTCCTAAATTTTTCCCCCTAGGCTTTATATTCAGTTCTGCTGAGTCAATCTGTCCCTGTGCCAGTAACATACTAATTACTCTAGCTTAAAGTATTAATATATTTCCTCCCCAGAAATGTTGTTTTTCAAGTTGTCTTTACCACTCATGACCCTTTGCTCTTGTGTAATTAATAATTTTAGAATCGGCTCACTGTTTTACAAAACCAGTTAGGATCTTAACAGTCATTACAGGGTTGTTTTTCCCCTAAAAAAGCCATAGTACCTTTTATGTGTAGTTTATGAAATTAGTTGTATCTCTGAAGTCACAATTTAAATTCTGTCACCTAGCAAATTAAGGACCCAAGGTCCATGGGCTCAGCTTCAAAGAAACTATTAATCTTCCGAATTGTATAAACAAACTAGCACAAATAGACAAGTGCGACAGTATCAAACTAAAAAGCTTCAGCAGAGCAAAGAAAATAATCAACAAGGTCAAATAACAACCTATGGAATGGGAAAAAATATTTGTAAACCATATATCTGACACAAGCTTAATATCCAAAATATAAAAGGAATGCCTATAATTCAATTAAAATAACCTAATTAAAAAATATGAAAAGGAAATGAACAGACATTTCTCCAAAGCAGACAAACAGCCAATAAGTATATGTAAAGATCCTCAATATCACTTAGGGAAATGCGAATCAAAACCACAATGAAGTATCATCTCACGTATGTCTGAATAACCATTTTCAAAACAAAGAAAAAAGAAAATAATAAGTGTTGGTGAGCATATGGAAAACTGGTATCTTTGTGCACTGCTGATGGGAAGATAAAATAGCACAGCCACTGTGAAGAAAAGTAGAGAGGCTCCTCAAAAAGTTAAAAATAGAATAGAGGGGTGTCTGGCTGGCTCATTCAGTAGAGCATGTGACTCTTGATCTCAGAGTTGTGAATTTGAGCCCCACATTGGGGGCAGATTACCTAAAAAAAAAAATAAAATGTCAAAAAAAATTAATAGAGCTATCATATGATTCAGCAATCCCTCTTCTGGGTATTTTTCTGTAAGAAATGAAAACAGGACCTCAAAGAGGTATCTACATTCTAATGTTTATTTAAAATAGCCAAGAGAGGGGTGCCTGGGTGGTTCAGGGGTTAAGCGTCTGCCTTTGGCTCAGGTCATGGTCCCGAGGTCCTGGGATTGAGCCCCACATCGGGCTCCCTGTTCAGCAGGAAGCCTGCTTCTCCCTCTCCCACTCTCCCTGCTTGTGTTCCCTTTCTCGCTGTGTTCTCTGTCAAATAAATAAAGCTTTAAAAAAACTAAACAGCCTAAATGTTCACTGAGAGATGAATGAAGAAAATGTGATATATGCACACAACGGACTATTATTTGGCCATTAAAAAAAAAAGGAAATACTGTCAAATGCTGCAACACAGATGAAACCTGAAAACATTATGCTAGGTGAAATAAGCCAGTCAGGGGTGCCTGGGTGGCTCAGCTGGTTAAGCGTCCCACTCCTGATTTCGGCTCAGGTCATATCTCAGGTTGTGAGACTGAGCCTTGTGTCGGGCTCCATCCTGAGAGTGGAGCCTGCTTGGGATTCTCTGTCCCCCTCTCTCTGCCCCTACCCTGCCCCCCCGATGCTTGCTCTCTCCCCCCACCAAAAAAAAAGGAAAAAGAAACCCATGCAAACATTAACCACAAGACAGCTGTAGCAAAGTAATCACCAGAACAAAGAGAAATATCAGAATGATACACACAAATGATAAAAGGGTGATTTCACCAAGATACAACAATTCTAGATATGCATGCACCTAACGAGCTTCAAAAGACATGAAGAAAAACAAATAGAACTGAAAAGAGTAACAGGCAAATTCATAATTACAGTTGGAGACTTCATACTCCCCCCTTAGTAACTGATAGAAGATGTAAACAAAGTCAGTAAAGGTATAGAAAAATACCTTGATAAAAGGATAGGGTCAGCTCTTTTCTCAGTTTTTTCACTGGAGGATAAATCCACAATGTCATCCATGTTTCGTATGCAAGAAAGCTTCTGTTCCTTATTGACTTCATCTTCATTTATCTCAGGCCTTAAAGACTGACCTTTATCTATGAATACAAAATGCATGTTATTCTAAAAAATGAAAACATCTACTTTTTAAAGCACAAAGGAATTTACATAAAAAAGTGTTTTTCCTATAAATCATTAATCCATTCCACATTCAAGTTCCTATATGTAAGGCAGAGATCTTAATTTAATTAATTTATTTATTTTTTAAGATTTTATTTATTTATTTGACAGAAAGAGACACAGTGAGAGAGGGAACACAAGCAGGGGGAGTGGGAGAGGGAGAAGCAGGCTTCCCGCTGAGCAGGGAGCCCCATGCGGGGCTCGATCCCAGAACCCTGGGATCATGACCTGAGCCAAAGGCAGACGCTTAACGACTGAGCCACCCAGGCGCCCGAGATCTTAATTTTAGAACATTAATGAAAAGATAATCAACTTAAAATTGTGTAAGTTGTAACTGTGTTTTGAGGATCAGCCCAAATTTCCTGGGTAGTTTACAGCATTCTCCTTTTATCTTGCTTAAATTTTAAATGGTTAAAATTATTTGTTCTATATAGCTAGTTAGGAAGCTACAGGTAGACTGGCCTATTCTGCTCCTTCAGAAGAATCATAATTAATAACACAGTAACTGCTATCATTTATTTAGTACTTACTAAGTGACAGAAACTCTAAGCCCATCAAATGCATTATCTCATTTAATATTGAAAACAGTCCTATTAAAAGGTGGTAAACCCATCAGAGAAAAAGAACCTGAGTTCAAGATCTTAGGTGACTTACCCGAGGTCATATTTAGCAAACAAAAAAAGCTGGAATCTAAACCAAGGTCTGTTTGATTTCCAAAGTCCAACTTCTTAATTACTGAGCTATTCTGCTTTTTATGTAATATCTTTAATAGAAAACCACAAGTGAGTATAATATTGTGATGCCTATAAATTATACTATGCTACTACCACGACTCATTTATTAAAATCATATTGGTAAAACTAAACTACATAAAATTTAAATTCTATAGAAAGGTTTTTCTGGTTTGCTACTATCTTCTTCTTCTCTATTTACTTGGTTATCTACTTTAAGTAATCTACATATGAATTCTTAAGAGACTAAAAATGCCTGAATCTCTTAGCCCTCATTCCCTAGCAAATCCTGGGTGTCAAAATGCCTGCATTCTAAGGGAGCTATAAAAAAAATAGAAAAGAAAGCAAGCAAGCAAGCAAGGAAGGAAGGAAGAAAGAAAGAGAGAAAGAAAGAAAAAGAAAGATCGAAGGAAGGAAGGAAGAAGGAAACTGATTTCAGTAGCTCTTTTATAAAAATTAAACAACTTATTGTGGATTCAAAGGTGCTCTGTAGAGGTAGAACATGAACACCTGTGATTTATTAAGATACACAAGCATTATACAGTTAACTATACACATTGTTATGACTTCTAATCACTGTTTGGTTTTAAGTAAAAAAAGATCAAGACCTGAGCTGAAATCAAGAGTTGGATGCTTAACCGAATGAGCCACCCAAGTGCCCCAGAAACATACTTTAGAGAAAAATTTCCCCAGTTCACTTTGGTTTCTTTACCCCTCAACAATAAACTTCTTTCCTTTAAAAACAAAAGGATTTAACACAGTAACATGAATATAGAATACAAAACTTAAACGTTACTAATTGCTACTACTCAGAAGTATTTAAATTACGTATCATACTATAGTACACATTTTCTCAAGTAATACAGGAACTATTAATATATTTAAGAAACTTACTTTTGTATTTTTCTCCTTTAGAATGACCTAACTGAACAGTGGCATTTCCTGAAAGATTTTTTACTTCCTGTTTACCAACTTCATCCTGATTCTTTCTTCTTCTTTTCTTTTGATTTAGGTTTGGTTCTAATGCAATCTGTTCTGAATCCTGTCCTGTTAAAGTCTGAGACTGTTGTTCTTCTTCAACTATCTGAGCATCCTTTTGAGGTGATTCTGTGTCTGAAATTTTGGTGCTCGGAGACACATCTGGATCATCATTTCCTCCTTCACTGGCAACTTTTTTCACTTTGAAAATAAAAGATATTGTTACAAACACATAAATAACCTACAGAAAAAAAATTTTTTTTTTAAGATTTTATTCATTTGAGAGAGAGAGAGCGCGCACAAACTGGGGGAGCAGCAGGCAGAGAGAGAGGGAGAAACAGGCTCCCCGCTGAGCAGGGAGCCCGACGTGGGGCTCGATCCCAGCACCCTGGGATCATGACCTGAGCCGAAAGCAGACGCTTAACCCACTGAGCCACCCAAGTGCCCCAACGAAAAATTCTTAAAGATGGAGAAGATAAATACTGAAGGATATCTGGGCAAAAATTTGAAGACAACCTAACACGTCCAACTGGGAATGACTAAAGAAGTTATAGTACACTTACACTATAAAAATCCATAAAAATCCACACAACAAATAATAATGAGGTAGGCGTATAAGTAGTAATATGAAAGATTTCAAAAAATATTGTTGCACAAAAAACTCAAGTTGCAGAAAACATATATAGTATGATGTCATTTTTTTTTTTTTTTTTAAGATTTTATTTATTTATTTGACAGAGAGAGACACAGCGAGAGAGGGAACACAAGCAGGGGGAGTAGGAGAGAGAGAGAAGCAGGCTTCCCGCGGAGCAGGGAGCCCGATGCGGGGCTCAATCCCAGGACCCTGGGATCATGACCTGAGCCGAAGGCAGACGCTTAACGACTGAGCCACCCAGGCGCCCGTATGATGTCATTTTTATTAAGCAAAAACAATTACATATCCTCTAAGACACACATACATTTGAATAAAGGAGTTTACTAATGGTTATCCCTAGAAAATCTGGACAATTTGATTTGAGGGCAGGGTACAAAAGAGAATTCAACAAATTTATTTTCTGCACCATTTGTTTTTCAATGTACAATCTTTTTAACAAATATTTTTAAACAATTTCTAGTGCCCTTTTTATGAAGGCATATTCACAGTTAACTGTATCAAAAGATGAAAACAAGGGGTGCCTGGGTGGCTCAACTGGTTAAGCGACTGCCTTCAGCTCAGGTCATAATCCTGGAGTCCCAGAATCGAGTCCCACATCGGGCTCCCTGCTCAGCAGGGAATCTGCTTCTCCCTCTGAACCTCCCCCCTCTCGTGCTCTCTCTCTCATTCTCTCTCTCAAATAAATAAAATCTAAAAAAAAAAAAAAGATGAAAACAATAAAGTTTAAAAAACCAAACAAGAGAGATCACCATGGAGACATCAACCAAAAACAAACTTAACTTCACAACCATGGTCGATCAAGACATCTTCTCTAAAAATATCTAATCTTAAAAAAATAGTAAAATTCAGTGTCATTTACTTTTGTTAAAAAAAGTCATAACAAGATTTTAAAACTGAGAAGACAATACTGGATTCTCTTATCAGAATAATAAACAGTAATTTTTAAATTCTGAGACTTGTAATAATATATCTGAAAAGTTCTCACATTAAGATACAATGACTTACTTATGCTTTCATCTGTTACATAATAATCACGTTAATACATCTATTTTAATCTCTGAGGGCCATGTATAGTAATGGGATAGAGCTAAACATTCTTCATGACTGAAGAATGAAATAATTTTGTAGTTACCAATACTATGTTTAAAATGATACAGACATCATGGTCCAGAAAAAGAAATATTGGACTGCTCTGTGCAGAAGAGAGTTAATGTAGCAGGCCTCACTGCTATCCCTTCAAAGTCCTGCTTAAAAGGTTGGCCTTTGGGCTGTGTCTGGAAACTTGGGCTTGGGGAGAATTCACACCAGCCTGACAAAAGTGGCCTAAAATGTTTGTACAAACAAGGTGGTTTATGCTGAAAAACTATTTTCATTTTGGGAGTTCTGAATTCTGACATGTGCCAGGCAGAGGGTGTCTACATGACCAGCTTCCAATAAAAACCTTGGATATTCAGTTTCTAACAAGCTTTGCTGGTAGACAACTTGTTATGTATCTCATCATGACTTGTTACTACAGGAATGAAGCATAACCTGTGTGACTCTAGGAGAGAGGACTGGTAAGCTTGCACCTAAATTCCCCTCCACTTGGAGCCACATGTCTTTCCCTCTGCTGATTTTATTCCGTATCCTTTCACTGTTACAAATCTCAGCTGTTTGTACAACTATATGTTGGATCTTGTGACTCTCTGAGCCAATAATCAAACCTAGCAGTAGTCTTGGAGACCCCCAAAGCAGGCTCTTACGGCCCTAGGCTCGAGTCCTGCCTCTGTCACTACTAAAACTGTGAGACCTTAGGAAAAAGGAACAAGATCTCCAGGGCTGTTTCCAAGTGACTAAAACAAACGGAAAGGGTCTGGGATGTGGACTACCTAACATACAAAGTTCCCTATAGTTCCATGATTCTTTAAAGTACTGGATAGAGCTAAACATTGTCCTCCTAGATCAGAATTCAAATAATTAAGAAAATATCTGCTATGGGGCGCCTGGGTGGCTCAGTCGTTAAGCGTCTGCCTTCGGCTCAGGTCGTGATCCCAGGGTCCTGGGATCGAGCCCCACATCGGGCTCCCTGCACCGTGGGGAAGCCTGCTTCTCCCTCTCCTAATTCCCCTGCTTGTGTTCCCTCTCTCGCTATGTCTCTCTCTGTCAAATAAATAAATAAAATCTTTAAAAAAAAAAAAAAGAAAATATCTGCTAAAAATACAAATACCTACATATAAACAAGGTTCTACCCAGTACAAGTCAACATTAACCCTCAGAAATAAACTGTGCTCGATATTATACTAAGCAAAATAAGTCAATCAGAGAAAAGACAAGTATCATATGGTCTCACTGATATGAGGAATTTGAGAAACAAGGCAGAGGATCATAGGGGAAGGGAGGGAAAAATGAAACAAGACAAAACCAGAGAGGGAGACAAACCATAAGAGACTCTTAATCTCAGGAAACAAACTGAGGGTTGCTGGAGTGGTGGGGGTGGGAGGGATGGGGTGGCTGGGTGATGGACATTGGGGAGGGTATGTGCTATTGTGGAGCGCTGTGAACTGTGTTAAGACTGATGAATCACAGATCTGTACCCCTGAAACAAATAATACATTTTATGTTAAAAAAAAAAAAAAAAGGTAAAAAAACTGTGCGCAAACAATACAATTCAGTCACAAGCAGAAGTATCAGAGTTCCATTTTTTAAATATTAGAACTTTGTGCCAGGTTTTACAAAGGAAAATGATGATAAATAACCAAACATGACACCCCCAAATTCCAATGGTCTTTTATTAGCTACAACTATGCCCTAGATGCAAGAAAGATGTTAAATAGCCCAGTCATGCCAATTATAAAATTTACACGGAAGTACTATTTTGGGTGAGATAACTAAAAGACTGGAGAAAAATCAATTCTCCCCAATGGATGCCCAGATGATCTAAACGACATAGGAATGCTCAAAGACTTGAGGGACAACATTCCAAGTCTATTATTATTAATAGAACACTCTTTTACTTTACCTTTTACATTTTTCCGTGGTTTAGAGGATTTCTTCTCCTTTAAACTCTGATTTTTAACAGATTTTTGTTTTCTTTTCTCTTCTTCAGCAAGAACTTTCTGAAGCAAATGAGCAAAAAAATCGAAGTCAAAAGGGCGCTTTTCCTCTGTTATAAAAAAAAAAGAAAAAGAACCTTCAAGTTTTTATTTTAAAAAAAGAAAGAATTTTCAAGTATCATGATATCAAAAGCAAATGGGGGGGGAGCCTGGGTGGCTCAGATGGTTAAGTGTCTGCCTTCAGCTCAGGTCATGATCCCAGCGTCCTGGGATCGAGTCCCGCATCAGGCTCCCCGCTCCGCGGGAGGCCTGCTTCTCCCTCTCCCACTCCCTCTGCTTGTGTTCCCTCTCTCGCTATGTCTCTCTTTGTCAAATAAATAAATAAAATCTTTAAAAAAAAAAAAGCAAATGGGCTTATTAGCAGGAGAATGCATAACCAACTCTAGTCACTGTAGTAGTCAGACAAAGGAAAATCAAGCAATAAAAAGGAATAAGCTACATTAGTTTAAAAAAATTTAAAAAGAAAAAAAATAAAATTTAAAAAGGAACTATGTACTGATATAAGTGATATTATAGGAAAATTTCAAAAATGCTGACTAAAAGAAGGCAGACATAAAAGAGTACATACTGTATGATGCCATGAATAAGAAGTTCTAGAATAAGCTAAACTAATTAACCTATGATGATTCAAATAAAAACAGCGGTGGCCCTGCATCAGGATAGCTGTGGAAACTGACTAGAAGAGGATACGAGGGGCCTTTCTGGAGTGATGAAAATGTTCCATACCTTGTTTTGGGTGGTGGTTACACGGCTATACTCTTTGTCAAAACCCAAACTATAAACTGCACTGTAAGTAAATTATCAATCAACTTTAAGACTGATTAGTATGACTAATTCCTCAAAAGCCTCTCTACCACATATCCTCTCTTATCACAACCCTTTCACTGTTTACTCTTCCAAGTATCAACAAAGAAGGAAGTAAATGAATTTTGATCAGGACCACTCTCACTAAATACCCAACAACATCATTACATCAGAAAGAGCCATGAACAGGGTGCCTTGCAGGCTCAGTCAATAGACTGAGTCATGGGATTATTGATCTCAGGGTGTGAGTTCAAGCCCCATGTTGGACGTGGAGCCTACTTTAAAAAAGAAAAAGAAAGCCATGAACAAACCAGGAATGAATCCATTACAGGAGTCAAATCTTTGCATAACATCTACATCTAACAATACAGTGAAGGTAGAAAAAATTATGCTCTATATACATAAGCCCCAAGATTGGTTTAATTGCCTCAGAAAAAGAGGTATACAGGGGTGCCTGGGTGGCTCAGTCAGTTAAGCCTCTGCCTTCGGCTCAGGTCACAATCCCAGCATCCTGGGATCGAGCCCCGCACTGGGCTCCTTGCTCAGCAGGGAGCCTGCTTCTCCCTCTCCCTCTGCCACTCCCCCTGCTTGTGCTCTCTCGCTCTGTCAAGTAAATAAATAAAATCTTAAAAAAAAAAAAAAGGAAAAGGGGTATATACTGTAACAAAAATAAAGTAGCCTCAAGAAACAAAGCCCAAACCTAGGATTCCTGAAGGCCCTATTTATTGTGGACCCAGCCTTTTTCTGTTCTGACCATCCACAACAATGATTCTGAAAAATACAGCATTAAAATCATTCTCAAGAGGATGGGGCACCTGGCTGGCTCAGTAGACAGAGCATGCAACTCTTAATCTTGGGGTTGTGAGTTCAAGCCCCACAATGGACCTAGAGATTGCTTAAATAAATAAACTTTAAAAAAAAAGTAATTCTCAGAGGAATTGAAAATACAAGTTATATGTAATGTATGGTGATTAACATAACATAATAAAATAAAAAAAACAGTAAAAAAAAGAAAATAGAAGTTATAAAAGAAAAAAAATTGAGGTTTTTTTTTTTTTTAATTTTCCACCACAAAGCACCCAAATCAGTGAATTTAACAGTTTTCTATTATAATGGTTTTAACAATGGCTCCACACCCCCATAAAGACTTTACAGATCTATAGATTCTTTTCTGATTATAATGCACTGAATGTAATGCACAGTTTCAAGACCACCTCTCCGAAATGGAGAAGGTTGACGACCAAAACAATCCAGATCTTCCAGGAGCCATTCCTGGAAGTCGTGTCCCTGAGGACCCAAAACAACATTGGGTGTAGAGTCCAGTCATCTACCTTAGTGTCTACTCGTAAACACACATGCTATACAACATTAGTCCTCACTTGAGGTTTTGTTCTGAGATTAGCACTACAGCAACACTGAATACATTTATTTATCATGAAACATTGATAACTATCTTCCAAAGACTAGAGGTACTTTATTTTTTTTAAATAGGTATCAAATCTTTGTCTGTCTTTTAAGTTTATTTATTTATTTTTTTAGTAATCATTACAATCAACATGAGGCTCTAATTCATAATCCCGAGATCAAGAGTCACAAGCTCTTCTGACTGAGCTAGCCAGGCGTCAGGCATTCCTACAGGTACTATTTTAAACAATGCATTCAATTTTGTTTTTCTGTACAGATCGCTTGATGTTTTCCTCTGGACTCAAAAAGAAAAAAATGTTAATTTCAATGAGGCTATTACTCAAAAGCTGAAAAATATCTATCATTCCTTCAAATCAGGTGTAAATTCAGATACCATCTTTTTAGACAAAACGTTCCTGACCACTCAATCCACACATCCACTCCTCACTCCCTCTTTTTTCTTCTTCTTAGAAATTACTCACTTTCTGCAATTAACCATGCTTACTGACTTTATCTTTCCCCCAACTAATTAGACTTACGGCTCTAAAAACAAGCTTCTCATCTGCCCTGTTCACCAGTATATCCTCAATGCCTAGAACATTAACTAGCACACAGGAGGTATTCAGTATTGTTAACTGAATGACCACAAGAAGGAATAATCTATAGTATAAGTTCTTCCAGAAACAACTTCTTCTTGAATACAGTTCCCTCAAAATAAAAAACATTTAGAAATGGTGTCTTCAGGGGGCACCTGGGTGGCTCAATCAGTTGAGCGTCCAACTCCTGATTTTGGCTCAGGTCATGATCTCGGAGTTCTAGGATCGAGCCCCGAGTCAGGTGCTCAGCAGGGAGTCGGCTTGAGATTCTCTCACTCCCTCTCTGCTTCTCCCCCGCATGAGATCCCTCCATCTCTCTCTAAAATAAATAAATAAATCTTTAAAAAAAAAATGGTATCTTCAGTTCCTTTATAACTTCTGGAACTCAGAGCTCTGCTTACTTGCTTCTTGATGTTTTAGCTTATCCCTTGCCTACAGATCTGTTTGTTATCAGCTCCCAGACCTGCACTGCTAAAGAGAAAAATCTCGTCTCATTCTTCCTATGACAATAAAGAGGCAAAACAAATCTAAAACACAATGGACTAAACACAAAAGATTGGTCATTTTTTAAGATCTCCAAGTGGTATGTTGTAAAAGAGGTCTTAATACTTACGAAAGGCTTTGTCTATTCTCCATCCATTTGTTTTCTCTTCACGTTTAAATTTATTCTGTTAATAAAAGAAAAAAAAACCTATAGTAATTTTCTCCCATTAAAAAAGTGAAGAGTAGGGGCACCTGGGTGGCTCAGTCGTTGGGCATCTGCCTTCGGCTCAGGTCATGATCTCAGGGTCCTGGGATCGAGCCCCATATTGGGCTCCCTGCTCAGCGGGAGGCCTGCTTCTCCTTCTCCCACTCCCCCTGCTTGTATTCCTGCTCTCGCTATCTCTCTCTGTCAAATAAATAAACAAAATCTTAAAAAAAAAAAAAAAAAGTGACGATTACAGAGGTGCCTGGGTGGCTCATCGGCTAGGCATCAGCTCAGGTCATGATCTCAGGGTCGTGAGATGAAGCCCTGCTGAGACTCCACACTGTGCATAAAGCCTGCTTGAGATTCTCTCTCTCTCTCTCTCTCTCTCTCTCTCTCTCTCACATTCCCTCTGCCCCTCCCCCTTGCTCACACGTGCATTTTTGTGTGTCTGTCTCTCTCTCTAAAAAAATTAAAAGGTGGGGCACCTGGGTGGCTCAGTCAGTTAAGCACCTGCCTTCAGCTCAGGTCATGATCCCAGGGTCCTGGGATCAAGTCCCACGTCAGGATCCCTGCTCAGTGGGGGGAGCCTGCTTCTCTCTCTCCCTCTACTGCTCCCCATGCTTATGCTTTCTCTGTCTCTCTCTCTCTCAAATGAATAAATTTTTAAAAATCTTTAAAAAAAAAAATAGGGATGAAGATTTATACTGAGCTCCCTGAACCTCCTTATAATCAACAACATAAATCAGCAATGGAAGCTAAGTTTACAGAGAATACAAAAAAATATAGTCAATTAGCCTGGTAACAGATCAAACCGTAATCAATTAAGCTAACCAGTATTAGCTTTTTAAAAACTAATATATTCACATCAAGTTAAACATCTTATGTTGTTATTCTAATGTTTGTTATGACATGGAGGAAAGACTGTAAAGAAACAACTAAGCAAATTTTTGAGTCAGGCAGTTTATCTTTAGAGCCTTCTTTATATTAAGGCACATTTCTTGATTTTCTGAGCACCAAAGATCACATCATTCTCAGCTGAACACCAGATTAAGATGGAGATGGTTAAAGTTTAAGGTTCCATCCAAAAGTCATTATGAAGTCTGAGAGTATAAGCCTGTGTTTGAGAATGTCAAAAATGTATGCATATCCTGCAGGAGCAAATAATCACCAATCTCTCCCTTCTATAAATCAGTAGTCTAAAAGCTTTTGTTGAAAATACAAAAATCAAACTTTTTATTGGAAAAAAATAGAGAAAAATTGCACAAAACAAAGAAGCACTTCGTGGCGCCCTTCTTCCCTCTGAAAAAGTCTAACCACTAACCTGACTTTAAAAGAACTCACTTTCTTGCCTTTCCTTACTGTTTATCATTCAAGGGCACATCTTTAAACTCTTTAATTTAACCTTGCCCATTTTTTAAAAACTTCATAGGACTTTAACATATTTTTATCTATAGGTTATTCTTCTTTTCCAGTCTTTATTTTCTTCATAAAACTTATTACCAAGTAACATCAAACTTTTCAAAGATGATCATCTTTCTCCTACAAAGATTATATTATTCTTTAAATGTCTCCTCAGAAGTTACCTCCAAAAGGCTATCATCACTAAATTAAATATCCTAAGAGAAATGCCAATCAGCTTTAGGCATTATTCAATTTTAAAACATTACTACATGATATTTCACTTAAATGAGAATATAATTGAGAACAATTTAAAACATTTTAAAAAATGTATTGTTATTTCACTGAATTTATAGGCAGGAACTATTCCAGACTAAATTCCATGATTGTAAAATAAATCCCATTATAGTCACCTCTAATGCTGATAAAGTAACTGGTTACAGGCTTACTCAACACATCCAACCACACCAAAAATAACTTTACCACTGAACAAAATAAATGAATCAACTATTTCCAAACACTAGACAATAGCAAGAGCAAAACTACAACTCCACATTTCCAGAGAGAATGGAAACATTTAAGATGTGCCAATGTTCACTCTAGCTCTCTGACTGGGCTACATTTCCTAAACAATGAAAAGGAAATAAAGGCCAAAGGGAGCAGAACTCTCACTAAGCCAAGGAGGTAGAGAATCTCGGGGTTCTAGAGAAAAGAGAGCTATTTAAAAGGGGAGCCTCACAAGCCTAGTAGAAGTATCCCATGGGTCCTTATTCTATATCTGGGTTCCACATGCCCAAAGCATGAAGCCTAAGAGAGAACAACTCCTCCAGGAATGAGAGCAGAAGAAAGATACTAGCAGTCACATAACACAGTGAGGTGATAGAATTCTAGCCCACACAAATGGAAAGTTAACACCCAAACATTTACTCCAGACACCAGAAAAGCCACCTGTTAGAGGTAAGGACCACAGTCTTAGAGCAGCCTTTCTCAATTGGGGTTCTAGCAGGAGAATTAAACCCTAATGCCCTAAGGCATCCACTATATGTAATGAATTACCTTCTCTCCTGTACATCTAGAACAGTACTAATATGGCAGTCCTTGGAGAACATAGAAAACAGTAATTCAAATTATTTTCTATGATTCAGATGAGAAACCTAGAATAAGGACCAGTCTAGATCTGCCTTATTAAAGCCTAAAACCAAGCCTTGAAAGGCAAAGGAGAGTTGGGAGGACATTAGCTACCTTTTAGAATAAAATAACATCCTTTAAAGGAGAAAAACAAACATAATCTAGACATTATCAAACATACCAACCACAATGTCTAGTACTCAATTAAAAAAACTCCGTAAGACATGAGAAAAGATAGAAAAATGTGATACACAAGGAAATAAAAGGAGACTCAAGAGAAATAGATCAACATGACAAAGATGTTGAAATCAGTAGACAAGAAAGTTAAAGCACCTATTATAAATATGTTCAATGATTTAAAGGCAAATCTACAATGAACAGATAGAGAAATCTCGGAAGAAAGGAAACTAAGAAAAATAACCAAGTGGAAATTACAGAAATGAAAAATATAACATGAGAAATGAAGCATTCACTGAATGGGCTTATCTGCAGATTGAAGAAAGCAGAAGACAGGGTCAGTCAACTTGTGAACGCAATAATGGAAACTAACCAATACAAAAAAAAAAATCAGAAAAACAGAGCTTTAGTAACCTGAAGTATAATGTTATGCATACTAACACACATTAAGTGGAGTCCCAGAGAGCAAGAACAAAGTGGAAAAAATATTGAAAAAAACACTATCCCTGGGCAAATCATAATCATACTGTTGAACACCAGAATTAAAAATATCTCGGGAACAGCCACAGAAAAACAATTTATCACATACAAGGGAAGAAAAACATAAATATGACTGACTCTTCATCAGAAATACTGGAAGCCAATGAACAATGGAATGACAATATTAAAACACTGAAAGGATAAACTGTCAAACCACCTGCATATCCAGCAAAAATATCCTGCAAAAGTGAAGCTGAAATAGAGACCTTCAGATAAATCAAAATTGAGAGAATTTTTCAACAGCTGACCTGCCATTCAGACCTACAAGAAGAAATGAAAAACATCAAAATTGGTGGCTAAATATTAAACATGGCTACATATTAAAACTAGCTTCTTTTTTCTGCTCAATTTCCTTTAAAGATAAAAAACTTTAAGCCAAAATAAGTTGGACATAAAACTGGGTTATGTAAAAGTGAAATATAGAATAGCACGAAAGATGAAGGGTAAATAGAATATACCTTTAAGAGTTTATTACTTGTGCAGTATGAAGTGTAAAGAGTAAAGTGGTACAATAGAGAAAATAAAAAATATTAAAATTATCTGAATAACCCAAAAGGAGGCAGCAAATGAGAAGTGAAAAACAGATGGGATAAGTGGAAAATATTGAGATGGTAGACTTAAACCCAGTCATATCAATTATTACATTAAAGTAAATGAACTAAATTATTATGTGGAAATGTACAATAGACACTTTGTCTTATTTTTATCAAAGGTCAAATAAGAATTCAATGAACACTTCCTCATCTCTGTCAGAAATGCCATCTATAATAAAATTAAATAAAAAGGTAGAGTGTCAGACTGGATAAATTGCTGGAGCCACTACAGAAAACAGTGTGGATGTTGCTCAAAAAAACTAAAAATAAAATTATCATATGATACAGCAATTCTACTTCTGGATCTTTACCTGAAGGGATAAAATCACTATCTCGAAAAGATATAGTATCCTCATGTTCAATGCAGCATTATTTACAACAGCCAAGACAATCTACTGTACAGTGACAAATGAATAAAGAAAATGTGGCACATAGGTGTGTGTATGTGTGTATAGGAATATTATTCAGCCATAAAGAAATCCTGCCATTTGCAACATCATGAATGGACACTGAAAGCATTGTGCTAAGTGAAATAAATCAGAGAAAGACAAATAATATATTATCAATTCAACAACATACTAAAAATGAATGCACCCAATAAAAGAACTTCAATATACACGAACTTCAATACACATCAAAAAGTGATAGATATAAACACAGAAACAGGCAAATCTATAATCATGGTTGCAGATGTCAATTCTCTCAGTTAACTGATAGAACTAGGTAACACATCCAACAACTACAGAGTACACACTCATTTCAAGTGCACCAGGAATACTGACTAAGATAAGTACAACAGGTTTTAAAATAAATCTCATTAAATTTCAGAAAGATGGAAATCTTACAGATTGCTATTTGACATTCACAATGGAATTAAGTTAGAAAATAGTAAGATATTTAGCTATGTCCCAAATATTACGAAATTAAACAAAACACTTCTAAATAACTTACATGTAAGGTAAGAAATCACAAGGAAAACTAGACAGTGTTTTTAACTGAATAATCAAAACAACCTATCAAAATTTATGAAATGCAAGTAAAGCCGTGCTCAGATGAAAATGTACAGCTTTAAATGTCTAACTAGAAAAGAAAAAGGGCTTATAATCAATCTAAATTTTCATCTTAAGAAGCTAGAAAAAGAGAAAATTAAAGGCAGAGTAAATAGAAGAAAGGAAATGTTAAAAAGTTAAAAAAAATGAAAATACACACACAATTGAAAACATATAGCTAAAAGTTGGTTCATTAAAAAGATTTTTGGAAGTCAAAATACCCTTAGCAAGAAAAGGAAAAAAAAAGGGAGAGAGAGAGAAGGAAAACATCAATTATCAATGAAAGAGGACTATCCACCACACATTAAAAATTTCAGTAAACAGTATGAAAACTTCATACCTATAAATTCAACAGCTTAGCACCAAAACTGACACAAGACAAAACTGAAAATCTGAGTATACCTATAGGTATTAAAGAAATTGAATTTATAATCAAAATTCTTCCTGCAAAGAAAATTACAGGCCCAGATGGTTTCACTGTTGAATTCTATCAAACATTAAAGGAGAAATACCAGTAATCTTAAATTTGTTCACATAAAAGAGGAAACACTTTCCAACTCATTTTCTTTTTTTTTTTTTTTTTTTAAAGATTTTATTTATTTATTTGAGACAGAGAGAATGAGAGAGAGAGAGCACATGAGAAGGGGGAGGGTCAGAGGGAGAAGCAGGCTCCCCGCCGAGCAGGGAGCCCGATGCGGGACTCGATCCAGGGACTCCAGGATCACGACCTGAGCCGAAGGCAGTCGCCCAACCAACTGAGCCACCCAGGCGCCCCTCCAACTCATTTTCTATGACCAGCATAATCCTAGTTCCAAAACATTTTGGACAAAGACATTAAAAAAAAATTACAAAATATCCCTCATGAACAAAAATGCAAAATAACCCTCAAGAAAATACAGTAAAATTCAACATACAAAAAGAATAATACAAGTTTGGTTCAACACTTGAAAATCAATATAACTGACTAGTCCATTTTCACTTTTCTATACTTTGCCCAAAGACCTGTTGGAACTATATTAAACTTAGGGGAGGAGTCTAAATAATTTTTGAGAGAAATAGTCTAGTGACAAACTTATCATTAATTACTCAGATCAGAAAGCTCCCCTAGACAATCAATTTCTAGTGTTAGGGCGCCTGGGTGGGTCAGTTGGTTAAGCGACTGCCTTCGGTTCGGGTCATGATCCTGGCTGGAGTCCTGGGATCGAGTCTCACATCAGGCTCCCTGCTCGGCAGGGAGTCTGCTTCTCCCTCTGACCTTCCCCCCGTCATGCTCTTTCTCTCTCTCACATTCTCTCTCTTTCTCAAATAAATAAAATCCTAAAAAAAAAATTTCTAGCTTTAACATTTTGTTTTCTTTACAAAGATCAACATTAGAAAAGGAACATAAATAATATAAACAATTCTTCATCTTTTGCAGAAATATAACGACCATTACACTGTACATGGTCCACAGGCGAAGGATCCATGCCTGGTCTAGTTCAAGAAAAAAAAAAATCTATCCTAATATTCTTTTAATTAATGAAGAAAAAAACCCATGGTTGAATAAGATCTCATCATAAATTGGAAATGCATTACAGCAACATAGTGTGCACTCAAATGCACTTGATCCCAGGAAACTTGTAATTAAGTTTCTCACAAAAAGAACAATAAAACAGAGAATGCTCATTCTTTCAAGCATATTAAAGCACTAATTTACACCACTGTTGTTAATAGTGTCCCTCACTGTCTAAAAAGTTAAGATAGCCGAGGAAAACAATGGTGAGTTCAGATAAAGAGAATTATTTAACTTACCTTGCTTCTCTCCATGCCTTCCAAGGAAATTCAGAAACACATTGTGTTCAGAAGCTACCCTTAACCCAAATATTCTGGTACATTTATCTTCTCTCCTCATTACTTAGCTCTTCTTTTATCTTAATTTCTTTGGTTTTATTGGTACTCCCTCAAATCCATTTTAGAAGTGGGCAACATATAAATAATATGTTAAAACTAAGGAGACTCTACTCATATTACAATCAATATTTCATTACTTTCTGAGCTATACAAGGGGAAAGATCTACCCAAAACATTGTAGTGAAAAAGGATGGACTGAGATTTAAATAAAAGTTAAAAAAAATAGTATTTGTAATTTTTGGACCTTTTCCAATCAATGAATGTAATGGGTTTACTTTACCTTAATTTCTATCCTTGCTCTGTGAGGAAAAAGCTGTCCGATCATAGAAAAGTCAGTTCCTACCATGCTGATGGCTAAAAAAAACATATCTGTTTCTGTAAAAATAAAAGATTTAGAAAGAATGAAAATTAATCTCAGTATGTCAGAGGAAAAAATCTTAGATTAAGTATATATTTTGAGTTAAAAATAAATTTGAGAGTACTTAATAGTATTTAGGAAATCTTTAGTCAATTTTATTGCAAATAACTTCATGAATCTCAAACATCTCTAAACTTTTATACAGGAACATGATAAAAGAAATTTTTATGTTCATACCAAAGCAGCTGGAATATAAAAAAAAAAAAAAGACGACTACAATAACATTCTGCCTTTCTGGTCTCAAAGTGACCAAACTGTCAGTCACAGCCAGTATATTACTGCTTTAATGGAAGCAACTGAGATGTGCTAATTAGTATGTGAAAGAAAGTGGCTAGAAAAACACATAAGAAACTACTAATAGAAGTAACCTCAACAGAATAGGATTGCAGAAGTCAAAGGAGGGAAGTATAGAATCTTTCTTATTGCCCTGTATTATTCTGTTGTGTTTAATTTTTTTTCCCAAAACAACTTGCATTATTTTTATTAAGAATAAGCAATACCATTCAGTAGGTATTACATGCTTTTTTAACAGCCTAATTTTTACCTTTACAAACCTCATTATACAATGAAGGTATAACATTATTATGAGTATTAAAAATATTAATAATTTTCCACAAAAATTTTCTTTTTTATACAGGGATTTGACAGAGAGGAATATTCCTAAAAACATTACTAAGATAAAGCCAGAGATATAGTTCTATGGTATCGGGAGAGGGACCCCACTGGAAGGTGCCAATAAAATTAGCTAAAGAGAAAATAACATGGTTTGTGTTTTATTTACTTACAGAAAATTATTCACTTTATTTCAAATAAATAACCTACACAATTTAAATGAAAATTAGTGGGGCACCTGGTGGCTCAGTCATTAAGCATCTGCCTTCGGTTCAGGTCATGATCCCAGGGTCCTGGGATCGAGTCCCGCATCGGGCTCCTTGCTCGGTGGGGAGCCTGCTTCTCCCTCTCCCACTCCCCCTGCTTGTGTTCCTGCTCTCGCTAACTCTCCCTCTCTGTCAAATAAATAAATACTTAAAAAAAAAAAATTTAAAAATAATAAATAAAATGAAAATTAGTTACCTTTATTTGACCATGGTTTAGAATAATAGTTCTTCCTAAAGCTGGAATATGTAGTTGTAGAACCACGCTCAAATATGGGGTCATTTTCCTCAACCACACAGGGGCCTTTTGTCCTTAAAACTTCTACAGTTAAACTGAAAAAGACACATTTTTAAATAGATCTGCACTAAAAACAGAGAAAAATAATAAATGATATCTGAATAGTTATATTTTGAAATTTATCATGGCAGAATCATATCAAAAGTATAACATGAGGTATGCATATTTTCTAAGAATCTGCTAATTTTCATTTAAAATGTGATTGCCAACGAATAAAAATAAATGCGAACATTTTTCCAAAATCTTTAACAGCAATATAAAATTTACACATTATCTTTGGGCCATCAAAAAATTATTTGTTTTATTAACTTGTGAATGTCTCCTATATTTAATATATATTTTCTTATCATGCTAGACCCAGCAGAAAATATCGAGAAATATAAGCATTTGATATTTATGTTCTATGTTCCTATACACAAAGCAGTTCAATACCTTTAACTATTTAATGACCAGTAAAATCATCATCACAATATAAAACACACAAAAACAATTACTAATAGTATTGCATTAATGTTTAATTATCATAGAATTTTATATGCTATAAAAAGATTTTTTAACTAACTAAACTGTCAGAAGACTTTCTATCCCCCCCTTTTTTTTACTTACTACCTATGAATTTATCTTCTTTTTAAAAAAACATACTTTGGACAAACAACAAATTCCACAATGCCAAATTTGAAAAATTTAATGTTATAACCGAGAAATTAAACTACAAGGTGAATTAAACCTTGTCATAACAGAAATCACAGAATATTAAACCTATGATTCATTGCATTTTCATTACTTATTACCAAACAAAACATGGTATTAGTTAATAATATGAAAACCTGAATTTTGACTTCAAGACTGAATCAATTTTTGAAATCCATCATCAGTAGAGGCCAGCATATGATTAGTTCAGTAGCTCATCCCAATTACCAGTAAAGTCAGTAAACAATGGTGGTAGGTTAATGGATGATAGATCAGAAGTATCATCTTTTCATACAAAACATAGCATAAAAATTCCTAAAAATTATAAATTAATCTAACTCACTTTTCCATTTACAATACCCATTAGAAAAACACAAATATCAGTGTCTAAGTGACAATGACTGATGCAGAAACTCTCTCTCATTAAACAAAGCACATTTGTTCTGAGGTTTGAAAACCACAGTCTTTTTTTTTAACTTACCTTTCTTCATCCAAAATAATGGAACCATCTTCTGCCACTTTTACTCGAGGAACCAGCAATGGCCCGTCATCTACCTCTTCTTCTTGTTCTTCATTATCTGCCGTATCAGGAGTACTCTTACCTTCTTGCCTACCAAATGTAAAGATAGGTTAATTCATATATCCTTGAAAAGAAGTATTTTCTGAATACTACGAACTTGTGAAGTAAGTTACTTCAAATCCTACCTTCTATTTATTTACAACTTTCCCTATAACCTAATTGAAAATATTACATGTTAAGGACAGGGCTGTAAGAATTTCTCTGATTTTATCCGGTACCACTTAGTAAAAAGCTTTCACTCACTTTTGAAAATAGAGGAACAAATTCTCATCTTTTCTGTCTCAACAGAGTATCAGATAAACGAAATTGATACTCATCTTTTCTGTCTCAACAGTATCAGATAAACCAAATAGATAATGGGTAATTAACAACAACAAAAAAACCCTTATAGTTATAAAGCATTAGTTTCCAGACCATTTTATTAACCCTTCATAACAATCCTTGGGCATTAGTATTTTCCCTTTTCTCTTAAGATTTTTAAAATTTATTTATTTGAGAGAGAGAGAGAGAGAGCACGAAAGGAGGGGAGGGAGAGGGAGAAGCAGGCTCCCCACTGAGCAGGGAGCCCAATGCGGGGCTTGATCCCAGGACCCCGGGACCATGACCTGAGCTAAAGGCAGATGCTTAACCAACTAAGCCACCAGGTGCGCCAAGCGTTACTATTTTCAAACCCATTTGTGGTCTGCAGTAGATAAATAATCTTTGCTCTAGATTACACAACAGTAAAGGCAGACCAAGAAGCTAAATACAGTTTTCCAGATAGTAACTCTGAATCCCACATACCTTCCATTCAACTATATGGTCTCCTTAAGGTTTTACAGAAGCAAACATAACCCATAAATCTGTAAAAATACAACCTATTACTAAAGTCTGAGAATTCTGCTTTAAAACAATATAAATTCTAAGCAGAATAGCAATCATTACTTAATAACCTTTGAAGTAACAACCAGAAAATCCCAATGTTTCTGGCAATTTTCCATAATCCCTCCATTTTGAATTACAAAACTACAATAACTTCCCAGGAAGCCTCTTGGAGACATTTCCTACTAGTAAGTGACCATTACAGTGCAGTGTAGAAGGCAACAAGAAACTTGTACAAAAAACAGACTCTCTAGTGGCATCAAAACTATAAAAAGAAAGGAAAGGAAAGGAAAAAGAAAAATATATACATGCTTGTTTAGAGAGACACAGAATGGAACTAGAATGATACGTTAAAAAATCAGTAACATTTGTTGCCTCCACAGAGGAACAAGATGACAGAAAAACAGATTTGGAACACTTTTCTCAGTATACTTTTGTTCCCTGTGGTTTTTATACCATTGTATTATATTATTATTCTAAAACAAAACAAAATCCTTTTTAATTCTAAAAGCTTTAACCGAAATCATACCACTGGCCATTTCCATATATAATACACAAACAGTGTAAACCTTTCATTTTGATTTAAATCAGGCATTAACTTTTATTCTTGTTATTCTATTTAAACATTCCTATCACATGTAACTTGACTGTAACAAAAAACATTATTTGATTTCATTTTTTAAAAACTCTACCCACCAAAGAATTTATTTAAAGAAAACAGTAAGATAAATGCTTACTCTCTTGTCTGGACTGGCATCAATGATTTTTCAGTTTTCTTTTCTTGCTCCAGTGAAGAACTAACAAATAAATAACATTTGTTTTTAAATATGTAAAAAGATTTAATATTTAATATAAAAAAATACTTTTAAGTAATTTACACATGTCTCTTCTATCCATCAGCAAGAAAGAAATTATTTTAACTTGCTTTTTTTTTAAATGATACACCATAACATCATTATTAATGACAGTGTGTGGTCCAAGAGTCAATTTCTCAGTCAAAAATTTTGTCATCAAGTATAAATAATTTGCTACGCCGTAAGTACAGAATGTTTTTACTCTCTAATTCCTTAGTGAAGGGAGACTCTCAGTCCTGAGGCCTAAAGCAACCTACACGTGGCTTTTCTCTATGTCAAATAACGCAAAACCTAGGTTTTTGGCCCTTCCTTCAATAGGCCAACATGAAAAAGGCTATACTGAAAACATGCCACTATTCCTACATCCACCTGCTAAACCATGAAGAACATAACACTGAAATTTATTATAAACTGTCTGCTTCTCCAAGCTAACTTTGATTAAAGAAGCTTTGTTCTTGGAGGATTTGTTAATCAAATGCCACTATATTTAATTAGGAGGTAGGGCATAAAAATTGGACCATTCCTTTAGAATCAGGTTATAGTGTACATGAAAGAGAATCTGTAATACTGATTAGAGAAAAACTGTTTAGCTGGTTTTACAACAACTTAGTAATATAAGAAAAGAAACTTATTTTTTAATTTCAGAGGTAAAGGATACCATCCCAAAAAAGCAGTTACATGAAATACCACTAAATTTTGTTAAAAAATTCTCTCTAAAAGAACATCGTATGTGCTATAAATTTAGTCAACATGCTTTTGGAAAACACTGAACCTCTACTCTAAAAGTGATACTTAAATCACTACATACTCAAAGAAAGGAAAAAAGTAAAGTTTACTTACGTCATTGGATTGTTATCTGGCAGGTAATATATGAAATCTCTCATAGTCATTTTTGAACGATCTGGTGGCTTCTGACTTTCATTTATGGCATATTTGTTTTTCCATTGCTTCTAGACACACAAACACAAAAATCCACTTTTATTTTACAAATACAGAAGAATTTCACATGTACTATACTCCAAGGTACAGCTCACTGTTGCATTCATTCCAAGTGATTTAATATTATTCCTACCACAATTATTCCTAATTTAAGGGAAAATTTTCTAAAGTGAATATTAAAAAGTTGTAGCACAACAAGGAACCTTAAAAACTAAAGTGTCTAGGACTGGACAAAAGCTCAATGTATAAATCTTACAAATGTCTTCTAACGAAAAGAGTTTACTAAGAATTTATAAACATACAGCTTTTGTTTACCCTGTAGTGATCTGGATTTGTGAATTTTATAAAATTCTTGAAGCAAATGTTTAATTTTTTAATTCCGCAGAATAAATTTACCTAAGCAGATTCAATAAACATAGAACATTCTGAAAGACTTCAATTTTAGAGGATATAGATTCAAATCCCACTAATGTTTGACACAAAGCAAGTAACCTCTATGAGCCTATTTCTGTCTGTGTAAAATAGTGATATCTACTTCACAAATGTGATAGAATTAAATAACAAATATAAAGCACCATGCTAAGTGCCTGCCTCTTAATTAAAAAGGGCATTCTGTAATTAAAAATAAGAGCTGACATGTATTTGCCAGACACTAGTCTAAATGTGTTTTACATGTATAAACTCATCCAATCTTTACAACCCTCCAATGAGATACATACTATCATCAGTCTTATTTTGCAGATGAGGACACAGAAAAATTAATTAAATTGTGCAAGTTCACATAGTAAGGGATTACTCCCGAGGTTCAAATCTTAAGTATCTAACTGCAGATTTACATGCTTCACTATTGGTACAGTGCCCTCTTGGAAAAATAATCAATCTTCAAGATTAAAAAGAAGATGGACAAAAAAAAAAAAAGATGGACTCTACTATACACATACGAGCATATTTTTCCCATTTATAATTTCCATATTGTCAACTTAGAAAATACTATCAATTCATTTTGCTCAAGTATACTTGTCTTAATTCAAATAAATATAACTCATGTCACTTGGACATCATGAAAAATCAGATTGAAGGCTTATTTTATAAATATGCTTTGTATATATTTCTATGTATGTATATGTACAGAACTTCTACTTGTGGCCTTCACCAAAAACAATGAAAGATATAGAGGAATATATAAAAATTAACATAGTGGAAAAAAAAGCTTATTAAGTCCATTGGGCTTATTAATCACTTAACAAAAAGGATACTGACTGATCAATTACAGACCTACCTGTACCCCTGAAACAAATAATACACTATGTGGTAATAATAAAAACAAAAACAAAAAGGATATTGATTATGCTCCATTAAATGCTATAGATATTTTTACTCCTAATGATGCCTTATTAACATAAAAACAGAATTCTAGCAGAGACCAGTCAAAATGTGATTTTTGTCTCCCTTACCTTCTCTTTTCTTAATTCTTCTTTTAACATTTCTCTTAGTTTCTGGGCTTTATATAATCGGTATCTGTCTGAACATGGCTGTTTCTCTTTTGTTGAAACAGGGTTTGGTTGTGGAACTTCTTGATTAACTGTAGATAAGGGATGAGATTCTGAAGGAACATTGACACCAGGCTTAACCAGAGTAGGAGTACTTGATATTCTCTTTCTTCTCTGTGAAACAGTAGAGGAAGATTTACTGGATTCTTCAACATAATTCTCACTGTCAGTCTTTTCATCACTGTTGAAATTTTAAAAAAAGAAAAAAAAGGGGGCACCATGGATCTTTCATATTCTAGTTTCAAAAAACTAACCTGGTGAAAATCTAGAACAGTAGAATCTCATTATTAAAAATATCAATGACTTGAAATATACATCAATCACGACAGAGATAAATAAAAATTTTATTTAGTAAATGTTTTTAACAGATATATAAGTTCTAAAAAAAGGCTGGTTTTTTTTAAACTTTCCTTACGGCAATAGAACATATTATTTCATGCTCATGCTAACTCTTTTAAGAAAACAAAAGGCCAAGTTAGAAATTAAAGCTTAATTACCCTATTTTGAACTACTGCCAATTGTTTTTCTTTATAATCTATACTGACATCCCACTGAACTGATCTAAATTACTGAAACTTTACTCTATCAACCTGAGATCAGTCAAACCAAACATACAAAACCTCAAACTTCTAAAATATCTCTACTGCAGTATTTGAGAATATACATTTAGCTACATTAATCAAACCAAATATTGTCTGAGGCAGAAATCATTTATCTTTTGTTGGTAACTAGTTACACAGCTACCAAACTCCTCACCCAAAAAAAGTACTCAGTCACTCCAAATCACATATTAGGTATAGCTCAGATTGGATACACATATTTCAGGAATGGCCTGAAAGCAAATTAAGTCAAGAAGACAGAGGGTATAAGAATTAAAAGGACTCAGGGCACCTGGGTAGCTAAGTCGGTTAAGCGTCTGCCTTGGGCTCAGGTCATGATCCCAGGGTCCTGGGATGGAGTCCTGCATCAGGCTCCCTGCTCAGCAGGGAGCCTGCTTCTCCCTCTGCTTGCTGCTCCCCCTACTTGTGCATGCTCTCTCTCTGACAAATAAAAAATAAAATCTAAAAAAAATAATAAAATTTTTTTTAAAAAAGTGGAAAACGCCTAGACCTATAGAATAACCTTTCCAAGAAATCTCCATTTTTTTTTGAAGTTTATTTATTTTTTTTAGTAATCTCTGCACTCAGTGTAGGGCCCAAACAACCCCAAGATCAAGACTCGCGTGCTCTTCGGACTAAGTCAACCAGGCACCCAAAGAAATCTCCAATTTAAATTCTTATCTCAGCCTTTATAACATGATATATGCACCATGTGCATTTCACCCAATTATGTTGAAACCATAAGGACAAAACATACATCCTATGTTTTACAACTGCAAAAGCCCACAAAGAAGAAAAACAGAAAGTAAAAAAAACAAATATACTCCCTAAATGCCAACTCTAAGAAACCAAATATCCTCAACCTCAAATGTCTCAAGACTACAGAACCTGGGGCGCCTGGGTGGCTCAGTTGGTTAAGCGACTGCCTTCGGCTCAGGTCATGATCCTGGAGTCCCTGGATCGAGTCCCGCATCGGGCTCCCTGCTCGGCAGGGAGTCTGCTTCTCCCTCTGGCCCTCCCCCCTCTCATGTGCTTGCTCTCTCTCATTCTCTCTCTCTCAAATAAATAAATAAAAAATCTTTAAAAAAAAAAAAAAAAAAAAAAAAGACTACAGAACCTGAGTAATTTATTAAATTATCAAACAGCACGCACTTATATGTAGTTAACAGGATCTGGGCAAACTTTATTAATAGTGACTGATATTTGTATTTCTTTTTTTAGGAGAAATTTTGAAAAAGTATTCATATAAGAAACTTGGAGATTACTAAGCATCACTAATGGGCTGGCAAAATAACACCCTATACCCAGCACCAGTATAGGCCAACAAAGTTTGGCCAAAAAGAAAGGGATAAAATTTTCACCTTCCTGTCAGAGCATACAGAGAATTTATACCATCTCATTGTCATTTAATAGGGTCGGGTTTAACTGCTTTCCTCACATTCATATTACAGAAACAGAGGTTATTAGTAGCCCAACTTGTCTTAACTTAATTACTTTGTTAATTACTACCATCGCATTTATTTTATTTTTTTTTAAGATTTTATTTACTTATTTGAGAGAGAGAGAATGAGAGAGAGCACATGAGAGGGGGGAGGGTCAGAGGGAGAAGCAGACTCCCCGCCGAGCAGGGAGCCCGATGCGAGACTCGATCCAGGGACTCCAGGATCATGACCTGAGCCGAAGGCAGTCGCCTAACCAACTGAGCCACCCAGACGCCCCCATCGCATTTATTTTAATGATAAATAACTTTTTGTAGGCAACTATTGTCATGTCCTATGCAAGATAGTTTATGTCAGTTTTTTCTAAACTCCACAATAACTCTCCAAAGCGTGTAATATTATCTCCATTTTACAGTAATTAAGTTCTGCCTGGCCAAGTCTAATAAACTGTTAAATTAAGAAAGAAGTCCTGAATCCAAATGTGGTACTGGCACATGCTTTTCCCTTCAGAAAACATCACTATAAAGGGGCATGCCATCAAATCAAAGCAAGTAACCACATCTCCCTTCCACTGACTCGAATCAGCAGAACCAAAGTAACATTGGTCTTTTAAGAATAAATGAATGTTTTAAAAATTTTAAAAACTACTTAACCTCCTCAAAGTACTCCGGAAGAATAAAAATTACGGTAAAGAAATCTAAGCTAATGAACATTACCACGTGTGGATACTTTTCACTTCAAAACTGTTACATGTGGATTCTTCCCACCACCTCCTGAAGACACGGTCCCCACCCCGAGAATCTACAAACCTTAACAAAATCCCCATTTGCCACACCTTGTGGACAGAGCGACAAACTGCAGTTGAGAGTAGGTTCACAGGGCCTCAACTCTAAGGCTTAATGCAGGCGACGGAGGATTCCTATGGTAAATTCATCTGGTCAGCTTCCAAGTGACAGGCCCAGAGAGGCAGGGCAGATGAAAATGCTCCCCTCTGCATGCACTGACCTGCTCCTGGGAGCCTTTTCTTGGGGCTCGGATCCCCCGCAGTCCAACGAGGGCACATCTGTAGACTCCGCTGGCTTCGGGGAAGAGGCCGCTGCAGGATCCTGGGGCCTCGGAGCCTCTGGTCCACGTTGGGGGTTGGGAGCGGTAGAACCCCGGGCGCCTACACCAGGCCTGACATTCGGCTTCACGCTAAGGCGTGCCCTGCGGAACATGGCGGAGCCAGGGGGCCCGGGGAGGCGGCCCCACGGCCGCTCTCAGCCCCGAGCCCCGGCCGCTGCCCGGAGAAGGGGTTAAGAACTACGCCCTTTCCACACAGCCACGCCACCAGGCCAGCGGACAGCTACCGCAGTTTCTCACCCCCGCCGCCTCCTCCTTCCTCCCGCCGCCGCCTCTTCTTCATGACCCTGCTACCCTAATAGCTTGAGTTCCCCCAGTACCTTGCTTCCCCGCCCTCATAGGGAGGGCGCCGGAACTGATTACGCCATCAGCCAGCGCCGCGGAAGAACGTAAGACGCACATCTCCCGGAGCCATGGTAACTGTCAAACTATAGAGTTACTTGTGAACCGGAAATTGGGATGCACGGTGAACCGCTCTCCCCTCATTAGGAATCCCTAGGAGTTACTGAACGGAGGGGAAGGAAGTAGTCAAGTCCCTCAGCCCAAATCTTTAGGAGACTCTTAAAATCATGGGGTACCTGACTGGCTCAATCAGAAAAGCGTGGGACTCTCGATCTTGGGGTCGGGAGTTTGAGCCCCACATTGCGGGTAGAGATTACTAAAAAAATAATAATAAAAAAGTTTTTAAAAAAGGTCTTGTATAGTAGTGCCCGTTCACCAGCACATCCCCAGAACTTAGAAATTCTAAATTGAGTAGAACATAAATTACAAATTCAGGTGTGAAGAAACTGGTAAATTACTTCCTAGAATGGGAGCTAGGTTTCTGGAACATATCATGGGAGGAAGACCAATCACTGTAAACCTTTGTGCACTTTTTAATATACCTGTTCAAAAATTATTATAGTTAAAATTATATAGTTATAGTAAATTAGTATTCCTAATCTGCTTCAGGAGATAGCAATAGAGCAATAAACAACGTGTTCTGGGTTGGGGAGAAAAAAATACAACAAAAGAACAATTTAAGAATTTATTAAATGATATGAAACAAATTTAAAGGGTTCTATGACAGGGGCACCTGGGTGGCTCAGTTGGTTAAGCATCTGCCTTCCCTGAGGGTCATGATCTCAGGATCCTAGGATCCAGCCCCGCATCCAGCTCCCTGCTCAGCTGGGAGCCTGCCACTCCCCCTACTTGTGCTCTCTCTGTCAAATAAATAAATAAAATCTTTAAAAATAAATTAATTAATTAATTAATTAATTAAATGGTACTATGACAGATTAATGGAAGGCTGGGTTACTTTAGGTAGGAAGTACTTTAGGCTTCTATAATGTCAGGAAAAATGGCCATAGATGAGGCTGGCCCCACACAGTATGGGCCAGTTTTTGAACCTGCAATATAAATTCCCTGACTCATTGCAACAGAGAGGCCCGACTTCCTTCTTGGAAGGACAAGATTTTACAAGAACATCCTGCTTGCTACATTAATAACAAAATGTCAAATGAATTAAATCCTTTATTAATTAATCCTTGCTATGTCATCAAGAAGGAGTAAGAAAGGCAAGTGTTTTTGAGAGTAAGATAACAAGGATAGAAGCACAGAAGAGAGAAGAAATTCCTCTCAGAGTGGAAAGAAATTGGAGGTCTGTGGATTCTGTGGGCTCCCTCCAATACCCTGGGGGAGGGACCAGGACATCAGATACACCTAGAGAAGCTCAAGAATTTGACAAAGAAACCCCTACTAAAGATGTCTCAGGAATCTTGGAGCCGCTACCAGGACCACAGGGCTTTGCACAATATATTCTGGTACAACGACACATTGCCTTTCCCCAAATGTTCTGTTCCACCTAAGAATCTAGGGCATTCCCACAATTCTGTACATAAGGCAGTCAATAATGACAAAGATTTAATTTCTCACTAGTATAAACATGGGAACAAAGATTTAATTTTGTTATTAAATATAAAGTCAGGTGCACCTGGGTGGCACAATTGGTTAAGCGTCTGACTCTTGATTTTGGCTCTGGTCATGATATCCAGGTCCTGAGATCGAGCCCCGGGTGGGGGCTCTGCGCTCAGCTTAGAGTCTTACTTGTCCCTTTCCCTCTGCTCCTTCGTCCGCGAGCTCGCTCTCTATCCACCCCTTCTCTCTTTCAAATAAATAAATAAATAAAATCTTTAAAAATAAATAAATATAAAGTCCTAAGATATTTGTTACACAACCAAGTTTGTGGAGTAAATTCATAATGGCATCACAGTAATTTCAAAAGTCTTCAGTTTTCTCTGGCAGACACGCCCAACATTTCTTGTGAATATCATATGTATCCCTACAACTCACAAAGTATATTTGCAGCCGCAAAGAGAAAGCTCAATTAGACTGTAAATTAAGACCACACACAGAAACAACAATGCTACCACTTACCTTCCAATCCCAAACTGCTTCCTTCCCTTCTTTATGAGCCAGGCCAGAAAGTCAATCTTTTCCCCCTGCTCGTTACTCCAGAAGTTGCTTAAGTGGAATTAGACATAAGCACTATTGAAGAGAGGTGGGGCTTAAGGAGAGTGACAAGCACACAAGGCTCTCTGAGGTTAAAAGAATGACAATAATAGGTAACTTATTGAGGTCTACCATATACTGGGCACTTAGTACTTCACATACACTAATTCAGTTAATTAAGGAGGTACATTTACCTTCCCATTTTACTGGTAAGGAAGCTTTACTGCAATGAAGTAACATGCCCAAGTTCACATATCTACTCATTGGTAGAGCTGGGCTTTCAACCAATACATTCCATTTCCAGAGTTCTAAGTCTTCACCACTTTCTCCTACCTTCTCTAAAATAGGTGATTCTTAGGAGTTAAAATAAACATTATTGAAGCTTGGTCATATATACTTGAGAGTGCATTGTAGTATTTTCTATACTTTTGTATATGTTTGACATTTTCCAAAATAAAAGTCTTCTAGAAACAGGGCGATTGGGGGGGGGGGCATCTGGGAGGCTCAGTGGGTTAAGCAGCAGACTCTTGGTTTGGGCTCAGGTCATGATCTCAAGGTCCTGGGTTGGAGTCCCGGCAACTGGCTTCCCGCTCAGAGGGGAGTCTACTTCTCTCCTTCTCCCTCTCCCTCCTCTTGTGCTCTCTCCCTCTCTCTAACTCTTTTTTTAAAAATAGGGCAATTTTACGGTGTACAGACTAACTCCACACATTTATCAATTTGTAATAATTAACGGGATAGATGAAGAATATAAGTATTAACCAAATTAACCAAAAGGCATCTTTCCACGTCTGTTTCTAGCAATGGCAAACGCACGACGGCTTTTACCCAGGTTCCAAGGTTATCCTGGGCTATTATGAATGTGTGATAAAACTGCATTCCCTGCCATTCCCTTCACATCACACAACCCAAGCACAGAGCCATTAACCTAAAACTCCTAAACTACTGTCGACCATGACAGAGGCACTGGGATCAAACGGGAAATGAAGACACTTACGAGTCTGTCTTAAATTTGATCTCATTTCTACAAGTCCCTACCTGTTAGGTCAGTCGCTCCTGGTCTCAGAGTCTCAATCTCCTCTTCGTAAAATGAGAACAATGAAGCCTACGTTACAGGCTTGGTGCAGGAATAATGAAAGAAAATATGTAAAGAGCCAAACTGACTTCTGCAGTTATAACCTCAATCTGTTTTGTCCCCTTCCTTCTCTTCCCGCTTCTGCAAGGGATGAATAAAAGTTAACGTTCTTTGTTGAAAAATGAGATACAGTAGCATTTATTGTTTTTGTCGTTACCAAAAAATGGAGGCTGGCCAGGCCCCAGTGTTGGGTACACAGTGGGTAAAATCCACAGACGCAGGACCTGCTGTGTAGACTCGACTGTACTCCTGTGGCCGAATGACCCCAGAGAACAGATTAATCTCCCAACCTGCGGGCCCGGGACCCTTGGCGGGGGCTGCCCCGCCTACCTGGCAGCGCACGCGCAGTCGCTCGCCCGGCTCGCGGGAGGCGGAGGTCCCGCCTCGGTGGGCGGGGCCATGAAGGAGGGGAGGCGTTGCCCCGCAGAGGGCCCGCGCGGGCTCAGCCTTTAAGGGCCACCAGTGGGGACGGCCGCTGAGCGTGTTAGGAGGCCGTTGCTTTCCCCAGGGGCTCTCTTCCAGGCTCGGTCCGGTGTCGGCATGGCCCGTGAGTGTGCGGACGGGTGGGGAACGCGGCGGGGAGCGTCCGCTGAGGGAGGCTAGCTCCGAAGCGCAGCTGGACCGGAGGCGGGGACTGGCTGGTGTATCCCTTTCTGTCTGGCGGCGCGGGGACCCTGTTCTCAGTCCGCAAAGGGAGAGGGACGGTTAGCTTCGGGTCCGCCTGAGAAATCGGGCTAGTACCTGCCGGTCAGGTGCGAGTTTACACGGTAAAGAACACCTCTCCGGAGATGAGGTGTGTGAGGACGGCGGTCCCGGGAGGCGTCCTGTTCTGAAAGGGGTTTCTAGCTGGTACTTAAGGTCCTAAGGCCTGATGAGGACTGGAAGCTCCGACTGAGTCTCCTCCCTAGTTCTTTTGTTTGGCCCTTACAGGTAATGTTTCTCGAATAGCCTCATTTGTTCGCCTAACAGTCGAATTGTGATGGGCCAACTTGTGGAGCTGTGTTCCCTGTGTATCTATCTATCCTTCTTTCCATTCACGCTTTTCAAAAGCTAGACCTTAATTTGGAATACTGACCCGTATAGACTGAGGAGTGGAATGCCTGTTGTAAGAGACCTGGTATTTACAGCCAGTGAACACATTCATTGGTATCATAATATTCTTAAGTGTTTACCTCTAAGCTTCCTCCTCGTCAGATACGGGAACAGCGTTCAGTGTAATTACTCTGCTGGAGTATCTGTTAAAAAGCTAACTTCAGATGCATTTAAATAAGAGCGTTTTTACGGAATTCGTAATTACTTTTGAGATGGGGAAAGAGCATGACTTTGGCTTTGTAGGAGGAAATCAGCGAGAACTTGCCCGCCAGAAAAACATGAAGAAATCCCAGGAAATTAGCAAGGGAAAAAGAAAAGAGGATAGCTTGACCACCTCTCAGAGAAAGCAGAGGTAAGTGATACTAATGGAATTTTCAAGTCACTGAAGTTTTTGTTTTGGAGAATGGAGAGAATGTTTTAAATCCTTGGTAGAACTAGGCTTAGACTGCATATAGGGGTAACAGTTGAGCATTTGTTGCGTGCACACTAAAACTATATAAGGTAGTAATTATCCCAATACATGAATGAAAAATTTCCAGCTCTCAAGCCATAGTCTTGAAGAGACACTCAGGCTTCACTCACCACAACCATAAAAATTTCATTTAGCAAAATATTTGAATGCCTTCCACATGGCAGGCACTGTTAGGTACTAGAGATACAGCATTTTCAAGGCAGACATCCTACCCAAACTAGTCAAGATAACAGGTGACTCAATTACAGGGATTAAGGTTCTGAAGGAGACACAAAAAAGCGTATGTAGCTATATTGACTTCTGAAGATCCTTTGTGTTGGAGAAAATGCAGGTGCACAGTCTTGATGTATGATTATATGTGAAAAATAATACAGAAATGCTACAGAAATATTTGGAGAGTGCAGCTTAAATTTTTTAAAAAGCATTCATATTTATAACAAGCTTAATTTTCTAAAAACAAATTTTGTATATGTACACTTTGGAGGTCAGGTGGAGAATTGACTACCCATGCTTCAGCGGGGCTTCTCTGTGATCCTCAAGCCTGCACATTAAAACCACCTGGGAAACCCTAAGGGCTACTCAAGCCTATACCTTAAATCCAGTCTTGATTTAATTGGTCTGGGGCTGGGCATAACCAGTGCTCTAGGTAAATTTTATTGTGCCTAAGTTAAACCTGCCTTTAAAAAGGTCCCCAGGTGATTCCAATGTGCCACTAGAGTTAATAATCATTTGGGGGGCACCTGGCTAGCTCAACAGTGAAGAATGTGACTCTTGAGTCATGACTTCAAGGC
Source organism: Phoca vitulina (assembly GCF_004348235.1). Taxonomy (NCBI): domain Eukaryota; kingdom Metazoa; phylum Chordata; class Mammalia; order Carnivora; family Phocidae; genus Phoca; species Phoca vitulina. Next base: position 55,473,393 of record NW_022589709.1, read on the forward strand.
CCACATTGGGTTAATTATCACTTCATGCTTTCTTTCTATGATTTTAAAGTGATAAGGTTTTCCCTAAACTTTTGTTTACCCACATTGGAGTAAAAGTGAACATGGTACAAATCAGTGACCCTAGTCTAGCTTGGCTCAGTAATAGTCCCTGTTAAATGAATATCCACTTGTTAGAAAGCTCTGTGCTGGGTACTCTATACGTATTATCTCTCTTCATTACCCTGAAAAGTGGTATTAGCCTCAATGTATAGAATAGGAACCTGAGGCTCTGAACTTCAGTAACATTACTAAGGGTACAGCGAGCACAACAGAGCTCAGCTTCAAACAGAAAAGTAACTATCACTATTCTTTTCCATGATACTTCATTTCTTGTAGCTGTCTTGTTTTTCCTTCATCCTCATTCCTCATCTTTGCTATTGGCTTTACAGAAATGTCTACTATCATGGACAGAGCTACTCACCCTGAAGTAAAATCTCACAGTAAATCTATGTGATAACAGGAAAGAGCCTGAACTTTGAAATTAGACAAACTTGGGTTTTATGTGATTTAAGGCAAATTATTTAGCTCTAAACTTTTAATTTTTTTTTAATTTGAATCATGGGGATAATAACAGTTGCTATGGGACTTAATCCAGAGTCAGCAAATTGGCACATAGTAGGTGTTGATTACAAAGCCATTTAATGTATTTTTTTTTTTTAAATAAGGATTTCCTGGACCATCTAGCCCAGGTAGTCTGGTTGTAGTTGAGTTAATATGATATATGGAGGTTCAGCCAAAGACACAAAGGGTTAAGGAAGTGCCTGAATATCCTGCTGTTTTTTAGTGTAATCCATTTTTAATCACTAGCTATCGCTCTTTCAGGCTTGTAAGAAACTTAATTGCTTCGTAACATCTATGTCCTAATGCTAGGTACCATTTTGGATATCTAGAAGACTTCTTAAATGCTCCTTCTTTCAGAGAAAAATAGAATATATTAACTTTGTTGACAACCAAGAGTAATTGCCATTATTTCTGTATATAACTGCCTAATATCGGATAGATATATTCATAGCTATTCCACAAAACAACCCTAGTAACTACTTTCCTGATTTCGAAAGGTCATTATTTGCTCAATAACAATAGAGATGGTTTTCAAAATAAGATGTGACTTCAAAGCTCTTCCATACTTTGTTTTCCCATTCTGTTGCCATGAAAACAGAAAGAAGTGAATCTTTATATCTTTTAGATTGTTTCCTAATATGCTTAATGGGTTATGTATACAAAACAAGAACATAAAATCGGTTTTTCTGTAACAACTTACAGCCTTTTCCCCCATTATAGGGACTCTGAGATAATGCAACAAAAGCAGAAGGCAGCTAATGAGAAGAAGTCTATGCAGACGAGAGAAAAATGATGACTATTTGGAAAAACCTGGGTGTTATTGCCAACTAGGTGTATCATAAGCTCTAAGGTCAAAAATTTTGTGGAGCAAACAGTCATATGTTATACCCTTATAAAACTATTTTAAACTTTACCTTTCAGCCTGACTTAGTGTAATGTTTCAGAACCATTCTTCAAAGAATAAAACCATAACCATTCATGTGATATATTGGTGAACGTTATTTTTTTTTTTATCAGCGGTGAGCATTTATATAATTTGCTAGAGAGGTAACGTGATGAGATAATAGAATCTCCTATAAATCTAGAATCTTTGTCATAAACTTTGTTAAAGTAGATCTTATTTATTTATTTATTTATTTATTTTTTTTAATTTATTTGACAGAGAGAGACATAGTGAGAGAGGGAACACAAGCAGGGGGAGTGGGGGAGGGAGAAGCAGGCTTCCCGCGGAGCAGGGAGCCCGACGCGGGGCTCGATCCCAGGACCCTGGGATCATGACCCGAGCTGAAGGCAGACGCTTAACGACTGAGCCACCCAGGCGCCCCAAGTAGATCTTATTTAAAGTCAACTTGATTGTATAATAGAATTTATGGTACATTTATCTAATGTTGCTTTGTAATTAACTGGTTTGCTTGAAGAATTTACAAGAGATAGTACAGACCCACCTGGAATAGCAACTAAATGAATACAAACTAAATGAAGAGTAACTTAGAAAATTCTCGGAGTTTTGCTTACAGCTTTAAAATTGTTTGGAGTAAGTGCCTTTCTTTTAATAGACTATATTCTTTAGAACAGATTTAGGTTCACAATAAAATTGATTTTTCATGTATCCCCTGCTTCTATTTATACATAGCCTCCATTATGAATATGCCCCACCGGAGAGGTAAGTCTCTTGTAACTGTTGAACCTATATTAACACATCATGATCACCCAAAGTACACAGTTTACTAGTACAAAGTACAAAAGATTCACTCTTCATGTTGGAAGAGTATCATTTTTTAAGTCTATTCTGAGACTGAAAAACTTGTGGCTTAATAGTGATAAATATGGAAATATATTAACCTAGAGAAGGGTTTAAGACTACACTGTTCTGAAGCAAATAGGCATGATGACTGCAAAGAGTCTACTGCTCTTTAAGACTTGGCCTCCTATTTTAACAAAGGTTCTGGTAATCTTGACATAGGTCACTTAGCAATGGTACCACCTATTAATGGGGTGGAATCCTCAGTGTCTAATACTGAAAGAGGCAAATGGGAAGTTTTTATCTTCACATTACTACAGCTTTTCAGGTAAAGTTAAACTTTGTTCTATTTTTTGGGTTAACTTAAGTCTTTGAACTTTATATGATGGTAGTTATAAAGGCAAAAGGATTGCAACAGCTTAAGTTACTTTCTAATAAAAGGGATGATGAAGTCTGATTGTACTGCAAAGATTCTTTATGGGTCTGATTTCTGTAGTCCTATCTCCAGAATTTCTACACAGTGATGAGTCATGAGTACAAAGAACTTGTTATACTTTCAGCTGTATACTTTGGGTTTTTGTTTGTTTTGTTTTGTTTTGTTTTGGTAACAATTTCCATGTTTAAAATGCCCTGTGTAGTGGAATAACTTTAACTTTTTAAAAGTTAATCTTTATAAATCTGGGGAAAACTGCAGTTTCCAAAAGAACATGGATATTAGGATAAGGAAGATCTCTATGTTGTAATTAATCATTAAGACTTAAATCCAAAACTGCATCTTAAAAAAAAAAATATGGCACTTGAATGAATTCATTGTTAAGATAAAGGGTTTAGTTTTTAACTAAAACATGACCACACATTTCCTCGAGGCAGACAAAAAAGTTATCTGAGAGGAAGAAAATTAACTGTAATTGCTATAATATATTGACACTTTAGTTTCTTTTCTTGTAGTATATTTAAGCAAAGTAACTAAAATAGCTAAACTTCTAAACATCGTAACTGGTCAAGATATTTGTTAATATCTCAACCACAAGGTATTAAGGGAAAAGTACAGGTGAATAATTGCATCCAGTCAGTAAAGTTAATTTATGCACTAACTTTAGATCATTCTTTTGGTATGTTGCTAAAGCAAGATAAAATTACTTAAATGAAGTAGTGCCAATTTTAAAATGTAATTTAGAAAATACTGAACTCCATAGAACACCCTCAGAGGCATTAAAATTGCTATCTTGCATTATCCTTAACACAGTAGTGGATTGTCATTAGCAATCTTCATGAGTCCTGCTGAGATGTGTGAGGGAGCAGCTGCTACTGCCCAAGGTGAGAACAGTGAGGTCAGATTCATCAGTTACTTGATTCCTTTTGAGTACCTTTCCTATTAGTTGCGTGTGTAAGAAATTGTTACCCACTCAACACACTATAGCTCGTTTTTAAAAAATAGGACTCACAGGAAATACTGATTACTGACATTATTTTTCTAACTTTTTAAGAATATATTTTGCTCTTTTTCTGCATGTTTTTATAGATGGGACGAAGTTACTTGAGGAGAGTGAGAATCTATGTATTTTCAAGTTGTGCCTTGTAAAGTTTTTCTGTTCAAGGCAGGGGTCATACTAATACTGTTAGCTTTGAGTCTAAAAGCTGTTTGAAAACTATTGAACTTTAAAAAGCCTATCCCCTCACAGTGTATATGTCTATCAAATTATATTGTACACATTAAGTATAAACAATTTTGTTAGTAAATCATAACCTCATTGAAGCAGTAGGAGGGAAAATACTCCTAAAGTGAAAACCTAATATAAAATTCACTTTGGCAGTCAGAATTTGAGATTTGTACATTTTATCATCTGTGTCAGCAGTGACTTAAACTAAGCAGGGAGTGTGTGAACTTCTTTAGGTAAGTTCCTAATTGCCTTATGTAATGAGGACCTAAAGTAAAAATTGAATTGAAAAACTGAATTAACTTTATGAAATTGTCAACCATAGTTTTCCATTAGAACAAAACAGTAAGAGCATTTATTAAACTGCCTCCTGCAACTTAATCTGCTAAAGTACTTGCTATTTAGTAATCCTGTATTGGAATATATTGTCTTTCCAGATGGCCAAGTCATGAAAATGTGAATGGGAAAAGAGGAATGACTCTAAGTTGCTGAAATGCACTTTCCCATAAATTGCACCAAGATTTTAAACTTCATATAGACTTTTCCTTACAACTTTGCTTCTTAAAAACCTTTCACATACCACTAAATCCGCTAATACACATGAGAAGTTTACAAGTAGCCTGCTATTAGATGATTTGTCCAGGAAAATTGAGATTTTAAATTTTGATTTTGATTGTAACAGAACTTTCTTTTTAAAGATTTTGTCAGAGGACAAGCAGGGGGAGCCGCAGGGGAAGCAACAGGCAGAAGGAGAAGCAGGCTCCCCGCCGAGCAGGGAGCCCGATGCAGGGCTCAATCCCAGGACCCTGAGATCATGACCTGAGCCGAAGGCAGATGCTTAACTGACTGAGCCACCCAGGCGTCCCTCTAACATAACTTTTATAGAAATATTTTTCATGCCACATACTATTCATGCTACTCTATCAATTGGACGTGACTTCGCTTACTGGTGTATCCATACAGGAACATTTCCTTGAGTATTACTGAATGGAGCTTTTTTTACACAAATTTTTAGTTTGTAAGAAATTGCCCACCAACCTGGCTGTAATCAAGACAAAATCCTATTGAATATTTTCCTTTTATAAACATATATTGCATAATAAAGCCTTTTGTGAGGGCTTTGGATTTTGGGGGGAGAGAGGAGTTATTGGTCAAAGGCTCATTTGGCCTTGTACACTCAAGATGACTGTTAAGGTGGCTTATGAATAGACATTTAATATAGTGATGTATTTTAATGTATGCTTGAAGAAATAGAAGCACATCAAACCTGTGCTTTGATGGTATATTGAAATTTCTAGTTGCAAACCAAATGATTAATTATAAATAACCACAACAGCTATTTGAGTGGATGAGAGACTCCAGAATCCAAGGAAAAGTTGAAGACTCAGGGCTTTGGAAAGGTCAAGAGTTGGACAGCCCCAGGTACTATGAAAATTTTTTATTCCACAATGCTGCTGTCAGGGTGAAGTTTTGACAACTATTTTCAGTCTTTATGTCATTCAGAGTTCCTCCAAATGAACTTGTTTGGGTTACATGCCTACCCTTCAGCAAGGGGAGGGCAGCGCCTAAGAGGATATAACCAAGAGTATATCCCATGAGGAATAGGTGGTCCTCCTAACAAATCTGGGGTCCTGTTGTCAGAAAGAAGGGGGGAATGGATGCTGGGCAGACTCTTATTGCAAGGCTAAGATTAAATTTAAAAAATGAAGATACATGATATGCATACCATGAAGGTGGTAAGTAAATGTCTGAAGTGTGAAATGAAGCTCATGCCATTCTTACCTCTACCAGCTTTCAAACCTCCAAAATTCCATGCCTGCTTATTATTAAAAAAATTGGGAAAATGCAACAAAAGGGCTGAACTTCAGCCATAAATTAGTTACTCAGAAAACTAAACAATACCCGTACTGTATGATCTAGTCATTGCGCTCCTGGGTGTTTATCGCAGTGAAATGATAGTAAAGAGTATACACCTTAAGTGTTCATTTTTACTGACTTTTACTAGCCAATACCCAGATCAAGATCCATAGACATTTCTAGCACCCTAGCAGGCTCCCTTGTGACTATCAGTGTAGATTAGTTTTGCATGTTTTTGAATTTCCCATAAGTGAAATCATCCAGTATGCACTTGGGTCAGTCTGTCTGCATTTGGTCAACATGACTTGTGTGAGAATGCTTTGTCTTGTGTGTGTCAGTAGCTCTATCTTTTTCATTGGTGTGTAGTATTCTGTTATAAAAATATACCATGATTTAGTTATCCACTCTACTTTTAATGACGTTTGGATTGCTCTTAGTTTGGAGCTTTTAAAAATAATTCTGCCATAAATATTTTATATATATCTTTTAGGGGTCATAAATATGTATTTCTATTTAATATATAATTAGGAGTGGGTCATAGAGTATATAAAATTGTTGTCTAGTTTTCCTTAATGCTCATTTAAGCACTTATAAACATATAACTAAGGGATGTGGGGAATTTCCTTGGGTTGCTGTAACAAATTACCACAAACTTGGTGCCTTACAAGAACAGAAATTTATTCTGTCACACTGCTATATGCCAGAAGTCTAAAAGCAAGTTGTCAGCAGGACCACATGCCCTCTGAAGATTCTAGATGATAATCTTTGCTTGCCTCTTCCAGTGGCTTCAGACATTACTTTGCTTGTGGCCCCGTAACTCCTGTCTTTGTCTTCCCATAGCGTTCTTTTCTCAGGCTTCTTCCTGGTGGTGGTGGTGGTGGTTGTTTTTAAGTAGGCTCCATGCCCAATATGGGGCTTGAACTCATGACCCTGATGTTGAGAGTCACATGCTCTACTGACTGAGCCAGGCAGGTGCCCCTTCTTCCTGTTTCTTAAAAGGATATTTGTCATTGGGTTTAGGACACACTCTAATCTAGGATGATCTCCTCTTAAGAGGAGCAGCACAACCTTTTTCCCAAATAAGGTCATATTCACAGTTACTTGGTGGAGGTATCATTTTTGGGACCACCATTCACCCACTACAAAATGGGAAACAAAAACGGGGAAACTTAGCTATAACTTATTTTTCTTTTTTAAGCCATGCCTACAGGTCAGTCCATACAGATCTAACCATAGTATGGATGTATAGTAATTTATCCGGTGATTTCCTTACTCATGGACATTGAAGTTGTTTGTAAGCATTTGCCACTACAAACAATTCTGTAATACAGTCATACCTCTGTAATGTTCTTTTATTTCTGTAAGAATGCATTCTTAAAGGTAGGATTCTTAGGACAATGGTAGAGTACATGCATTTGCAATTTTAAAGTATTTCCAGCAAGAAAATAGCTCTCTATACCCCCATGCCCTTAATAACATCAAATATTAATCTCTATTAATTTTGTCAACCTGAGTGAAAAATGGTATCTTAGTTTTAATAAGTAATTCCTTGACTGAAGAGGTTGAGCATTTTTTCCATGTTTATTGGACATTAGGATTTTCTCTTCGATCTACTCATCTTTTCTCTCTGCTTTATGCTTTTTATTTCATTAGCCTTCACATGTAGGCACTACTATTATGCCCACCTGTATAGTTAAAGAAATTCAGGTTTTAATTAAGGAATTTCCCCCAAGCTTACCCATCTAGTAAGTGGCATGTTAGGGATATTAAACCAGCCAGACTGAGTGCAGGATTAAGGCTTATTTTCATATTTATTGGCCACATTTTTTCCCCCCCAGGAATATTTTGTTTTGGCTTTTTTTTTTTTTTTGGCAGTTTTTACTTTGGACAAAGCTTTTTTAAAATATATAAACATATAATTATATAAATTATACTAAATATATAAAGGAAAGTAACCTTTTTTTACATGTAAAAAATATTTTCCAAACTATTGTCTGTCTTTTCATTGTATTTATTTTTCTTTTGCCAGAATTTTTAACTACATAATCATATGTCTAGTTACTTTATAAGTAAGGATGCGACTGACAGCAGAGTTATCCTGTCTGACATGTTAAAATTTTTTAATGTGAACTTGAATACCTTTGTTTGGGCAGGGACTGGGCACAGTGAGTGGGATGGGGTGGAGGGATAGTCTCCACCTAACTGATTACAGTACCCACGACCCCTATTGCTTACTCCTCCTTCACTTACTTACATTATGCACCTGACTCCCAAAAGGTATTTGAGTTTTCAGTGCTTGCATGGTTTTGTGTTTCTATCTTCAGATCTTCCCCAACCCAAGTTTATAAAAATCACCTAGAATGTACTTTGGTGTATGATGTGTGAGGACACCAAACCTCAGATCCTGAATGGTTAATTATATCTGTTGTTTATGAATTACACTACATTTGTCCATTACATCATTCAAATATTCTTCGAAAACATCATTTTTAATTTTTAACTTCCTGCGGCTGTAACAGTTCTGTGAGCATTCTTGTACTAAAATCACCGATACTATCTCTGATCTCCTGCCCCTAGACCCTGATAACATAAGGGTAATGAACTAATTGGGTTTGGCCTTGTCATTTGTTTATTCACGATTCCACTTGAAATTCAAATTGGAAACCTCATCACCAATGATTTGAATCCTTTATTTGCTCGTGGGCAAGTTCCAAGAGTCACTGAAGGTATTTTGGTATGGAAATTCCATATGCACGAAGATTGGTTCCAGTTCATGAAGTTAAATTTGATGTTTTCATAAGTGCCTTCAAATCAGGTGAAATGGTTTTTCTTTGGACGTTCACTGCATTGTGCTTTGAGTGCTTTGTCTATCATATGAAATAACTATAAAATACAGTAACTCAAATGTAGAGGTCACCATCAGGAATAAGAACTTCATATTTTCTTTGAGGACAAAAATTCCATAGGTTTATTTTTGTTGATGAACCTGGTCCTGATAAGTAGAAATACTTTTTCAACAAAGAATCTGCCATTCTAAATTTAAGATACTATTCCTCCTTGAAAACCTTATGCTAAGGGAAAAATTCCAGACACAAAAGGCCACATATTCCATCTATATAAAATATCCAAAATAAGTAAATCCATACAGAGAGAGTGATGAGTAGTTGTGAGGGGCTGAAAGGAGGGAAGAATAGGGAGTGACGGCTAACGGGTACGAGGTCTCTTTTTGGGGTGAAGTGATCTAGAATTAGTGGTGGTGGCTGCATAACCTTTCAAATACACTAAAAACTAAGTTGTTTGCTTTAAAATGGTGAAATTTATGGTACGTAAATTAAACTTCAAAAAATAAAAACCTCATTCCAAATTGTTCAAATTTCTTCATGAAGGGGTTCCTGGCTGGCCCCATAGGATCATGCAACTCTTGATTTCCAAGTGGTGAGTTCGAGCCCCATAATGGGTGAAGAGATTACTGAAAAAAAAAAAATTAAATGCTATTATGAGAATTTTGATGATTGAGAAAAATCTCAGTGGTTTTTTAAAAACACATCTATTTCTGATATCTATAAAAGCCAAAGGCAAGCCCTCAAACTTCCTTGGGTAGATTTTTTTTTTAAGAAAATTACGTGTACATGGAATCCATCTGGCAATCCTAAATACTTAATAAAGAATCTGGAAAAGTAAATGATAAACTCCTACAAAGATCTAAAATCCTGCTTGATCCATGTAAAGACCAAAAAAAATGCACCTCCTTAAACAGACAATATTTGATCCCATTTTTCTTGTCTATCCCTTTCACTTTATCCATCACCATACTCTTCCCACTCCCTGTTGTCAGTTTATTCTCTATGAATCAGTTTGTTTTGTTCAACTGTTTTTTAGTTTTCACATGTAAGTGAAGTCATATGGTATTTCTCTGACTTATTTCACATAGCATGGTACTCTCTCGGTTTGTCCATGTTGTTGTAAATTGAAAGATTTCATTGTGCATATGTGTATAAACACATCTTTATCCACTCATCTGGTGTTTGCATCAATTTATATTCCCACCAATAGTGCACGAGGATTCCCTTTTTACATCCTTACTCTCACTTGTTATTTCTTCTCTTTCTGATAATAGCTATTCCAACACCTGTAATAGCTCATTGTAGTTTTGATTTGCATTTTCCTGATGATTAGTGATATTGAGCATCTTTCCATGTACCTGTTGACATCTGTATGTGTTCTTTGGAAAAATGCCCATGCAGGGCCTCTGCACATTTTTTAAGGGGATTGCTGGATTTTGGGGTTTTGGGTTTTTTTGTTTTGTTTTTAGAGTTTTACAAGTTCTTTACGGATTTTGGATGTTAGCCCCTTATCAGTTAAATCATACGTGAGAATGTATTCACCCACTCAGTAGGTTGTCTTTTCCTTTTGTTGGTTTCCTTCATACTGCAAAGAATGAAAGTTTGATGCAGTCCCATTGGTTTATTTTGATTCCTTTTTTAAGTTTCAAAATGTACTAGAGAAGATTTGGGAAAATGGATATTAACCTAAATGTTAAGGTTGAGAAGTGGCTAAAGGCATGAACTCTACTACCTGGAATCCAGGCAGCTGTATAAATGCTCTGTGCCTGTTTCCTTTTTTTTTTTTTTTTTTTTTTTTTGTTGGTTGGGGGGGCGGTGTGTGGCTATCAATAGTTCATTACTTTTTAAATTTTTTGAAGTAATCTCTACTACCTAATGTGGGACTATAACTCACAACCCCCGAGATCAAGAGTCACATGCTCTACCTACTGAGCCAGCCAGGTGCCCCTCGTTCCTTTTTGTTGCTGAGTGGTAGTATATGGTACACATGTGCCAAAGTAAATTTCCTCATCTTTAAAATGGTTATAAAAGTCCCTCACTTATCGGGTTGTGAAAATTAACATAAAACTTTGTAAAGCACTTTTTAAAATGGTAGCTATATTATTGGTTACCTCTAGACTTACTTTTGTATTTCTTACCCGTATTTCCTAAATTATCTGCAATGGACAGTATTTTCTATGGAAATTTGCTTAAAACAAAAACACCCTGGTCGAATCACTCAACGAACCTACGAAAAAGTGAAATCAAAGAATTGAAAGAAGGCCGAAAAGAAACAGCAGTGCGACCAATCACGGAGATCTCGACCACTCCTAGAGAGCACGCGGAGTCCTCCAGGCCTCGTGGCCGCTCTCCAGGACACCGTACTCTTCCGCTCCCAGAGGTCCCGAGCGGCGGAAGTCGTCACTTTCAGAGAGACGCAGCCCACGCCGTGCACCCGGCAGCAGGCTCGCCATGGCGATGGGCGGAGGTGGCGGCGTCCCGGAGCAGGAGGACTCGGTGTTGTTCCGGCGTGGCACCGGCCAGGTGAGGTCTTGGACGGCACCGCCTCCCGACGAGTGTCCCGAGCAGGCTCCCAGCGCCCCCCTCCCAGCCCCCGCGGCTGGGCGGGACCTGGCGGGTTCGCTGATTGCGGGGCCGTATTCCAGGTTTCTACATCTTCACCCGTTTGGGAGCCTTAGCCACAAGCTCCTTCCTCTTGCGGCTTGGACTCCCTGATAGCTGAGAGACAATTCCCTACCTCACCTCGATCGTACCTTGGTTTGTCCGTTCTCTCTGATTGGGGGGTGTGTGCGGGGGGCAGACCGCGGTGAAGCAGGCAAACCAGTTAGGAGTCTGTTGAAATGATCCAGTTTTAGACCAAGGTGTTAGCAATGGAAAGCAAAGTACTTGGATTCCAAGTGTAATTTGAATCATGAGGCAGTGGGTTTTGCACATGGATTCGATAATGGAGATTTGAGAGAGGAAAGTCAAAGATAATTCCAAGATTGCCCAGAATCATTGAAAAGATGAAATTGCTTTTTACTGAGGTGTGTTAAGGAAGACTGCAAGTGGAGAAGGTTTGTAAGGGGGAAGATCAACCTTGGGTAAAATCTGATTGGAATGAGTTTAAATCAGGAGAGAAGAAAATCAAAGGAAAATTTATAAAAGTTGTAAATAGAAGGTAGAGAAATTGGGCAATAGATGGAGGGGGGACTGAAATAGAATTCTCAGTTTCGTTTTTTGTTTGTAAGATGAGAGAAACCTGTTTCAACATTTTGTGGGCTGGTGGGAAAGATCTAGTAAGGATGGAAAACTTGGTGACACAAGAGACAGAAGACAAATATTGAAGCACTGTTCTAGAGTAGCTAAGAGGATGGATTTGGCCTTTGTTAGAAACATTGACAGTTCAGGGAAGGGGTGGGGGGGACGGGTTAGCCTGGTGATGGGTATTAAAGAGGGCACGTTCTGCATGGAGCACTGGGTGTTATACGCAAACAATGAATCATGGAACACTACATCAAAAACTAATGATGTAGTGTATGGTGATTAACATAACATAATAAACAAATTTGGGAGGAGATTTTACTTAGATCCTACCTAGAAAATTCCAGAAATATCCTTTTGGATCTTTATTCATTCATTTAGTCAGTCATTTAATTTTAATGAGCTGACTTTATGTGGCAGGCACTCCAGTAGGCGAGGGACACACAAAGCCACGTTGTCCTACCATCAAAGGGTTTACAGTAGAAGCAAGATGGAAGAGTGACGAAATATATTCAATGTGATGAAGCTCAAAGCAGCTGCAAGAGCAGGATCTCAGAACTCATCAGGGAGAGCATGGAAGGGGGTACGGGGGATGCTTGGTAATAAAGGCAGAAAGCTCTGTTTCACCAAAAAAAAAAAAAATTGACAGTTCATATGGTGATAATTTTGTGCATACAGACCTTTGTGGTTGGACAGATTTGTGAAAGTTCTCTTTTGATTGTGGCTGTTCTTAGTAAAAGAAGTAAAGTCGTCAGCTAGGGGTGAGGGGGGACAGATGTTGGAGCTTTGAGCAGAGTAGAAACTAGGGAGATTGGATGAGTGTTGGACTAGGGAAATGTAGTGGAAGTGTTGCTAGGCAACATTAAAGATCTACTTGAGATTTGTGGTCATGAGCATAAAGGAGACTAGGCAACATAATTGTATTTTTCTCCAGCAAAGTTCAGTTCAAGTGTGTGAGGGCAGGCACAGAGTGAATTAATAGTTGAAATTAGGGGCGTCTGGGTGGCTCAGTCATTAAGGGTCTGCCTTCGGCTCAGGTCATGATCCCAGCATCCTGGGATCGAGCCCTGCATCGGGCTCCCTGCTCAACGGGGAGCCTGCTTCTCCCTCTCCCTCTTCCTCTGCCACTCCCCCTGCTTGTGCTCTCTCGTTCTCCGTCAAATAAATAAATAAAATCTTTAAAAAAAAAAAAAAAAAAAAGGAGTTGAAATTAAAAGGGCTGTACTTTGGAGCGCCTGGGTAGCTCAGTCAGTTTAGCATCTGCCTGTGGCTCAGGTCATGATCCCAGGGTCCTGGGATCAAGCCCCTCATCAGGCTCTCTGCTCAGTGGAGAGCCTGCTTCTCCCTTTCCCTCTGCCCCTCCCCCCACTTGTGTTCTTTCACTCTCTTTCTCTCTCACTCTATCTCAAATAAATAAAATCTTTTTTGAAATGGGGGTGGGGGGCTGTAGTTTTACCAAGAGAATGTAAGGAAGGGAGAGGGAGAGGTACAATTGAATTGTCTTGATAATTGACCATGGAATTTAAGCTGGCTAAGAAATGGAGTGAAGACTCTTAGAGTAAGAGTTTAAAAAGTTGGAGGATCAGTGTTTTGTCCCAAGGAAGTGGAATAATTGCCATCTTCCAGCTACTAGAAGGAATAAGTTGCAGAGGCTGGAAGGTGATAGTTGGAGAGTAGGATTCTTTTTTTTTTTTAGTTTTTAATTTTAATTCCAGTATACTTAACATGCAGTGTTATATTAGTTTCAGGTGTACAATAGAGTGGTTCAGTACTCTCCATTACTTAGGGCTCATCATGGTAAGTTTACTCTTAATCCCCTTCACCTATATCACTCATCTCCCCAACCCCCTCTCCTCTGGTAACCATCAGTTTGTTCTCAGTAGTTAAGAGTCTGTTTCTTGGTTTGTCTCTCTTTTTTTTCCTTCGTTTGTGTTTTTTTGTTGTTTTGTTTTTTAAGTAGGCTCCATGCCCAACATGGGGCTTGAACTCACTACCCTGAGATGAAGAGTTGCATCCTCCACCAACTGAGCCAGCCAGACGCCCCGTGTTCCTTTGTTTTGTTTCTTAAATTCCACATATGAGTGAGATCATATGCTATGTCTTTCTCTGATGACTTACTTCACTTAGCATTATACACTAGGTCTGTCTGTGTTGTTGCAAATGATAAGACTTCATTTTTATGGCTGAGTAATATTCCATTGTGTATACCACATCTTCTTTATCCATTTATCTGTCAGTGGACACTTGGGCTGCTTCCATAATTTGGCTAAATAATGCTGCAGTAAAAAGAGGTGAAACACCGATGAAAGGAATTCAAGACAATGCAAAGAAAGGGAAAGACATTCATTCCATGCTCATGGGTTGGAAGAACAAATATTGTTAAAATGTCTATACTACTAAAAAAAAAAAAAAAAAGAGTCTATACTACTCAAAGCAATCTACAGATTTAATGCAATCCCTGTCAAAATACTAACAGCATTTTCCACAGAACGAGCACAAACAATCCTAAAATTTGTATGGTACTACAAAAGACCTCGAATAGCCAAAGCAATCTTGAAAAAGAAAAATGAAACTGAAGGTATCATAATTCCAGATTTCAAGTTATATAACAGAGTGGTAGTAATTATTTTTTTAAAGATTTTTTATTTATTTATTTGACAGAGAGAGACACAGCGAGAGAGGGAACACAAGCAGGGGGAGTGGGAGAGGGAGAAACAGGCTTCCTGTGGAGCAGGGAGCCTGATGGTGGGGCTCGATCCCAGGACCCTGGGATCATGACCAGAGCCGAAGGCAGACGCTTAACGACTGAGCCACCCAGGCGCCCCCAGAGTGGTAGTAATTAAAACAGTATGGTACTGGCATAAAAATACATACATAGCTCAATGGAATAGAACAGAAAACCCCAAAATAAGCCCACAATTGTGTGGCCAGTTAATCTTTCACCAAGGAGGAATGAATATACAATGGGAAGAAAACAATCTCTTCTACAAATGGTGTGGAAAAACTGGACCACGTTCCTTCACCATACACAAAAATAAACTCAAAATGGATTAGACACCTAATGTGAGACCTGAAACCATACAAATCCTTGAAGAGAGCACAGGCAGTTATCTCTCTGACATTGGTCATGGCAACATTTTTCTAATTAGGTCTCCTGAGACAAGGGAAATAAAAGCAAAAGTTATTGGAACTACATCAAAATAAAAAGTTTCTGTACAGCAAAGGAAACAGTCATCAAAACTAAAAGGCAACCAATGAATGGGAGAAGGTATTTGCAAATGACATATCCAGTAAAGGGTTAGTATCTAAAATATGTGAAGAACTGATAGAACTCAATACCCAAAAAACAATCCAATTTAAAAATGGGCAGAGGAGGGGCGCCTGGCTGTCTTAGTCAGTAGAGCATATGACTCTTGATCTCATTGTTCCGAGTTCAAGTCCCATGTTGGTGGATGTAGAGCTTACTTAAAAAAAATTAACTAAAAATTAAGAAAAGAATGGGCAGAAGACACGAACAGACATCTTCAAAGAAGACAGATGCCAACACACATCTGAAACGAGGCACCTCATCACTCATCACAATGGAAATGCAAATCAAAACCATAATGAGGGGTGCCTGTCTGGCACAGTGGGTAGAGTATGTAACTCTGGATTTTGGAATCATGAGTTTGACCCCCCACATTGGGCATAGAGTTTACTTAAAAAAAAAAAAAAAAATACAATGAGATATCACCTCACCTGTCATAATGGCTTAAAAAAAAAAAAAAGTGCGTGAGGAACCTTCTTGCACTATTGGTGGGAATGCAAATTGGTGCAGCCGCTGTGGAAAACAGTATGGAGGTTCCTCAAAAAATTAAAAATACAACTACGTTAAGATGTAGGAATTGCACTATGGGGTATTTACCCCAAAA
Source organism: Phoca vitulina (assembly GCF_004348235.1). NCBI lineage: Eukaryota > Metazoa > Chordata > Mammalia > Carnivora > Phocidae > Phoca > Phoca vitulina. Next base: position 55,489,246 of record NW_022589709.1, read on the forward strand.
AAGACAAAAACTCTTAAGGCAAAGGGATACCTGCACCCCTGTATTTATAGCAGCATTATTTACACTAGGGAAATTGGAAGCAACCCAAGTGTCCATTGATACATGAATGGATAAAGAAGATGTGGCATGTATAGACAATGGAATATTACTTAGTCATAGAAAAGAATGAAGTCTTGCCATTTGCAACAACATGCATAGAGCTAGAGAGTTATAATGCTAAGTGAAATAGGTCAGAGAAAAACAAATACCATATGATTTGACTCTTCTGTGGAATTTAAGAAACAAAACAAACGGGCGCCTGGGTGGCTCAGTTGGTAAAGCGTCTGACTCTTGATCTCAGCTCAGGTCCCTATCTCAGGGTCATGAGTTCAAGCCCTGCATTGGGCTCCATGTTAGGCCTGGAGCCTACTTTAAAAAAAAAAGAAAGAAGGAAAGAAAGAAACAAAACAAAGGAAAAAAGAGATAAACCAAGAAAGGCTCTTAACTATAGAGAGCAAACTGATGATTTTGAGAGGGGAGGTGGGTGGGGAGATGGGGATTAAAGAATACACCTATGATGAAATAAAATGAGTTTTAAAATAAACATAGGGGTGCATACATCCTTTCAAGTTAGTGTTTTTTTATTCTTTGGGTAAATATTCAGTGTGGTTACTGGATCATAGGATAGTTCTTTTTGCGGGGGGAGGGGTTCTATTATTAATTTGAGTAATCTCCATACTCTTTTCCATGGTGGCTGGTCCAGTTTGCATTGTCACCAACAGTGCATGAGGATTCCTTTTTCTGCACATCCTCACCCACACTTGTTTCTTGTGTTTTTGATTTTAGCCATTATGACAGGTGTGAGTTGATATCTCAATGGGGTTTTGATTTGCATTTGCCTCTTAAGTCTTACACAGTTTTATGTTTTACATTTCTCTGATCCATTAGGAATTAATTTTTGAGTATGGCTCAAGATAGGGATGCACATTCTTTTCTCTGCATAAGAGTTTCCAATTGTTTCAGCAACATTTGTTGACACTACTATGCTTTCTTTACTAAACTGCGTGTGTACCTTTGTTTCAAATCATTCGTGTATGGGATTATTTATGACTCAGTTTTATTACATTAGTCTATCTTGATGCTAATATCACACTTTTTGATTACTGTAGCTTCACAGTACATCTTAAAGTCAGATAATGTAAATCCTCCAGCTTTGCTTTGCTTTGCTTTTTCAAAATTGTTTTGGCTAGGGGCACCTGGGTGGCTCAGTGGGTTATGCGTCTGCCTTTGGCTCAGGTCATGATCCCAGGGTCCTGAGATAGAGCACGGGCTCCCTGTTCAGTCGAGAGACTGCTTCTCCCTCTTCCTTTGCCCCTCCCCCCTGCTCTCCCTCGTGCTCTCTCTCTCAAATAAATAAATAAAATCTTTTAAAAAGAAAAAAAAATTGTTTTGGCTGTTCTAGGTCCTTTGTATTTCCATTTGAGTTTTAGAATCAGCTTGTCAATTTAATAGATATTGACCCTTGAACAACACTGGTTTGAGCTGTGCAGGTCCACCTATATGTGAATTTTTTGCCATAAATACAGTATGGTACTATAAATGTATTTTCCTTAGGATTTTTTTTTTTTTTAAAGATTTTATTTATTTATTTGACAGAGACAGACACAGTGAGAGAGGGAACACAAGCAGTGGGAGTGAGAGAGGGAGAAGCAGGCTTTCTGCGGAGCATGGAGCCCGATGTGGGGCTCGATCCCAGGAACCTGGGATCATGACCTGAGCTGAAGGCAGACGCTTAACGACTGAGCCACCCAGGCATCCCTTTTCCTTAGGATTTTAATATTTTCTTTAGTTTATTTCAACGTAAGAATATAGTATATAATACTTTTATCAAATGTGTGTTAATGGGCTGTTCGTGTTACCTGTAAGCCTTCTTTCTGGTCAACAGTAGGCTATTAGTGGTTAAGGTTTTGGCAAGTCAAGTTATATATAGGGATGCTTGGTTGGCTCAGTCAGTAGAGCATGTGACTCTTTATTTTAGGTCGTGACTTCAAGCCCCACGTTAGGTATGGAGCCTACTTTAAAAAAAAAAGTTATACACAGATTTTTGACTGGGGTGGGTAGGGGGTGGGGTAGGGAGGAGTTGGCACCCCTGATCCCTCTACCCGCTGTTGTTCAAGGGTCACATGTACTTTATTTTTCTCTCAGAACTGCAGTTACATATATTTGATGCTAACAGCTTGGGTTTTTGTTTTTTTTTTAAGACTTTATTTATTTATCTGACAGAGAGATAGCGAGAGAGGGAACACAAGCAGGGGGAATGGGAGAGGGAGAAGCAAGCTTCCCACTGAGCAGAGAACCCGATGTGGGGCTCGATCCCAGGACCCCGGGATCACGACCCGAGCCGAAGGCAGACGCTTAATGACTGAACCACCCAGGAGCCTCTGGTTTTGTTTTGGTTTTTAACCCAAGATTTCCCTGTTCATATCTTAGTTGGATGAAGCTTATTTTCAGTAGATTCCTCTGCAAAGACTAGTGAGTATAGTGTTCTTGCACATTGTAAAGTTAGTCTTGGTACTTGAAGGACAGGTAGGGTGTATCCCAAGATCCTTGGCTCATACTTTTTCTCATAAATTTCTATGGGAAAGTCTAATATTAATTGATTTTCTTTATTTTGTAAGTGACTTTGTCTTTTTGTTTACAGGCTCTACGAGGTTTTTTTAGAGTTTTTGTTTTTGTTTTTTTTAGCCTTAATTCTTCAGGGACCCCATTTATACATATGTTAAATATTCTTTGCTAGTCATCCATATTTATCATTTCACTTCTTATTTTTCTTATTTTTTTTTTTTAATGGCTTTTCCTTGGTACCACTTAAGTTTTCAGTCAGATGTATTCTTCTTTGGGTACTTTGTAGCCAACATTACTTTTTCTTCCATTTCTTTCTTGATTTTTAACTCCTGATTCAAATCCTGGCCTTTCATTTGCCGTTTTGCCATCTAAATTTTTTAAATATTTGATTCAAGGTGGTTTATGGACACTAGTTTAAGAATGTTTAATTTCATTTGGGTGTTGTGTTTCCCTCTTTTTGTGATTGTTATTTGGGAAGTTTTATCAGCTACAATATTTTTTGTTTTAATAGCTTTGTATAAAATCTGAGCTATCTTTTCATCTTGAAATGTCCTGTTTCCCTGATCTGACAGTAACCATTGGCATGTGAGGATTTTGAGTTGCTATGTGTTTTACTCTTAAGAACGTCCTTTCCAAGGGCGCGTGGGTGGCTCAGTCGTCCTGCAACCGGCTCCCTGCTCAGTGGGGAGCCTCCTTCTCCCTCTCTCTCTGCCTGTCACTCCTCTGTTTGTGTTCTGTCTCCCTCCCTGTCCCACTCTGTCAAATAAATAAATAAAAATCTTTAAAAATAAATAAATAGGGGCGCCTGAGTGGCTCAGTCATTAAGTGTCTGCCTTCGGCTCAGGTCATGATCCCATAGTCGGGCTCCCTGCTCAGCAGGAATCCTGCTTCTCCCTCTCCCACTCCCCCTGCTTGTGTTCCCTCTCTGGCTGTCTCTCTCTCTGTCAAATAAATAAATAAAATCTTTTAAAAAATAAAAATAAAAAAAATGAAATGAAAATTGATTAGTCACTATTAATAATTTATAACCTTAAACATTTTGAGAATTCCTTGAGTGATCTAGACATAGCGTAAGTCAAGGGGAAAAGAATATTTTTTGGACCACAGATTCTGTGGTCAGACTAGCATTACCATTGTCTGTATAAACTCAAGCTAATGGCCAGATATTTTCCCACACTGCAAAGCTAAACCCTTTATCAGCTCTTAGAAAAGATTCAAACATGGGTTACCCTTGAACATACTCACTCATTAAATTGTGGAGCATTCACTTTTCAGCGTACCTCTTAGAACAATTATATAGGTCAGGCTTTGGGGGTAATGTCACATACTCTGTAAGTAGGTAGGCTTTCTGTAGTTTTATTTAGGATTTTAAATACCTGTTTTTAGTGTAATTTCTTTATGTCTGAAGTAAGATGGCTCTTGATACTATCTGACATACATTTTGATGAAATCCATTTAAACGTTGTTTTTGTTCTTTACGCTTCCCAGAGTGATGATTCTGACATTTGGGATGATACAGCATTAATAAAAGCTTATGATAAAGCTGTGGCTTCATTTAAGGTATGAAATGTTTACTTACTCTTTTCCGTATTTCCTCATGTTAATCATTTGGGAAAAAAATTAACTGATAACATAAAGTGTTAATGTACATACTACTCAGTTCTAATTTTGAAGACCAATAGATATCACTGGTTAGTTAACTTAGCTGATAATCTGATAATCTTCCTTTAAAAAGTTGGTAGGCTCTCTGTATTTCATCCCTTTAGCAAAGACAACTGAAGTAGAATTTTAAACACTAATTACTTTTAATGTGTTTGCCTTGTATCAAACTATAAAAGTCCTCTAATTCAGATTAGTGGAAGGGCAGCCTGAATTATAATTTTCATTTAACAAGCCTTCGTTGAAATAAGAATGATAAATATCAGTAGTGCTATAATTAGTACTTGTAGAGTGTTTACAACATTTTAGGCACCGTTCTAAGTGCTGTGCTTATATTAAATTAATCTTCTCCAAATCCTGTGATTTGGTTATCAAGTCAAGTGTTCCTGTTGGTAGGAATATACTATTCTTTTAGGGGATGTAGTGTGTTTTTGTGGCCCAAACAAGACATTTACACAGTTGTCCAGCATTATCACTTTCCCTACCATGTGAAGTCTTTAGTTTTTTTGAGCACCATGCATGGTCCATCAATAGTAAGAACATATACTCATAGAGAGCACCAGGTACAAAGTGCACTTCTTTCCCTTAGTCACTCCTGTAGCATGAGGTAAAGATCAAACCTGTATGTCATCCTTGAAGCTGAATTCAAATTTGTCAGTAATACTATTGCGGGGTTCTGTAAAATGCAGATTAAAGTGGGGCTCAGCATTGTATGGAATTGATGATATTGCAGAGGGAAGTAGTCTGAGTAGAGGAAAAGATAGTTTACTTTTATTTATTTATTTTTAAAGATTTATTTTGTCCATATATACAATGGAATATTACTCAGCCATCAGAAAGGATGAATACCCAACTTTTGCATCAACATGGACAGAACTGGAGGAGATTATGCTAGGTGAAATAACTCAAAAAGACAAAGTCAATTACCGTATGGTTTCACTTATTTGTGGAACATAAGGAATAGCATGGAGGACATTAGGAGAAGGAAGGGAAAAACGAAGGGGGTGGAAATCAGAGGGGGAGACGAACCATGAGAGACTATGGACTCCGGGAAACAAACTGAGAGTTTTAGAGGGGAGGGGGTTAGGGGATGGGGTAGCCCAGTGTTGGGTATTAAGGAGGGCACGAATTGCATGGGGCACTGGGTGTTATATGCAAACAATGAATCATGAACATTATATCAAAACCTAATGATGTACTGTATGGTGACTAACATAACATAATAAAAAAAAAATAAAGATTAGGAAGCCTTTAAAAAAAAAAAGATTTAGGGGTGCGTGGGTGGCTCAGACGGTTAAGCATCTGCCTTCGGCGCAGGTCATGATCCCAGGGTCCTGGGATCGAGCCCCATGTCCGGCTCCTGGCTCAGCAGGGAGCCTGCTTCTCCCTCTGCATCTCCCCCTGCTTGTGCTCTCTCTCTCTGTATCTCTGTGTCTCGAATGAATAAATAAAATCTTTAAAAAAAAAAAAAGATGTATTTTTTAGAGAGAGAGTATGAGGAAGGTTTGGGGGAGAGGGAGAGAGAGAGAGAGAGAGAATCCCAAGCAGAGTCCATGCTGAGCACAGAGCCCAACGTGGGACTCAGTCTCATGACCCTGAGGTCGTGACCTGACCTGAAATCAAGAGTTGGATACTTAACCTACTGAGTCACCCAGGCGCCCGATAGTTTACTTTTAATTGTGTTGAGTGTGAAGTAAATGTGAAGATATGAAATTGGTAATTGGAAATGTTGGATTGAATAAAGAAGAAATGTCACCTGGATAATAGCTTTAAAAGTCTGCTTGCATAGAGGTTATAATTGAATTAAGAGGAATAGATGATCATAAGCAGGTAAAGAAGGATGGACAGTTCTTTTTGTGAATGCCCAAGTTTAAGACTTGATCAGAGAGGTAATAAAGCATTGGAGTTCTGCATTGCTATATCATCCAAAATGTCATAAATTTCAAGACAAATGATCAACAGAATATAATGTTACAGAAAGGGTGAGAGTGAGGACTTAATTCAAAGGGTCCTTAGAGGGACGCCTGGGTGGCTCAGTCGGTTAAGCGTCTGCCTTCGGCTCAGGTCATGAGCCCAGGGTCCTGGGATCAAGCGCCGCATCGGGCTCCCTGCTCAGCGGGGATCCTGCTTCTCCCTCTGCCACTCCCCCTGTTTGTGCGCTCTCTCCCTCTCTTTCTCTTTCTGTGACAAATAAATAAATAAAATCTTTAAAAAATAAATAGAATAAATAAAACGGTCCTTAGAGCTGATAATCAGATATATGATGCCTTCCAGAGTAGTTTCTGTAGTGTGTGGGATGGTGGAAAGAGGAAGTAGAGGCTTTCTGAGTTGATGGGGCCTTGAGACCAGCTTGTAGTGACGGAGTTCTTTTGTTATACTTCTTTGATGTCTTACCCTGTAACATGTACATTTCTATTCTTGTTTTCATAGCATGCTCTAAAGAATGGTGACATTTCTGAAGCTTCAGATAAACCAAAAGGCACACCTAAAAGAAAACCTGCTAAGAAGAAAAGCCAAAAAAAGAATGCTACAACACCCCTGAAGCAGGTTATTTTAAAACATTGAGATTGACCTTCAAAGAATTTCTTGTTGCTGTTTTTAATAATAGTGTAAAATATTTTTAACTTAAATGATTAGTATAGTGTTTTCCATTGACAGGTAATCACAAAATTTCTAAAATAGCTATTAAAGTTTCTCTAGTTTAGGAACATACATGTTAATAAAAGCATAATGAATTAGGTGGGAATGGTCCATTGAAGATTGTGTTTACTTTATGTGAGGGGTGGGGTTGAGGAACCCAGTGCTATTTGGGAGGAGTATCTCAGAGCCTTAATCTGAAATGGCAGTATTCTGCTTAAGTTGAGAGATGGCTATGCTTTTATTCCTCCCCCCCCCCTTTGGACCACAGATTCTGTGGTCCCTTAAACTAATACCCAGGAACCAGATATTCTGGGTGGAATCATTTCTCCTATTTAAAACAGTAGACCCGAAAGCTAAATATTTTGGTGTCTTATCAGTTCCTTTAGTTTTATCATTACCACGGGGGAAGAGAGCTAACATTTGATAAGCTCTCCCTATGTGCTGGACCAGAGTGCAGGACACTTTACACACTTCCCCCCCTTTCTGTTCTTCATGACAAATATATGAGGTAGATTTTATTATAATTACTTAACAGATAAGGAAAATGAGACTTAAAGAGATTAAGATACTTGTCCACAATTATATAAATGGCAGATTTTATATGGCAAATAAGTGGCTTGATTATATAAATAAAATTATATTTATATTGGAAATTCATATTTATATGTTTTTGGCCCCAAACCTTTTTGACTATATCATTCTGCATTCCAGATGAGGTAACTGGAGACTATCCCTTCCACAATCTACCATACCCTACCTAAACAAGACTGCAGTTCATCCTCTTTAAAAGAAATATGCGAGTATCTTTGGTTTCTTTTATAGTGGAAAGTTGGTGACAAATGTTCTGCCATTTGGTCAGAAGACGGCTGCGTTTACCCAGCTACCATTGCGTCAATTGATTTTAAGAGAGAAACCTGCATTGTGGTTTATACTGGATATGGAAATAGGGAGGAGCAAAATATGTCTGATCTACTTTCCCCAGCCTCTGAAGTAGCTAATAATGTAGAACAGAATGCTCAGGAGGTAAGGATACCGGGGGGGCGGGGAATTCTTGGAAGCCAATAGGGGATGAGAAACTAAACACTATAACTAGTTGTTAGTTTGATCTACTGACGCACTAATTCTTTTTTAGTGATACTTCAGGGACGCCTGGGTGGCTTATTTGGTTAAATGTCTGCCTTCGGCTCAGCAGGGAGTTTGCTTCTCCCTCTGTCTGCCCCCCCCGCCCCCTCCCCCCATCCCACTTGTGCACTCTCTCACGCTCGCTCACTCTCTGACAAATAAATAAATCTTTAAAAAAAAATACCTTTATAACAAAAACACATCTATTTTTTCTTTTTAAAGAATGAAAATGAAAGTCAAATTTCAACAGATGAAAGTGAGAACTCCTCTAGGTCTCCTGGAAATAAACCAGATAACATCAAGTCAAAAACTGCTCCATGGAACTCTTTTCTCCCTCCACCACCCCCCATGCCAGGATCAGGACTGGGACCAGGAAAGGTAAATTTCTACCCAGAAAAGGTTTCCCAGGAAATAGTTAAGAACTTTCCACCCTTCCATTAAGTGAGTTTTAGCTTTTCTGTGAAACTTTTGTAGTTTTCTGTAGATACTGTAAATCTACACTTGAAAATTCTTTGTAAAGGAAATAAGGTAGTAATGCAATGCAGAGTATTTTATACTGAAAGACTTTCCCAACTATTTATGGAGGATTGCGTATTAGTCTAATAATTTAGTGAACTTAAGTTAGAAAGTATTCGGTGTTTTACCATCAGCAGGGTATTATGCTCTAGTTCTCCACGTCACTTGGGTAAGTGTGTAAAAATTGGAGGAAAACACAGTATTTACATCTAATACAGATTAAATCCTAAGGTGCTCCCAGATTGTTCCATAGAATAAAATGCAAATATTATTTTCCTTTATGGTTCTTTTGGCTGTAAGTAACAAATAAACAGAAGAGATTTTTATTGGGACACCTGGGTGGCTCAGTTGATTAAGTGTCTGCTTTCGGCCCAAGTCATGATCTCAGGGTCCTGGGATCGAGCCCCGTGTCAGGTTCCCTGCTCAGCAGGAAGTCTGCTTCTCCCTGTGCCTCTGCCCCCCCTCTCCCGCCCCCCCCCCCTCCGGGCTCGTTCTCTCTCTCTCAGATAAATTAATTAATTAAATCCTTGGGGAAAAAAGATTTTTATTTTATTTTTTTAATTTATTTTTTATTTTTAAAGATTTTTATTTATTTGACACACCTGCTTGTGTTCCCTCTCTCGCTGTGCTTCTGTCAAATAAATAAAATCTTTAAATAAATAAATAAATAAATAAATGTGTCCTGGAACCCAAGTAGGTGTGTCCCTGTCTAGTGGTTTTGTATAAAGCCATGATTTCTTCACTGGAGGTTATAGTATTCAGGCAGTAATAATAATAAATAAAATTAAAAATCATGACTTTTTTCTGAAGATTTTCTGTGACAGATTTCTTATTAGGTTTATATTACAGTTTCTAGAGAGATCAGACCTCTTAGTTTATATATCATACTTCATTGGTCTCAGGGGGCTGGTTTTTCTTATTAAATGAGAGGTGTACTACTTTTACGATATGTGTTCTACAGTACTATATGTAACTCAGAGGACATCCATAAAGATTATACAATTTAATTAGCACAATTGTGGGGAGATAGTCTTTTATGATTGAAATATCTTGCTAAATACACTCTCTCTGATTTATTTGGTAATTAGGAGTCTTTTACTTTGATTTTACTTTCTGAATGTTTATATAGAAAGGAAATGAGGAATATCTAGATTTATGAGTCTTCACATTTGGTATATGAAAGTCTATTTCATCTTTTTTGATATGTATAATATATTATTCTGGGTGATTATTTTTACTCTTATGGCATTGAATCTTTTTCCTCCTTTCATGTGTAAATTGGTAAATTAATCTTCCTTTGGAATGTTCTTTACAGCCTGGTCTAAAATTCAGTGGCCCACCACCACCTCCACCACCACCACACTTCTTATCATGCTGGTTGCCTCCATTTCCTTCTGGACCACCAGTAAGTGCAAAAGAATTCAGACTAAACCTTGCTTTCATACATACTTAGGGATTTAGCAGCACATAGGTGATTGGGAAATGTCATTTTAGACCATCCCTATGGTCAGATTCTAATGTGTAAAAATTTGAACTAAACCTTAGGTTTTTGTTTTTAATGTCCTTCTACCCAGACTCAGTCTTCTTGCTCCTGACTCTGAGCCCAATATTGCCTGCTTCCTTCCTGTCAGAAATTGTATCTCATTCTCCAGGGAGGTATCTCTTATTTGAAAGGATTTAATTGCACCATAAATAAGGCTTAATGTTTTGCTCTTCCAGATATGCTTGGATGTTAACTTCACATAGACTGTGTGGATTACTAATGGTAGACTTCTGGATATCAACAGCAGGATAGATACAAGACACTTTGTAGCAAATTGTATGTGTTCCAGTGGGGGCAGCGCAGTCCTTCTACCCAAGACCTTTACTTAAAATGCTGTCTGGGTATTTTTTGAGTAAAACCATAGAAGTATATATACTTGTGATGCCTGGTGGCTCAGTTGGTTGGGCATCCGACTCTTGATTTTGGCTCAGGTCATGATCTCAGGGTCGTGGGATTGAACCCCATGTCAGGCTCCATGGTCAGCGCAGAGTCTGCTTGAGATTCTCTCTCTCCCTCTCCCTCTGCCTCTACCCCCAGTCGCACACACATGCTCACTTGCTCTCTCTCTCTCTGTCTCTCTCTTTCTGAATAAATAAAATCTTTTTTTAAAAAAAAAAAGTATACTAGGGCGCCTGGGTGGCTCAGTCGTTAAGGATCTGCCTTCGGCTCAGATCATGATCCCAGGGTCCTGGGATCGAGCCCCACATCAGACTCCCTGCTCTGCGGGAAGCCTGCTTCTCCCTCTCCCACTCCCCCTGCTTGTGTTCCCTCTCGCTGTGTCTCTCTCTGTCAAATAAAAAAAAAATTTTTTTTTAAAGTATAATATACTTAGTCTTTTACCTATAGATGCATAATAGAACAGAATAATAGTTCAAAACTCAAAACAAAATACCTGACATTTTACATGATCTATTGTCTTTTGATTCTTACTCGTTTTTATTTTGTCGGTCTTCTGTTGTTGTTACTGGTTGGCTTTCTCAAAATGTCAGGTTTTTTAAAAAGTTTTAAATAGGAAATGGCATGAAATGTAGGGGAAGATACAATTAATATCCGGCGTTCTCTATGTAAAATGGATGTCCAGACTTCAAATTTTGTTTATTGACTTTAAAGCATATCTTTCTCCATTTCCAGATAATTCCCCCACCACCTCCCATATGTCCAGATTCTTTTGATGATGCTGATGCTTTGGGAAGTATGTTAATCTCTTGGTACATGAGTGGCTATCATACTGGTTACTATATGGTAAGTGATCACTCAGCATCTTTCCTGACAATCACTTTGTCATTATGTGACTTTGTTTTGTTTGTAACTAAAAAGTGGCATGTTATGTTTGGTAGATCCTAAGGGTTGAAAACTACCTTAAAGTTTAAAAATACACAATTGTTTGTTTAAGGCTTACATTACTCTTGTATTGTCCCTGCTAAGTGTAATTGTAGTGCTTTTAAAATACTATCTAAAATATTATCTAAATATTGAAATATTATCTAAAATAATATCTAATATTATGAAAATATTAGAATATTATGAAAATATTAGATTAGATATTATTAGATTATGTTGATAATACGTTTTCTAATTTAATGACACGCTTTCTAAATTATTTTCCAATCTCATTAGTCTTTCTCTTTCAATTTGAAATAAAATGCATTGTAGGAGATAAAGAATAATACCTAAAAGAAAGGAAGACAAAAAGTGTTAGGTTTATTTTGTGCATAGAGGAAGGTCTTAGGTGATAAATGCCAAGCTGGACCTTAGGGACTGAAGCTCCATACTTGTCATTTTATACATCAGTCTGTTGCAGGCATGTAGTATTGTGATTTATCAACAAAATTTTAATTTTTTAATTTTAAAGTCAATAAATTTTTATTTAAAGAATTTTACATGTGGTTTCCTTCCACTACCAATCACTGCAGTTCCTCCAAAGTCAGAAACATAATCTTCAAAATAGCCCTTTTAGAAAGAACTTTTGTTCAATCCACAGTTGTGTCAGTCCAGAGTTCTTTCAGTTGGGCTTCTTTGATCTTCCCTTGAATATGGACATACTTCACAAATTCCCCACCTGTAACCTTTGGGATCCAATTTCTTGACCTTAGGACCTTAGAAGTCAAATTGTAGGAAGTACACTGATAGCTATTTTAGCAAATGATCTAAAATTTTTATTCCTTAATTTTTTCTAATATTGAAAAGTCTTGTTACTTCCACTCTACTCTGTGAGCTTAGTGGAAAATGTTACAGGTCTCATTGTCACCACAGCAATAAACTTGCTGTGATGGAAGCATAACGCTGTGTCTCAAGTTGCCGCAATTTTTAAATTTTTTAAAAGGAAGCTGTTATGCCATGCTGAGATTATGATGTGATATTGTAGGTACTTGAATTTCTGGTTAACTAATATATATATATATATATGTATATATATATATATATATATATATATATGAAGAAGAAGAAAAAAACTGACTTGAAGGAGTAATTTTTTAAATGTATTACCTGTACATGCTCCCAGTAATATTATTTAAAAGCTAATCTTGAGCTGTATACAACCTTGGTATATTTGTATTGTATGATGAAGTTGCCCTTTTAATTACCAAAAAGATAATGGAAAGTAACAAATTAACAGTTTTTAATTTGAGACCAAGCACTTAACTTGCTAAGCTTCCATTTTCTGCACTTCACATTTCTCTGCATATATTTTTTATTATGAAATATTTTGAAAAATATTACGTAGGGGCACCTGGGTGGCACAGTTGGCTGGATGTCACTCTTGGTTTCAGCTCCAGGTGTGGTCTCAAGATGGTGGTCTCAAGCCCTGCCTCAGGCTCAGCGCAAAGTCTGCTTGGGATTCTCTCTCCCTCTCCCCACGCTCACATGCTCTTTCTAAAATAAATAAATCTAAAAATATATGTATAACATATAAGTAAACTATTGATGTAACTCATGTTTATTTTTCAATTTTTTAGAACAAAAGAGAGCTCTTTTACCCAAATGCACCATATTTTGACTTATTTTCAGGTTCATATTATGCATAGGTTCATGGTTTTATTTGGTCATTGTGGTAAACTTTTTGTTGAAATACATATGCAGAAAAGTGCATATATTAGAAGTGAACAGCTTGATTGAAAACATCATTGGGACGCCTAGGTGGCTCGGTTGGTTAAGCATCTGCCTTCAGCTCAGGTCATCATCCCATGGATCAAGTCCCACACTGGGCTTCTTGCTCAGTAGGAAGCCTGCTTCTCCCTCTGCCTGCAGCTCCCCCCTGCTTGTGAGCGCGTGCTCTCTCTCTTGGACAAATAAAAATCTTTTAAAAAGAAAACAAAGAGCTGTATTTAAAAAAAAGAAGAAGAAGATTATCGTAATCCTAAAGCCTTCTTATATCTTCTTCTAGTCACTACAATCCCTTTCCCGGGGGTAACCGTCTTCCTGACTTCTAACATCATAGATTAGTTTTGTCCTTTTTTGAACTTTTATGGTTGGAATAAAACCGATGCAGGGCTCAATGTCACCACCATGAGATCATGACCTGAGCCGAAATCAAGAGTCAGATGCTTAACCAACCAGGCACCCCAACATTTTGAATATATTTAATTTGAAGGATGGCATGGATGAAAATTAGACTTGGTTAAATTATATTTATAAGTACTCCTATTTCAAGTACTTGATTGTACTATGTTATTAAAACCTAGCAGATTTTCACTGGACACTGACATTAAATTGCTGATGTTTCAGTTTCTTTCATGAATCAAAAAGCAGTTCTTAGGAATGCAGCCTTATCCAGAATATTTGCCACAAATTCAGGACCAACCTATGACTAACTTGTTCCTAAGAAAATCTTTATTTTAAGGGTTATTATTTATATATCTGCATATATTAAAATGTAAACATACATTTACATTCAGAAGTGTAAAGAAATCGCAGTTTCCTAGATCTTGCATTTTTGTCTCTTCGAAATTGTTCCCATTAAAAAGAAGCCAGTACTGGGCGCCTGGGTGGCTCAGTCGTTGGGCGTCTGCCTTCGGCTCAGGTCAGGATCCCGGGGTCCTGGGATCGAGTCCCACATTGGGCTCCCTCCTCGGGGGGAAGCCTGCTTCTCCCTCTCCCACTCCCGCTGCTTGTGTTCCTGCTCTCGCTATCTCTGTCTCTGTCAAATAAATAAAATCTTAAAGAAAAAAAAAAAAAAGCCAGTACTCATTGTTAAGTTTTCTAACAGCTTAAGTATGTTTTAGCTACCACTGCCTACAGGTAGCTTTTTTTTTTTTTAAGGTGCAAAAAGGTGGTTTTATTTATTTTTATTTTTTAATTTTTTAAAGATTTTATTTATTTATTTGACAGAGAGAGACACAGCAAGAGAGGGAACACAAGCAGGGGGAGTGGGAGAGGGAGAAGCAGGCCTCCTGCGGAGCAGGGAGCCCGATGCGGGGCTCCATCCCAGGACCCTGGGATCATGACCTCAGCCGAAGGCAGACGCTTAATGACTGAGCCACCCAGGCGCCCCAAAAGGTGGTTTTATTAAAGCATGGGGACAGGACCCATGGGCAGAAAGAGCTGCTGCCCTGGGATTGTGAGGCGCAACTCTCAGCTAGCATTTTTTTTTTTTTAAAGATTTATTTATTTATTGTTGGGGGAGGGGCAGAGCGAGAGGGAGAGAGAGAATCTTAAGCAGGCTCCCCACTGAGCACAGAGCCCAATGTAGGGCTTGCTCTCATGACCCTGAGAACATGACCTAAGCTGAAACTAAGAGGCAAACACTCAGCCAAATGAGCCACCCAGGCATCCCTCAGCCAGCATTTCTTAACCATTGCTTCACAGAATCACATGCCAGACAACGTTTCTGTTAGCAGCCTGTTCCTATTAGAGCAGCCAGATAGGATTTGGGTCCGTCTCTAGAAATCCAAGCAGAATGCAAATGACTTAAGATTAGTGTTCTTGGAATAACATAAAATAGGCTATTACTTTGGTCCTTATCAAGAACAAATCACTTTTAATACATCTTATGGCCTCTAAAGTGTAGATTAATAGTAAAGTGGAAAGCTATTATATATATAGGGAAAGTAGGGCACATGGAAGCTAGGAGAGAGGAATAGGACATCTGGGTTAGATCTGACCAGGAAAAACAAATATTTGAGTACTGATCCTGCTTTTTTTTTTTTTTTAGATTTTTTTTTTTATTTATTTATTTGAGACAGAGAGAATGAGAGAGAGAGAGCACATGAGAGGGGGGAGGGTCAGAGGGAGAAGCAGGCTCCCTGCCGAGCAGGGAGCCCGATGCGGGACTCGATCCAGGGACTCCAGGATCATGACCTGAGCCGAAGGCAGTCGCTTAACCAACTGAGCCACCCAGGCGCCCTGATCCTGCTTTTTTTAACTTCTAAAATGTTCTTTAGTACATAATGGTCTCTAATGGTTTTATTTTAATAAATGAGTGTAACACAGTGATATTTTACTTGACAGAATTAAGGTATAAGTTGGCTCAGGAACATCACTGGACTTCGTGAAAGAAGAAAACTTCTTAATTACAGCCTAATAATTGTTTACTCTGGGATCCCTTTTAAAGCACATTTGAAGGCTATAAACTTATTTTCTGATGATATTAAGTAGAATTAGTAAAATGTCTTATATGAACAAAGCGTAAATGTGTGTGCTATTCTTTTAAATCCCTTTATGTTTCCTTACAGGGTTTCAAACAAAACCAAAAAGAAGGAAGGTGCTCACATTTCAATTAAGGAGTAAGTCTATCATCATTATAAAAGTGAATCTTTAGTATAAATTTCATAGTTTGTGGAAAACATGTTTAAAAATTGAAATGGTGGGGTGCCTGGGTGGCTCAATCAGTTAAGCGTCTGTCTTCAGAAGATCAGGTCATGTTCCTGGGGTCGAGTCCCATGTCAGGCAGGCTCCCTGCTCACTGGGGAGCCTGCTTCTCCCTTTCCCTCTGCCCTTCCCCCCTGCTTGTGCTGGCTCTCTTTCTCTCTCTCTCTCTCTCTCAAATAAATAAAATCTTTTTAAAAAAATTTAAAAAGTGGGTGCCTGGGTGGCTAAGTCATTAAGCGTCTGCCTTCGGCTCAGGTCATGATCTCAGGGACCTGGGATCGAGCCCCACATCGGGCTCCCTGCTCCGCAGGAAGTCTGCTTCTCCCTCTCCCACTCCCCCTGCTTGTGTTCCCTCTCTTGCTGTGTCTCCCTCTGTCACATAAATAAATAAAATCTTTAAAAAAAATAAAAAATTTAAAAACTGATACGTTAAAAAATAGGTTAATAGAAAACTATTAAATACATTTTTAATTATTTTTAATTCAAGTACAATTAACATACAGTGTTATTAGTTTCAGGTATACACACAATGATTCAACAATTGTACACACTATTCTGTACTCATTACATGTGTACTCCTAATCCCCTTCACCCATTTCACCCATGTACCCACCAACCTCCCCTCTGTCAACCACAAGTTTGCTCTCTATATTTAAGAGTCAGTTTTGGGGCACCTGGGTGGCACAGTTGGTTAAGCATCCAACTCTTGGTTTAGGCTCAGGTTGTGATCTCAGGGTCATGAGATTGAGCCTCATATCAGGCTCCGTGCTCAGTGCAGAGTCTGCTTGAGTTTCTCTCTCTCTGTCTCTCTGTCCCTCCGCCCCTCCCGCCTGTGCACTTCCTCTCTCTCTCTCTCTCTCTAATAACTAAATCCTTAAAAAAAAAAAAAAACTCTCTTTTTTGCTTTGTTTTTTTTTCTTGGATCCTTGGTTTTGTTTCTTAAATTCCACATATAAGTGAAATCATATGGTATTTGTTTTTCTCCGATTTAAATTCACTTACTCTCACTATACTGTACATCCATCAATGTTTTCTCAAATGGCAAAGTTTCATTCTTACTTATGGCTGAGTAATATTCCATTGTATGTGTATATGTATAACACATCTTCCTTTTGTGTTTGTCTACCAGTGAATAGTTGGGTTGCTTCCATATCTTCACTATTTCAAGTAATGCTGTAATAAACAGGGATGCATATATCTTTTCAAATTAGTATTTTTGTTTTCCTTGGGCAAATAGCCAGTAGTGGAATGACCGATCATATGGCCTATTTTTAATTTTTTGAGGAACCTCCATACTGTTTTCCCCAGTGGCTGCACCAGTTTGCATTCCCACCAACAGTACATGAGGGTTCCTTTTTCTCCACATCCTCACCAACACCTGTTGTTCTTGTGTTGTTGATTTTAGCCATTCTGACTGCTGTGAGGTGGTATCTCATTCTGGTTTTGAAATGCATTTCCCTGATCATTAGTGATGTTGAGCATCTTTTCATGTGTCTGTTGGCCATCTGTATGTCTTCTTTAGAAAAATGTCCATGTTGTCTTCTCATTTTTCAGTTAGATTGTTTGATTTTTTTCATGTTGAGTTGCACACATTCTTTATATATTTTAGGCCCTTAATTGAATATATCATTTGCAAATATCTTCTCCCATTTGGTAGGTTGCCTTTTTATTTTATTGGGTTTCTTTTTATTTTGGTGTAATCCCAGTAGTTTATTTTTATTTGCCTTACCAAAGGAGACATATCTAGAAAAATGTTTCTATAGTTAATGTCAAAGTGATTACTGCCTATGTTTTCTTTTAGGAATTTTATGATTTCAGGTCTCACATTAAAGTATTTAATGCATTTTGAGTTTATTTTTGTGTATAGTGCAAGAAAGTGGTCCAGTTTTATTCTTTTGTATGTAGCTGTCCAATTTTCCCAACACTATTTGTTGAAGAGTTTGGCTTTTCCCCATTGTATGTTCTTGCCTCCTTTGTTGAAGAATAATTACCATATGAGCGTGGGTTTATTTCTGGTGTTCTCACATATATTCCATTGATCCATATGTTTTTGTGTGTGTGCCTGTACCATACTGTTTTGATCAGTACAGCTTTGTAGTCTATCTTGAAATCTGAGATTGTTATACTTCCAGTTTGGTTCATCTTTTTTTTTTTTTTTTTTTAAAGATTTTATTTATTTATTTGAGACAGAGAGAATGAGAGAGAGAGAGCACATGAGAGGCGGGAGGGTCAGAGGGAGAAGCAGGCTCCCTGCCGAGCAGGGAGCCCGATGCGGGACTCGATCCAGGGACTCCAGGATCATGACCTGAGCTGAAGGCAGTCGCTTAACCAACTGAGCCACCCAGGCGCTCGGTTCATCTTTTTTAAGATTGCTTTGGGTATTCAAGGTCTTTTGTGGTTCCATACAAATTTTAGGATTATTTGTTCTAGTTCTGTGGAAGATGCTGTGTATTTTAATAGGGATTGCATTAAATTTATAGATTGCTTTGGATAGCATGGACATTTAATAGTATTTTTCCTCCATGAACATGGACTATCTTTCTATTTGTTTTTGTTATCTTCAATTTCTTTCATCAGTGTTACAGAGTTTTTGGTGTACAGGTCTTTAACTTCCTTGGTTAATTTTATTCTTAAGTGTTTTATTGGTTTGGGTGCAACTGTAAATGGGATTGTTTTCTTATTTTCTGTCTCTACTAGCTCATTATTAGTATATAGAAATGCAAGGGGTTCCTGGGTGGCTCAGTTGTTAAGCGTCTGCCATCGGCTCAGGTCGTGATCCCAGGGTGCTGAGATCAAGCCCCACATTAAGCTCCCTGCTCAGCAGGAAGCCTGCTTCTCCCTCTCTCCCTGCTTGTGTTCCCTCTCTCGCTGTCTCTCTGTCAAATAAATAAATAAAATCTTAAAAAAAAAAAAGAAATGCAACAGTTTTCTGTATCTTGATTTTGTATCCTGTGACTTTACTGAATTCATTTATCAGTTCTAGTCGTTTTTTGGTGTAGTCTTTAGGGTTTTCTATATATAGTAGTATTAAATACATTTTGATGTCAAAACAATTTGATAAAAAGTTGATCTACATTCTCTCATGATGTCAAAGTATCATCTCAGCAAGTACTTGGTTAGTGGTGTGGAAAGAGAAACATCTTTACAGTGAAGAGATCCTTAGAATTAGTGATGATACTGCACCACTGTGGTGGGACAGCCAGACTTGGTTTTTGATTTATGATGCAGTATGAAATAGACTGAATCATCTATGAAGTGTTTTGGTCAAAAGAGTTTAACTGGAATTTAATTAAGCCTATAAGATCTTTTCCACTTAGTGGAAAAAACTGGGGATAGAGCAGCAAGTTAAATGACCCCAGAAAAGAAATGATCCAGATGGGTCTAGAATGTGAAATGTTTTATTTATTTATTTATTTATTTATTATTTATTTATTTATTTATTTATTTATTTATTTATTTATTTATTTAGAAATGTTTTAGAAGGTAACTGGCTTCCTTTCTTCAAAAAGTCAGTGAAAGAAAAAAAAGGTAGGGAGTAACTGTTCTAGATTAAAAGTGACTTAAGAGGCATAACAGCCAAATGCATTGTGGCCGTGGTTGGAATCTGGTTTGAAGGGCCATCTATAAAAGTCTTGAGGGTTGAAGAAATTTGAATATGGACTGGATTTTAAATGAAATTAGATAATTATTGCTAATTTATGAACTATGATGAGGGTGTTGTAATATATGGAAGAATGTCTTTTTAAATTTGCATACTCAAGTATTTGTAAGTGAAGTATTAAAATGTCATGAATATCTTTTTAAATGATTTAGCAAAATGTACATGTGCATGAAGCGTATATGGCTATTGAATCTAAGTGGTGTGCACATGGATGTTCATTGTACTATTTTTTCTGTTTTCTGTATGTTTGAAAAGTATGTAAGAAAAATGTTCAGTATTTTTAAATTAGCAAAAGCTGTGTGTCTATAATTATATTCCTTTTTCACGTATTATTTTATACTTTCAGTCCATATTCATCTATATTTGATAGAGATGCCATCATAGTATTTTGTGCACACATGTGTATCTGCACTTAACATCACATTTTAATGTTTTTTTACATATTCTTTATGTCCGATTGTTTGCCTACACGTTATGCCACTGTTCATTCAGTTAAGTAGTTTTTGGCATTCTGGATAACATTACAGTGGGTACATTCTTATATATGGTAATTTGATTCTGTTCTTTCATAGCCTTCAGGTAAATTTCTATTGTGACTATGTGATAGAAGATTGTGGACATTATGGTTTTGTTTTTTTTTTTTTTTTTTAAAGATTTTATTTATTTATTTGACAGAGACAGCGAGAGAAGGAACACAAGCAGGGGGAGTGGGAGAGGGAGAAGCAGGCTTCCTGCTGAGCAGGGAGCCCGATGTGGGGCTCGATCCCAGGACCCTGAGATCATGACCTGAGCTGAAGGCAGACGCTTAACGACTGAGCCACCCAGGCACACCGGACATTATGGTTCTTGATGGATGTTTCCATGTTGCCTTGAGAAGCAGATTTTGAAAAATGTTTTTTCTTGTCAGTTTCAAAATGAGTGTTGCATTCCTGGGAGGAGTATTTTTAAAATTACATAAACCATCACATTTAAAAGTATAATTACCCAGGTGAACCTAGCTGGCTCAGTTAGTAGAGCATGCGACTCTTGATCTTGGGGTTGTGAGTTCGAGCCCCTTGTTGGGTGTAGAGATTACGTAAAAATAAAATTTTTTTTAAAATTTATTTGAGAGAGAGAGTGAGCATGAGAGGAGGGACAGACGGAAGGAAAAGCAGACTCCCTGCTTAGCAGGGAGCCCGATGTGGGACTTGATCCTGGGACTCCAGGATCATGACCTGAGCCTAAGGCAGCCGCTTAACCAACTGAGCCACCCAGGTGCCCTAAAAATAAAATTTTAAATTCACCAGTGTAGCCATGCTTCATTGTCACAGTTAGAAACTGAATGATGACCCTGGAACATGGCCTATTAAGAACCTGGCGTTTGCCTCTTTTCAGCATTGTTAATGCTCTTGAGAGCATCTGCCAGGACATTGACGTGCACTACCATGGCAGCCCGGAGATGGCGGAGAGCTGTATTTCACTTTAAATAAAACCAGTTCTTGGTTTCCAGGCAGAAGACAGATGTGAAGCATTGTACCTAAACATTAATGAGTCTTTGTGTTTAGATAACGACTTCTTGAGTAAATAAAATCTTACCTTATGAAATTTGGTTTCAATAGACTCCTTAGGTATATTAAGGAAACTAAAAACTGCCACATGAAATTTTTCTCCTTTTTATAAGTAATAACAATAGCTATATTTTTTGAGTGATTACTGGGTGCTCTAGGTATAGGTTACTTCATTTAATCTTTATAGCACCATCAAGTTAGATACTATTATTATTCCCATTTCACAAACAAGAAAAAGACTCACAGAGGTGAAATGACTTGTCTTTCGGCCAGAGTAAATGGTGGCACTCTATATGACCTCAGAACTCTCCTTCCAGCTCTCAGCCCCCCTGCAGCTGCTTCCAAGCTCCATGCTAGCTGCATAATGTAGGATTTGGGCAAGTACCTAAGTAGAATTTTTACACAAATTTCTGGAGCTCCCCATTTTCTTTTTTTGTTTGTTTTTGTTTTGTTTTAAATTTTTTTTTTTGATGTAGTGTTCTATGATTCATTGTTTGCTTATAACACCCAGTGCTCCATTCAGTACATGCCCGCTTTAATACCCATCACCAGGCTAACCCATCCCCCACCCCCTCCCCTCTAGAACCCTCAGTTTGTTTCTCAGAGTCCACAGTCTCTCATGGTTCATCTCCCCCTCCAAGTTCCCCCCCTTCGTTTTTCCCTTCCTACTAGCTTCTTTTTTTTTTTTTGAACATATAATGTATTATCTGTTTCAGGGGTACAGGTCTGTGATTCATCAGTCTTACACAATTCACAGCGCTCAGCATAGCACATACCCTCCCCAATGTCCATCACCCAGCCACCCCATCCCTCCCACCCCCCACCACTCCAGCAACCCTCAGTTTGTTTTCTGAGATTAAGAATTCCTCCTATCAGTGAGATCACATGATACATGTCTTTCTCTGATTGACTTATTTCGCTTAGCATAATACCCTCTAGTTCTATCCACATCGTTGCAAATGGCAAGATTTCATTCCTTTTGATGGCTGCATAATATTCCACTGTATATATACACCACATCTTTTTTATCCATTCATCTATCAGTGGACATCTGGGCTCTTTCCATAGTTTGGCTTTTGTGGACATTGTTGCTATAAACAATGGGGTGCACGTACCCCTTCGGATCACTACATTTGTATCTTTGGGGTAAATACCCAATAGTGCAATTCCTGGATCGTATGGTTGGAGCTCCCCATTTTCAAATCCCTGCTCTCTAGACCCTACCTTTTCAGATTCCAGCTCCCTTAATCTAGGACCCAAACTCTCTCTCTATTCCATGTATGAAGAACAATACCTGTTCAAGCTCCACCTTCCATGCTACAGTTTGGAAATTGTGTCCAGCCAAAATGGGGTGAATGGAAAACTCAACTTTAAGCGTTTGCTTTTCTCATGGCTCTCTGCCCTGTGCTATCTGTTGCCCAATGCCCAGTTTCATAATCTACGGCAGGAAAACAAGTATACTGCCAACTGTTCCTCCTATTATTTTTATGTATTTAATTAATCTCTACACCCAGCATGGGAGTCACACAGTCTTCAGACTGAGCCAGCCAGGCACCCCTGTTCCTCCTATTTTTAAACATTTCATCGTATTTTTCTTAAATACTTGATTCGATGACACAGTTCATTGCATCACCTTTCCCATTCTGTAACAATTTTCTTTTATTCCATGTTTTTAAAAAGATAACTCTACTGTGATTGTTAAAACCAAATATATGAAACAATGATCTTATACTCTGTATTTCTCAAGTACCTAAGAATAATGTGTCACATTTGGGGTCACTGCTAAATATTTCTACATGGTAATAACACATCTATTTTGGGCTTTTTTGTTTAACATAGTTCCATAGAATTATTTCTGTGTATTGATGATAATTTCATGTATTGAGCTTTAGATTCTAAGTAGTAGTTCTGTAAAGATCACTGTATGTTGTCATATTGCTTCCCCCAGAGAATAAACTAGTTAATGCCTTTATTCTTCCCACCTACCTAATTGCTAGAGTATCCACCTGTTATAGCTTAAGAATTATTTCTTTTTCCATTGTTATTTATGAAATAAAAGTTCTAAAATAGTTTGAATCTATTTTAGAATATTACACGTTTCCCCCAATACCTGAAGTAAAGCATTTCTGTGAAACCTTTCATAATCTAAAATAGCATAAAGCCAAGAATCAAGTACCATTTACAATTTATATGGAAATTTTTTTAACATCCCAGATGACAAAAGTAACCTCTCAGGATTTTCTGGTACTTTGGTACACAACTTGCTAGCGGATGCACAAAATAAATCGAGATAAAGCACAGATGCTCACAGTTCAGAAATAGGACAGCTGGATGCTGCCTGAGACGCCAGGGAAGGAGCCTGGCAGTGCGTCTGTAACAGCCTTTGCAAAACACACACTGAATGTTATTTCTGTATTTTGCCTTTTTCATAAAAACGTAAATCTTCAGGGCACCTGGGTGGCTCAGTCGTTAAGCGTCTGCCTTCGGCTCAGGTCATGATCCCAGGGTCCTGGGATCGAGCCCCACGTCGGGCTCCCTGCTCGGCAGGAAGCCTGCTTCTCCCTCTCCCACTCTCCCTGCTTG
Source organism: Phoca vitulina (assembly GCF_004348235.1). Classification (NCBI taxonomy): domain Eukaryota; kingdom Metazoa; phylum Chordata; class Mammalia; order Carnivora; family Phocidae; genus Phoca; species Phoca vitulina. The sequence continues at coordinate 55,512,929 of NW_022589709.1, forward strand.
TGTTCCCTCTCTCGCTGTGTCTCTGTCAAATAACTAAAATCTTTAAAAAAAAAAAAAAAAGCAAATCTTCGGATTTCTTTTGGTTAGTGAAAACAGGTGCTGCTAGTGTAGGTCTTCAGTATAAAGCAGAGTGGCCTAACAAACTTTCAGAAAGCATGGGGATACTTGTATTCAGTTTATTTTATTTTTTTTAAATAACTACATTGTTGGGGCACCTGGGTGTCTCAGTCGGTTAGGCCTCCAACTCTTGATTTTGGCTCAGGTTGTGATCTCGAGGTCATGGGGACAGGCTCTGCGCTCAACGTGGAGTCTGCTTGTCCCTCTCCTGCTCTTCCTCCCGCTTGTGCGCGCTCGCTCTCTCTAAAATAAATAAAAAACAACACTGTTGCTTGTTATATAGAGCAATCTTATAGGAAGATATGTTTAAATGAAAAAAGTAAGATGCAGAAGTGTATTCTACCTGCCTTTTATGTAAATATACATTTACGAACATGTCTGTGTGTGCATTGATGGGTCACCTCAGGGTGATACTCAAGTTATCTCTGAAGAGGGACTAGAAGGTAGGCATGTGAGAGAGACCTCACAGCATACCCTTTGATGTTTTGTGTTTGTGTGTGTGCTGTGTACATTTACTGACAGTAAAAATATGTAATTGAAATAACTCTGGTAAGATGTTTCTATCATTACTCCTTTCAACTTTTTAAATTTTTCATTTTTATAGGTAATTCACACAGTATTCTCTAATAGGTAAGTGCATTTTCCTCAACATTTTTTGGAGAATACTCCATACCAGTATATAAAACTGCCTTGTTTTTTAAAGTTGCATGGTATTTTTATGTAGAGATGTGTCCCATACTTATTTGAGCTCTTATGGATGGAATTTTAGGCAGTTCCCAGTTGTTTGCTATTTAATGCTACAGTTAGTATTCTTTTACAGAATTCTTTTTGTAGATTTATGAATACATTTTTAGAATTACCTTAATAGAATCTAGAATTTTAATAGTTTTTTGCCATGTTGCTCTCAGTAGAGACTATCTTTAGTATTCTCACCAACATTGAGAGTTCCTGTTTCCCCCATTCTTTTCAATAATCTTAACGACTGAGCCACTCAGGCTCCCCCCTCCCTTTTTTAAAGATGTATTTATTTGACAGAGACAGCGAGAGAGGGAACACAAGCAGGGGGAGTGGGAGAGGGCATTCTTTTCAATAATCCTTTGGATTCTTGTCAATCTAATAGTTGGAAATGGTTATCTCACTATAATTTTTTTATTATTGTAAAGTTCAGCATCCTGTCATGTGTTTAAAAGCTATATTTCTTTGCTGAAAACTTTATATCACCTTTGCCTACTTTTTAACTGGGATGTATGTTTTTCCTTTTTGATTTGCAAGAATTCTTTATATGTTATGGAAACCATTCCTCTGTGATATGAGTTGTAAATACTTGTTTTCTAGTTTATCATTTATTTGACCTTGCTTTTAAGGTGTTAGTGATTATCGCCTTTTTAACAGAAATGTTTACCTTCCTATGTCTGTGTGATAATTTTCCTTTTATCAGTTTAGATATTTGTGTTTACTCTTTTAATTCTTGTTTTTCAAATTTTATCGATAGTCAGTTCTCATTATTCACAGATTATGTATTTGCAAATTTGTCTGCTCACTGAAATTTATCTGTAATGCCCATGTCAATAATTACGGCACTTTTGCCATATCATTCATAGACCAGTGCAGAGTGGCAAAAAATTTGAGTCCTCTGACACAGACATTCATACTTGAGCTTGAGCAGTGTTCTTTTTTAAAAGATTTTATTTATTTATTTATTTATTTATTTATTTATTTAGAGAGCACAAGGGGAGGGAAAGAGAATCTCAAGCAGACTCCCCGCTGAGTGCAGAGATCTCACGACCCTGAGATCATGACTTGAGCCAAAGTTGAGAGTTGGATGCTTAACTGACTGAGCTGCCCAGGTGCCCCTGTCTTCATCTTTCATCTCATACTATGAACAAGCATTTTTTGCAGTCTTTTAGTGCTACATTTTTCACATTTCTGTGCCTTTTCGCTCTTTAAAGTGGCCCCCGAACATTGTGCTTTGTGTTCCCAAGTGCAAGAAACTGTGAGGTGCCTTACAGAGAAAATGTGTTGGTTAAGCTTCATTCAGGCATGAGTTATAGTGCTTTTGGCCATGATTCAGTGTTAGAATCATCAGTATATATTAAGTAACGTGTCTTTCAACAGAAACACACATTTTAAAAGGTATTTATCCGTCGATAAAAATGTGACTAAAGGCTTGCCTGAACATAGCTCTGTATTTCTTCTAGGAGCAATGGCTCAGTTTTCACAGATTCATTGTCCTGTTGTTGTTTTTTAAGATTTTACTTAACCATTTGAGAGAGAGAGCAAGCATGGTGGGGGGAGGGGCTGAAGGAGAGGGAGAAGCAGACTCCCCATTGAGCAGGGAGCCCCACATGGGCTTGATCTCAGGGTGGCGAGTGTCCATGCTGGGCTTGGAGCCTACCAAAAAAAAGTATAGTGACTTTTTTAAGATTTTATAACTTGAAAGAGAGTGAGCGAGAGAGCGAGTGAGAGCACAAGCAGGGGAGGGACAGAGGCAGAGGGAGAAGCAGGCTTCCCTCCGAGCAGGGAGCCCGATGCGGGGCTCCATCCCAGGACCGTGGGATCATGACCTGAGCCGAAGGCAGATGCTTAACGACTGAGCCACCCAGGCGCCCCATATAGTGACTTTTTAGAACATAACTACCATGAATGAGAATTTAGTGTATTTATTTTGAAGTCATTCTACAAGCAGTTTACACAAGAATAGAGATAGTGAAAATAACTTTGTTAGTAATTTCAATGAGAATTCAAATATAGCAAACCCAAGTTTTTATTCCATATTTTCCCAGTATTTAATATATGTGTGTGTGTGTATCTAAAGTGGGTAACATTCTTTGGAGTCAATAACTGTTCATTAGTTGTTATGCATGAGCCTGTATTTATCTTATACTGATTCTAGATTTCAAATACATTTTTTACTGTGTTCTGTCTTATTATTTTGATGATTCTTCATGGATTTCATCAAAACACAATACTTTTGACATTTCATGGCTCATGATTTTGTTAAATGGACAGATTACAGGTCCCTTCTTTGTTGTGTAACAGCAAAATACTTCATTTTTACATTTATTAGCACCAGTAGGAATGAGCAGTCCAGTTACTGTTTTTCATTTCTGTATCATCTGTTAGCTTCCATTTACTTCTGTATCCACATCTTTATTTTACATTTGTCCACTCGTGGCTTTATCAAGTGAATTTTGGTGCACAAGCCTCATAGAAGGTGAATACTGGATGGGGCAGGGAAAAAAGATGAATACTGTTACATGTTTGTTTTTTAGCAAAGTGCGATGGTTCACGTTTTTACCACAAAATATTATGGTGAAATCCTCCCTGTTTAAGGACTGAATGACACTACTGTATTTCCTTTTTTGTCCTCAGAAATGTATCAGTTCTTGAGTTGGAGAAAATGCACCTAAGTAGCATATGCCATTTTGAAGACTCATCATCTGAGACTTTGCTTATAGGAACAAGTTCACCACCACTGTTAGTCTACAGTAGGGAGCACAAATTTTTTTTTTCTTTTTTTTTTTTAAAGAATTTATTTATTTGACAGAGACACAGCGAGAGAGGGAACACAAGCAGGGGGAGTGGGAGAGGGAGAAGCAGGCCTCCCGCCGAGCAGGAAGCCCGATGCGGGGCTCGATCCCAGGACCCCAGGATCACGACCTGAGCCGAAGGCAGACACCCAACGACTGAGCCACCCAGGCGCCCCCACAAATTTTTTCTTAAGGGCAGCTGACTCAGTCGGAAGAGCACGTGACTCTTGATCTCGGGGTCGTGAGTTCGAGCTCCACATTGGGTTTAGAGATTACTTTTAAAAAATAAGAAAATGAGGGGCGCCTGGGTGGCTCAGTCGTTAAGCGTCTGCCTTCAGCTCAGGTCATGGTCCCAGGGTCCTGGGATCAAGCCCCGCATCGGGCTCCCTGCTCAGCGGGAAGCCTGCTTCTCCCTCTCCCACTCCCCCTGCTTGTGTTCCCTGTCTGTCTGTCAAATAAATAAAATCTTAAAAAAAAAAAAATGAAAAGACTAAGAAATAATATTAAAATAATTTTTTTCTAGGGCGCCTGGGTGGCTCAGTTGGGCGACTGCCTTCGGCTCGGGTCATGATCCCAGGGTGCTGGGATCAATCCCCACGTCGGCTCCCTGCTCTGTGGGGGAGCCTGCTTCTCCCTCTCCCTATGCCTGCCATTCCCCATGCTTGTGCTCTGTCAAATAAACAAAGAAAAATCTTTAAAAAAATTTAAAATATTAAAAATAAATTTTTTTTTTCTTAAAAGACTAGATAGTAAATACATTAGGCCATAGTTTTCCAACTGCTGGTCTATATGTTGCTGTCTCTGCATTCATCTTCTAACTGGTTTAATAATTATGAAAATATTTCTTTTGCCAATTTTGTTCTCTGTGCTATTACAGAGAATGAAAAAGTCTGAACTGTCAACTGTTTTCAAGGAAGGCTTAAAAAAAAAAAACTTCAAGGATGAAGGGCAGTGTCTCCAGACTTCTGTTAATACATCTTGAAAGAAAATCCAGTACTTTGGGCAATAGAATAAGAGAACTGAAGGATGATGTAATAGTGATCATCTCATTGTTGATGATTTATTTCATTATCGTTTCAGGTGATTCTGTCCTTCCGTGTTGTTATTATTTCAGTCTTTTTTTTTTTTAGCATAGCTGCAGATAATCAGTGAGTGTATTATCTGTTGTTAAATAACAAATTACCCCAAAATTTAGCACTTTAAAACAGCACATTTATTATCTAGTTTTTGTTGGTCAGGAATCCAGGAGCAGCTTATTAGCTGGGTGGTTCCCATGAGACTTATAGTAGTCTCAAGTTTTTGCTGGGACTGGAGGATCTGCTTCCAAGCTCACTTGTTTTTGTTTGGAGACCTGAGTACCTTCTTTCTTGGGGCTCTCCATACACAGCCTGAGAGTCACAACATGGCAGCTGGATTCCCTAGGGCAAGTGATCCAATAGAGAGTGAGCAACACCGCACCGTCCCTTCCAACTTTTTCTGTTCTTTAGATCTAAGTCCAACCCACTGCAGTCACAGGAGTGGGATGACACAGTCAACTGGAGGGGATTACCAAGGGCATGCAAAACAGGAGGCAGTTAAATCACTGGGGATGATCTTGAAGGCTGGCTACCACAATGAGTTACAGTAAAATATATACAGAGATGAAGAAGAATAAAGTGTTCAAATATAAGGGATAATAAAATCACTAAAATTCTGTATTTTAGATTTATAAAAGAATCCAGTAGCATTATAGCATAATTGCAAAATAAAAGTTTTATCATTATTATTCTAAGTACATTTTCTCTGTTCTTTGGCAGATCTCTAAGAAATAGTCATGAATCCTTAGAGTTATTAGAACTGCTCAAAAAAGAAACTCAAAAACTAAAGTAGGACCCCAGTGGACCCAGATGATACACCAGGAATTAATTTCCGCTTTTTGCTTTTGTTATAAGTTTTACAAATTCCTTCTTATCTACTGTTTATTAAAATGGGTATCTTAGTACAGTGAATTTTTCTCTGGACAGTGCTTTAGTTGTATTTTGTAGATTCTATTATGTAGAATTCTTACCATTTTCTAGATACTCAAACTTTTTTTGTTTTCAACTCTAGAGATGTATAATGTTTTAATTTCTAGATAATTAGGTTTAATTACCAGTTGTAGTTAGGTGATGTTGTTTGTATTGTAATCACTGTTGGGGTTTTGTTTTTTTAAGATTTTTATTAGCGAGAGAGAGCACAAGCTGGGGGGTGGGGAGGGGCAGAGGGAGAGGGACAAGCAGACTCCTTGCCAAACAGGGATCCTGACACGGGACTCCATCTCAGCACCCCGGGATCTTGACCTGAACCGAAGGCAGACGCTTAACCAACTGGGCTACCCAGGCGCCCCAGTTTTTTATTTTTCTGTTTGTTTTTTTAATACATGATTTTGATCATTTTGTAATATTTTTAATTCTGTTAGGACAGATCAAATACCAGTGTTCCTTAATTTTTTTTAGGTAGTCTGGCACATTTATTCTTGCATGAATTTCACAATTTGTGTCATTATTTAACTATCTTATGAAGATTGAGTTTAATATTGTTGTCTTTATATTATTCTAGTTTTATTTCCCTTGATGAGTGTATTGCTTTCCACTTTCTTTTTCTTTTGATTTTATAAGAAAATGGGTTTTTAAATTGCATATGTATATCTAGATCTTTTTTTCCCCCAAATTCAGGTGCAGCTCTCTCCCAAGGAGAATGGTATTTTGATGCACCATGGTCAACGTGAACAAAATTTCATCTTTTTCTTCATGAACAGTTGGTTGGGTGGCATAATCACCTGCATTTCCCCTTGTTGCATGTGACTCATGCTTAAATAGCCAGCCATGTGCTTCAAGGGAATAATCAGTCTGAATAAGTCAACAGTGAAAATGTGAGTAATTAAAGAAAGTCAGTCACATGTAGTACAGAAAAGTCAATCTGTGAAAATTTCAACTCAGCCCATTTGTATATTGTAACTTTCTTAGTATAAAGTATGTTAAGCTTTTTATTAATGCCTTTAAAAATAAATGGTAAATTTTTTTAACCTTGACTGTATGAGTATTTTTCTTTAGAATATATATGGTGAGGTATATCTGTATAAAAATGTAAGAGGGGGAAAAAAAGGTAGGAAGAGAACTACTCAAACTTGCTTAGATAAAGGGTTGTAGGGCAAAGATACAACCATTTGTAAAGCCATGTTGTTGATAATCCAAGTTTAGGAAACAAAGCTTATGTGAAGCTGAGTGTCACAGCACTGGACCGAGCCAGGACCACGGCTCTGTTCCATTTCTTAGAAGTCATATTGTCATTCTCCTCTCCACACTTTGTCTTATCTGCCTGCCTCTCTCTTTTCTGGCCTCCAGATTTTCCTCGTGCACGCTGCCGAACATGGCTGCCCACGCTTTAGTGCTTTCATCACTGCCTTGCAGTTCCATCTACTATCCATTTGACTGTATCTCTGTCAGCTGAAATTCTCAGGAGAGGTTGAGAATCCTGTTTTCAATTGAGTCTAAGGATGGGTATCCATGCATCTGGGATTCTCCCTAGTCTTTTTAGCTGTGGGAGAAGAGGTTAATATAAAAAGTTTTATTTCTTTCAGAAGTTTCGTCTGAACAAACTAAATGTACCTAACTTATTTGTTGAATAAATAAAATGAATATTCAATTCCTGGTAAGTAAACTTCACAGAATGAGATGTTGTATGGCTTAAGCTTTCTTGTACAGGTGAGAAGATTTTTATTTTTCTTGACAGCCAGTATCTTAAACATTTGGCGTCTTTTCATTGCCTGAGTGTGCCAGGTTACATTTAGTTATGAAGATAGCTTCTTTGCTTTTGATGACATTTCTGTCAATACCTAACAGTTGGAAGGTGGCTGTAGGTTCAGGCAAGTCGTTCATTTCAGCAATTACTTAGTTTTGTTTATGTGCTGGGTACTCTTCTACCTGTTTGGAAATTAGCAGTAAACAAAACAGATGAAAGTTCTTGCTTACAGTGGCGGGAACCACTGGCAAACAAGTGAAGTGTGTAAGGCGCCAGAGAGTAATGCATGCTGTAGACAGAGATGAAGCAGGGAAAGGGGTTGGGCAGAGTGCAACTGGAGTGTGGATGCTTTTTTAAAAAGAATGATCAAGGGGGCACCTGGCTAGCTCAGGCTGGAGAGCATGTGACTCTGATGTTGGGAAAGTATGCGACTCTTGATCTTGGGTTTGTAAATTCAAGCCCTGTGTTGGTTGTAGAGATTATTTAAAAATTAAAAAAAAATTTTTTTGAAGAATGGTCAGGGAAGCTGAGGTGACATTTGAGCAGAGATGCGAAGGAAATGAGAGCCATTCATGTAAGTGGAGAAAGAACCTCCCTGGCAAAGGAAATGATAAGTACAAAGGCCCTAAGAGTGAGTTTGGCATGTTCAGGGAATGGCAAAGAAACCAGTGTGGCTGGAATGGAAGTGAACAAGGAGGAGAGATTAAAGAGATGGAGATAAGAGAGGTAGCCAAGGGTCAGGTGACCTGTAGGCCACTGTAAGGTCTTCTGCTTTTATTTTCATCTGGGATCCACTGGAAGGTTTTGAACCAAAGTGTACAGCATGATCTGATTTATTAAAGTGTCTTATGACTGCTGTGTTTGTGTTGAAAATAGACCATAAGGTTCAAGGGAGGCAGCAGACTGACTGGTTAGGACCAGTGGTTGGTAGTGGTTGGATCTGAGTGTATTTTTCAAGTAGAGCTCAGCCCTTGCCAATAGACTGATTACATGTGGAGTATGAAAGAGAAATCAAGGCTGACTCCCTAGGTTTTGGGCTTCAAGTAGAAGAACAAAGGTGGAATTTACTGATATGGAGAAATTGGCATAAAGAGTACTTGCAGGAAAGGAAGGATAGGAGTTGGGTTTAGACAGGTGAAATTTGAGATGAAACTCTTAACTCATATTAAGAGGAGTCAGATATGAGTCAAGAGTTCAGAGGAGAGATCTGGGCTAGAGATGAAAATGTAGAAGTTCGCATAGACTTGGAATTTCAAGCTGTTCAACAGAACCAGATCTCCAGGCAAGTGCATTTACATAGAGATGTCCGAGAACTCTGGAGTACCCCCAGTGTTTAGAGGTCAAATACGAGGAAAAGCAGTAAAGGAGACTGAGGGAACTCTCAGTGAGTTAGGAGGAAACCCAGAAGCGGTGCCCTGGAAGCCAAATGGAGCATTCCAGGAGGGAGTGATGGGCCACATTAGTTACTGCTGGGTCAGATGCTGTTAACAAAGTAGGATGAGGACTGAGAAGTATTCATTGAATTGAGCAATATAATCATTGGTGACCTTCGTAAGAGCTGTTTTGGTGGAATGGAGCAGAGAAAAGCCTTGTGGGAGAGAATGTAAGAACAACTGAATATTGCACCATATAAACAACTCTTTCAAGGAATTTTGCATTTCTGAATTTGTTATATTTATATATTCGTAAAATCATATATAACTTTGAGTTTTTTTGTGAATCTTAGTTCATTTGTGTACTTGTTTATGACTATGTCATTTGTTTACATTAAATTTCTTACTGTGAGTCCTGATAAAAATCTGAAAAATACGGAGTTAGAACAAGAAGATGTAGGTATGGTTGGATAAGAGGTTGAGGATGGTAGGGGATGTTTCTCATGTGGGCACAGTGGAAGAACTGAGGGAGTTGGAGAGGGTTGTAATAGGTGATCAGAAGGGGAGAAGTTTAGAAACAAAAGGGTGGGTGTCAGAGCAGTGAGTCTCCCCCTGCTTGCCTCTCCCCCTGCTTGTGCTCTGACAAATTAAAAATAAAAAATCTTGGGGCACCTGGGTGGCTCAGTCAGTTAAGCGTCTGCCTTCAGCTCAGGTCATGATCTCAGGGTCCTGGAATCGAGCCCCGCGTCGGGCTCCCTGCTCCATGGGGAGTCTGCTTCTCCCTCTCCCTCTGCCTGCCACTCTGCCTACTTGTGCTATCTCTCTGTCAAATAAATAAATAAAATCTTAAAAAAAATAAAAAATAAAAAATCTTTTTTAAAGATTTTATTATTTGACAGAGCGAGCTAGAGAGAGGGAACATAAGCAGGGGGAGTGGGAGAGGGAGAAGCCGGCTTCCCGCTGAGCAGGGAGCCCGATGCGGGGCTTGATCCCAGGACCCTGGGATCGTGACCTGAGCTGAAGGCAGACGCTTAACGACTGAGCCACCCAGGCGCCCCTACCATACCATTTTTAATGGTACATGCACACGGTAGAGAATTCAAATAGTACAAAAGATATGCAAGAATCAAACCTCCCTCCTCCTAGCCCCTGGCTGTCCTGGTCCCCTCCTTAAAAGCAACCACTACCTTGTTTCTTGTATATCATGTAAGACGTTTTTATAAACATTCATGTGCATGTATCCTGTCAATCTTTTTTTTTTTTTAATGTTTTATTTATTCATGAAAGTCAGAGAGAGAGAGGCAGAGGCAGAGGGAGAAGCAGGCTCCCCGCTGAGCAGGGAGCCCGATGCAGGACTCGATCCCAGGACCCTGGCATCATGACCTGAGCCAAAGGCAGACGCTTAACCATCTGAGCCACCCAGGCGCCCCAATGTCAGTCAATCTTTAAAAAAACCTAACTAGGTTCTTTTTGGTTTAATAGTTTTATCATTTATCAAGTTGTTTCTTCTCAGGTCCAAATCCAGCCTTCAGTGCCTTCTCTGCAGTAACAGATCCGGACTCTGTAAAGACCTGTCCCCTCAGCAGACACAGTATGAAGTTCGGTCACTAAAGGGTAGTGCTGAGACAGCACTTCTTTTCCCCACAAGGGACTACTTCTCCTGCTCCCAGTGTGCTTTTTCTAGCAGCTCCCGGCCTCGTGTGTTTTTTTTCCTAGCATCCCCTGTTGGCAGCACAAGGCACCACCACAGGAGTGGCTTCCTCTGGTACCCCCAAGGCATGTTCTCAGCAAGCTCACACCTTCTTGGGCTGCATTTCCACAGCTTCGACCGACCTCCATGGCTGTGCTCTCTCCACTGAGGTCTGAATCTTAGAAATTCTATTTTGTACTTGGTGCTGATTCAGTAAGTGTTGAATCAAAAGCCTCTGTACTAAGAGCTTTTTTCCTTAAAGCCTACTTCTACTTCACATTGGCATAACTATTATACCAGAATGAATATACCAAACAGATCCTACACAAGTATTAAGGAGTATCTCTTGGCCCACAAAAGATTCACCTGGACCCTGTGTTAAAGTCTTGTTTCATTTAGGTAGAAATGAAATTTGTCATTTTATATATAACTTGAATACTTCTTCCATGTTTTGGCTTTAGGACAGATCAGTGCACCTCACTCCACTCCCATGGCTGTTTTTGATCTCCCTTACCACAGTTAACCTGCAAACCGGATGCTGATCCCGAATAATGGAGGATTAGGTGTATAAACTTGAATGAAGGGCTGATCTTTTAGTTGGGGAGGATCATTCAGGAACTGCAAAGGTACTGGTAATCTGTTTCTTAAGCTCACTGATAGACAAGCAGTGTTGATTTGTGGGTTTTTTTTTTTTTTAACATGCCTTATTATAAGTATCCTTTGGTGTGCAATGTTTAATAATGTTTTGGAGAATTAGGTTTTTAGAATTGACAAATTCTTGATTCAGCGGTTTTCAGCTAATTCTTCTGTAGCTAAATGTTGTATTTCTGAATGACTGGAGAGAATGGCAGCATCCATTTCTAGTAAACCCTTAAGTGTTGCAGTTGAGGAGGTCCTTCTTGCATGGCAGTAAACACGTGATGCCTTCTGCATCCAGGAGGCAACCAGCAGGCCAAGTGTGAGGAGTCATGCTTGGCAGGAGCCACACACATGGACTCACGACTTAATGGGTGTGGCCTGAGCTCTGATTCGGTCAGTGAAATGCCTGGAAATAGTCACCTCTTTCGAGTGTGACATGTTGTCCAGTGCTTGGAAGAAATTTCTGTATCCTTCCTCTAATCTTGTGACTGACTGAAGATTTAAGTTCTCAAGTTTCTGGAAACCTCCACTGGTTGCTACCTTGGCTATAAAAGCTGAGTGTTTGCAAAAACAGAATCATAAGGACTTTATTTGAATCGTGGTAGATTAGGTTATTTGCACCAACCCACCCCCACAACTACCACCACCACTTAAAGTAGAAAATGCCCAATATTATCTCCTTAAAAATCCCAAACCACTAACAAAGAACTACCTGGCCAAAACCCAAGCGAAAAGCAGAAACCAGAGAAGTAAAGTTAAGCCCTACAGCACCGAAGCTACTTTTCCATGAGAGTTTTGTGCTAATTTGGGCTTCTCTTTTTCTCTCTCAGGAGAATGACATTACTTGATCCCTAGAAAGTTTCTCCTTCTAAGGCCTTACACCTGGAAATGTTTTTAGCACTTTCTAGCATCCCCTGGTGTTCCACGCTTATCTTTTACTTTCTGTGTCCAGTTCCTGTAGCAGCCATTTCTCCAACGACTCCAGTTCCTGTTAGGGAGGCCAGTATTAGGAGTCAAGATCTGGTGTGTGGGGTGTTCATTACTACTAGGTCCCTTTCTAGTGTGTAGAGATATATAGCTCACTATGTGTATATGTAGATTTATATACCTATATAGGTTAAAAACCTTGAGTCCACACCAGTATTCCCATATCTAACACCTTAGAGTTCTTTATAGCCTCTCTTTTCAGTATTTGTAAATTCCTTCTCCAACAATGAGGAAACTTGGTTCTCATTCTACATGTATTATGTACTGTACTTGTATATGCCAGTCACCTCCTCGGCCCCTGGACCTTGCCTCTGTCCCCCTTAGCCTTCCTGCTCCTCCCCCAGCCACATGCTGCCTCCAAAGGAAGGAAAGAGAAGGGAAGAGCAAGACACCCAGGTGATCATTCAGCAGGCTAATGTTTAAGAAGCACTACTGCTCTAACTCCGTATCTCCACTGACTCCTCTTATATTCTCCTGTGTTTCAAAAAAAAAAAAAAAAAAAAGGGCCCAAAATGGAGTTCCTTCTGCTCCTGCCCCACATCACCAAACCAAGACTTAATTTATAGTTTGAGCTCTCCCAGAAATGGAATCGTCAACCAGCGAAGCAGGAATCGCCCAATTAGCATGAGTTAGGTCATCTGCCCAGCAGACCTCTGCCATTCCCCCTAGAGGAAAATAACCTTACAGTAACCAGCCCACCTGCTTTTTTGCCTACTATAACTTTGTTCCTGCTCCCGTATACCTGTAAAAAAATCTTTCATTTTATACAGCTTCTCAGAGCTCTTTTCTGTGTCCTTCATTCATTGGATGCTACCTGATTCTAATCCATTTTTGTTAAAACGAGCTCTCAAAATTTTTAATATGCCTTAGTTTATCTTGTTTTTTTTAATTTATTTCTTTGTCAGAGCACAAGCAGGGGGAGCGGCAGGCAGAGAGAGAAACAGGCTCCTTGCTGAGCAGGGAGCCCGATGCGGGACTGATCCCAGGAATGGGATCATCCAAAGGCAGATGCTTAACTGACTGAGCCACCCAGGCGACCCCCCCCCTTATTTATTTGACAGAGAGAGACAGCAAGAGAGGGAACACAAGCAGGGGAGTGGGAGAGGGAGAAGCACGCTCCCCGCTAAGCAAGGAGCCCGATATGGGGCTCGATCCCAGGACCCTGGGATCATGACCTGAGCCAAAGGCAGATGCTTAACGACTGAGCCACCCAGGTGCCCCCCGAAGGCAGCTTCTTAACGACTAAGCCACCCAGGCGCCCCAATATGCCTTAGTTTATCTTTTAACACCTATTAGAATTCTCCCAGGAGTACACATTCCTTTTGTAATCATAAAAAAAAAACAACTGAAGTATTTAGGCAATTTCTATAATTATCATTTTGTTAATTCTGAATTTTCACATCCTAAATTCTCTTAAAAGACAGTTTTACCTATATGAGGTCCTGGGTGGCTCAGTTGGTTAAGCGTCTGCCTTTGGCTCAGGTCATGATCCTGGCGTCCCGGGGATTGAGCTCCTCGTCGGGCTCCCTTCTCAGCGGGCTGCTCAGCAGGGAGCCTGCTTCTTTCTCTCCCTTTGCCCCTCTCCTGGCTTGTGCACTCTCTCTCTCAAATAAATAAGCAGGCTCCCTGCTGAGCAAGGAGCCCGATGTGGGCCTCAATCCCAGGACCCTGGGATCATGACCTGAGCCCAAGGCAGACACTTAACTGAGCCACCCAGGTGCCCCAATAAATAAAATCTTTAAAAAAAAGGTGGAGATTGTTGAGTCTAGATAAATACAGGTCCAGGACCGTAAAGTGTATGTGGGGTTTGAAAACCTAATGCAAATGCACTTAATCGCATACAACTATTTTTATAACTTTTAACTTTGTGCTTGTCAGTTTCTCCAAAATATGAAATCCTTTGCAGAAGTGATTCCAGACCTTCAGAACCATTGTGAACTTTCTGAATTAATGGTAATGAACACCAGCACCTTGTTTATTTTAGCAGTATGTCGTCATGTGATAGAAAACAGTTGTTTTTTTTTTTTTTTTTTAAGATTTTATTTATTTGACAGAGAGAGAGACAGCAAGAGAGGGAACACAAGCAGGGGGAGTGGGAGAGGGAGAAGCAGGCTTCCCGCGGAGCAGGGAGCCCGATGCGGGGCTCGATCCCAGGACCCTGGGATCATGACCTGAGCCGAAGGCAGACGCTTAACGACTGAGCCACCCAGGCGCCCGAAAACGGTTTTTCAACAGGAATTGCTCATCATAAATAAGAAAATAAGTTCTACAAATACCTATTAAGCACCTATCATGTACTAAGTACAGATGAGGATACTACAATAAACAAGACCAGGACCATAAAGTGTATGTGGGGTTTAAGTGGGCTCAAGAAAGAGCAAGGCCAGAGCTTGACGGAAACCCCGACTCACCTGTGCACAAAATACCAGCTCTCGCCAGAGCTCAGCTCCTGCAGGGGAAGCAAGGGGCCAGCGCTTGAGTCCAGTCATAGCTCTTCATTAGCAAAGATGGTGGCACTGCTGTAAGCTTGAAAAAAAAGCATACCGTGAGACCAGCCAGCGTTATACGTCAAGTATTGGTGTTCAGATTATCCCTCGTATATACACATGGAATGTGGATGTACAGCATTTGTTTCAATGTGATTGGAGGAGGGCTTGGAAAAGATGGAAGGTTATGATGAAGCAAGAGCACACGTTACTTGTTGAAGCAGCGGTAGATACATGGTGGCTGTATGCTACGGTCTTATTTCTGTGTGGGTTCAAATTTTTCTATAATAAAATATTTGAAAATGATCTCTTCATCATCTAGCATCAGAATAAAACAAGATTAATGCTAGAGGAGATTCCCTTTCTCCCCAAGGTAGTGTCAAGATTTGAGAAAAGCAAATTTTCCTTGTTCTCTCCCTTAAGAACAGGCAGGTTCATTTTTTGCCCTTTGGGGTATCCACTCTCTGAGGTAGTCTCCATTAGACTTCCCGCCTTGGGCTTGCCCTGGGGTTGGATTCCTATCTTCTGTACACTGTGAAGACTTGAAAACTAAACAACGTTAATTTAGTTCTGGACATTTCTTTAAGATGAAAGCTTGCTTCACTGTTCCACCTTTAACCCCAGGATCCCGCTATTCACTTCATTTTTAATTACTGAGTAGTACTGTCTTTTCCCTTGTGTCTCCTTTACTCTCACACAATTACCACACTCACAACACTGCTGAGACCAGATGTGTGGGGGTCCTACCCCTGCCTCCCAGCAGCAATTCTCTGACAGCAGCTGGGTGTACTACAACTCAACTCCGTTCTGACACTCCCCAGAGACAGTGTCGAGACCCCAGAGTTAAGAGCTCAACCCCACAAGACTGCTCCTAGCCCACTGCATTTGCTAGAGTGGTCCACAGAACTCAGGGAAACACTTACCAGTTTATTAGAAGGTATGATAAATGATACAGATGAACAGTCAGATGAAGAGATCCACAGGCCAAGTCTGGGTTGCGGGGGGTGGGGGGGGGTCCTGAGTACAGAAGTTTCCATCCTCAAGGAGTTGGGTGTGTCACCCTCCCATTGTGGATGTGTTCTCTCACCTGGAAGCTCCCTGCACGCTATACTATTGGGATATTTATGGAGGCTTCCTCAGGTTGGCTTGATTAATCATTAATTCCATTTCCAGCCCCCTCCTCTCTCTCGAGAATGGGAGGCGGGGCTGAAAATTCCAACCTTCTAATCATGGCTTGACCTTTCTAGGAAGCAGCCCCCATCCAGGAGCCACCCACCTCATTAGAACAAAAGGTGCTCTTAGTGCTCTTACCACTTAGGGATTCACAAGGGTATCCAGAGCTAGGTACCTGGGGGGTGGGGGGGTGAAATCTATGTATTTTTCTATTATCTCACACCCAATTACTTAACACTGATTTCTTTTAAGAACATATTTAAAACTGATCAGAAATTTTGATTGTTTTAAGGAAACTCAGTCAATGACCCAACCCTGTCATATTTCCCTATGCTCATTTATGCTAAAAAAAAAACTAGGCACTCCAGAAGAGTAGAAATCTCTTAGGAAAATAGGTTTTAAAATGGATTATGACACTGTAAAATGAGGAGGAGAATGAAAGAATGAAAAAAAAAAAGGCAAAGGAAGAAATAAGCGAAGCCTTTGGAATATGCTGGAGTCTTTACACCTGATGCGAGAGGTAACTCACTCCTGACCCAGGAATTTACAAAATGTTCTCCCTGAAGAAAATTAAAATTCAAGTTATCAACTGTTTGACTTAGAGTATACACTGATCTATGAATAATAGTTGCTAGAACTTGCCCCACCCCCAATATAGAGTTGCATCGGATTGAGGGGCATGGTATTTGGACAATCATTCCTTTAATTTTCATTTCTATTAATGGAATTTTTTAATGCATTGCAAAAAAAAAAACCCAGAACACCTGTGAATGTTTGAGCCAACAAAGAGCCTTCTCAGGGTCATGTCTTCCAGAGATCCAGTTCAAAATCTGAATTATATTTACATTTCACAGCTATACTTTGACTAATGAGGAAGTATAAGCTACAGGGAGGAAAATGGATTCAGAAGGGTGGATAGGTGTTAAGCAAGCGATCCTTCTGGTAGGAACACCAGATTTCTTTCTGAGCAAACACTCCTCCCACTTTCAGGTCATATTCTTTTCAGGGTTCTCATCTTTTTTTTTTTAAGATTTTATTTATTTATCTGACTGACAGAGACACGAGAGAGGGAACACAAGCAGGGGGGAGTGGGAGAGGGAGAAGCAGGCTCCCCACTGAGCAGGGAGCCCGACATGGGGCTCGATCCCTCATGACCTGAGCCAAAGGCAGACACTTAACGACTGAGCCACCCAGGCGCCCCACGGTTCTCAGAATATTGAGTCCTCTTAGCCAATCAGTTGTCTTTTTGCTTCAGCCAATTTGGGATGGGTTTTCTGTCACTTGCCACTAGGGACCCCTTACTAACAGAGTATAAAGTGACCCACCAGGCGGCAACAGCCGGGAGGCCGGCTGGGGGTGCTGGTGCCTGATCTGAATGTTATGCAGGACTTCAGGTGGGGGCAGCCAAGGAAGGCTAGGGGAAGTGGCCTCAAAGAGGGAATATTGGCTCTAGTTCAGCAAGACAATGTCCATGTGGGAAACAAAGGCAAAAGAAATGCAGCTTAAATTAAAATCTCCTTACAGCTTGCAGCCCACTGAGAGATACCTGAAACCCGCAGAGTGTGACCTTCCTCAAGGAACCCATGGCCGCCTCAGCGCCTTAATGTTTAAAAGTAACCTTATCTTGGCAGCAGCGGCCCCTCGAGGTCCTGAAAGCCTTCCTTCCAGATTCCTTGGAGACCTGCACTCTCCCTAACCCCCACTAATTAAGGATACCATCAGTCACTCCTCACAATCCCAGTATAGCTCTTTTTGCCCACAGGTCCTGTCCCGTGAGTAGGGAGGGGGTGAAGGTGATGTGGTTTGGCAATGTAGGTGATGTTTCATGGGGTGGAGTCCAGAGCTGATGACCAAGAAAGAATTCTTGAGACGTCTTTGGTGCAGAATGGGGGCTTATGAAAGCACGGGGACAGGACCTGTGGGCAGAAAGAGCTGCTCCATCGGGGTTGTGAGGGGTGGCTGATGATATACTCGGGAGTTGGGGGAAGTAAGGAAAAGGGAGGTTTCAAAAGAACTTTCATATGCTTAAGAGGACTGACCTATAAAATACTAGAGTCCTTGCCATTGTCAAGGTCGTTCTTCCCTCTAGCAAGGCATTAAGATTAAGATAGTGGGGAGATCCTGGAAGAATGTCACACATGTCCCACCCAGGACTGGGGGTGGGGGGAGGTTGCAGGGTGTCAGCTTGTGCTTTGTCTTCAGCTCGCCTTCTGCTCCCTCATCAAAGGTCTATCCAGGAGAGATAGGAGGCCCCTGACTCCCCCAACTAGGCTCGTGCAGGGGACTACATGACCAGGCTCACAGAAATCCCAAATGCGGAGAAATGCTGAGGCATACAAAACCAGAGATAAAGGAACATGAGGAGACTGATGTTAATTTTTGAATGTAGGTGAGGTTTGGTAGGGTGAGGTCTGGCGCTGACGGCCAAGAAACGCTCTTGAGGGCGCCTGGGTGGCTCAGTTGGTTAAGCGACTGCCTTCGGCTCAGGTCATGATCCTGGAGTCCCGGGATCGAGTCCCGCATCAGGCTCCCCACCCAGCGGGGGGTCTGCTTCTCCCTCTGACCCTCTTCCCTCTCGTGCTCTCTGTCTCATTCTCTCTCTCTCAAATAAATAAATAAATAAATAAAAAGAAACGCTCTTGAGACATCTTGGGTGCAAAAAGGTGGTTTTAGGGGCGCCTGGGTGGCTCAGTCAGTTGGGCAGCTGCTTTTGGCTCAGGTTGTCCCAGGGTACTAGGATCCAGCCCCGAGTCGGGCAGGGACCCTGCTTCTCCCTCTCCCTCTGCCCCTTCCCCTGCTTGTGCTCTCTCTCAAATAAATAAAACCTCTAAAAAAGGGGGGGGGGCGGCTATTAAAGCACAGGGGACAAGACCTGTGGACAGAAAGAGCTCCTGCTCCGGGGTTGTGAGGGGTGATTGTTGATATACTCTGGAGTTGGGGTAAGTTAAGGAAAAGGCAGGTTTTCAAAAGAACTTTCATATGCTAAAGAGGATCTACAAAATACTAGAGGCCTTGCCATTGTCAAGTTTAGGTTGTTTTTCCCTCTAGTAAAGCATTAACGGTAAGACAGTTGGGAGTTTCCTTCTGGAAGTTAGGTTATTGACAAAAATGCTTTTTTCTCACTAAGACATTTTGTAAACTGAGGGAGACTGTGATCTCTGTTAGTTAACCATTTGTTTTCCCTTCCCTTAGCTTTAGGGCAGACAGGAGTGCCTGAGGAATGCCACACATAGCCCACCTGGGAGTTGGGGGAGGGGGGCGGGCTGCAAGGTGTCAGCTTATGTTTGCTACCTCATCAGAGACCACCTCGTTACATCTTTAATGTCAGAGACGAGATATCCCTAGGACAGTGACAGCTTGGACCACTAAAAATTACCAGACTTAAAAGAAAAGTAAATATGGTTCTATCAGTGGTAGAGACGTCAAGAAGATTTAAGTTCCCTGGTCAGTTTTCAATAAAAGGCTGCCCGTGAAAGCCCTCAGTGGCTACTCTCCCTCTGGAGAGCTTTTTCGTTCCTTTCTGTTCTCACCTTCACTTAATAAACTTTCACTTCACTTCACCCTTTTGTGTCTGATGTGGGAAACCAAGGCAGAAGAAAAATTACTGAGTTTCCTTACTGCCTGCAGCCCACTGACAAGTCCTTGAAACAAGCAGAGTGACATTCCACTGGGGACTCAGCTGCCTCGATGTTGACACTGCCAAGGGCAAAATACAATCCTAGCCCGAAATGCCCCCTCTGCCCCCCGCCCATCCTGTAAGCCTACTTTAATATATACAAATTCCTTTAGAAATTTCCTTTATCTCTAAACCCCCTAAGATACAGATGGGCAATCCCCCCCCCCCCCAAGCATATGACCCACCGATATACATCTGAAGGGTCTCATGACTGCATTTCTACTAAACGGTAATAAATGACCTTTCATAATAGCTAGCCCCCTCAGGATCTGGAAACCTTGTTACCAAAATACCTGGGAGGCTTACACTATCCCTAATCCCCTCCCAACTTGAAGATACATAATCACCACCCCTCACAACCCCATGGGTACTGTCCCCGTGCTTTAATAAAATCACCTTTTTGCACCAAAGACGTCTCAGGAATTCTGGCCGTCAGCTTCGAACCCTAAGGTTCTTTCCTGTATCATTGTCCTCAAGATTGATTCTTCGACTCCGTGAGACAAGAACCCTGCAATCCTGCAACAGTGTGATTTTCTTCACTCTGCCAAAAGAGAGGTAGGGGAAATCAAAGAAGGTAAGATGAAACAAATAGAGCCTGTGACAAAAAAGAATGCCACCCCCCTTGTAATTCAGATATTAGTGATGTGGTCTGGGAGTATAGGTGAGGTTCGGTGGGGGGAGGTCCAGAGCTGACGACCAAGAAAGAATTCTTGAGACGTCTTTGGTGCGGAATGGGGGCTTATGAAAGCACGGGGACAGGACCTGTGAGCAGAAAGAGCTGCTCCACCGGGGTTGTGAGGGGTGGCTGATGATATACTCGGGAGTTGGGGGAAGTAAGGAAAAGGGAGGTTTCAAAAGAACTTAAATATGCTTAAGAGGACCGACCTATAAGATACTGGGGGCCTTGCCTTTGTCAAGTTCAGGTTATTTTCCCCTCTAGCAAGGCATTAACAGTTAAGATAGTTGGGAGATTCCTGGAAGAAAGTCACGCACGTCCCATCCAGGAGTGGGGGTGGGGGGAGGTTGCAGGGTGTCAGCTTGTGCTTTGTCTTCAGCTAGCCTTCTGCTCCCTCATCATTAGCACGTCATCAAAAGCCAACCTGAGAAAGCATTTGCTGTTATAAATTACCACGACACCAACAAATCCCTCGTAGCTGTGAATACACTGTGCAATTTTCTCCAAGGATTTCTTCCTTTGAAGAAATTCAGATCTGTAATTAGTAAATATAATAAAAATCTACCTCAGTGCTACGTAGAAAGGTCCTACATCTTTTATTGTGGTGATGATTACACAATAAACATTTGTTAAAACTTACTGGATTGTACATCTAAAAATGATGAAATTTATCATGCTTCAATAAACGGTCAAATTTTACCTCAGCACTTATTTATGAGACTCATCATTATTTTCATACAATTCTTCCTTCTTTTTCTTCCCCCCGTGTGTACTCGGTCGTTGGTTTATTTCTCAAGACGTGCACGCTCCAGTGTTGAGTCAGCGGGGACAGCTGTGGCTCCTCGCTGCTACAGGTCCTCCCGCGGCTCAGGTTACAGACAACTCCACAGTGAGGGCACGGCGCACGCAGCATAAACAGGAAGCCTAAAAACCCCAAGCTACTCCAAGAAGACACGCAGGGGGCGGAAGGAATTCTTCCTCACTTCTATTAGTGACAACGTGTATAATAATTTATAAACTCAATCTTCGGATTATCTTTTCCTTTGAAGCAAATACAGAATACAATCAAAGAGACTCTGACTTACCGACATATATAGGCTGGATGTGTTATTTGTTAAACTATGGTTACTAAATCCAGTTCCTGTGGTTATGATGTGAGAAACTAAGGCAAAAAGAAAAATTAAATTCCCTTACTACCTACAGCCCGCTGTCAAGTCCTTGAAACAGGGAGAGCGACACTCCTCTAGGGACTCAGCTGCCTCGATGTTAATACTTTGCTAAGGGCAAAGGCATTCTTAGCCCGAACCTCCCCACTCCTGGATCCTGTAAGTCTACTTGAACATATAGAAGTTCCTCTGGAAACTACCTTTATCTCTACCTCCTAAGATATGTTAGCAATCATCCCCCAAGAATATGACCCACTGATACACATCTGAAGGGTCTTATGATGGAGTTTTTACTCAACAGTAATAAATGACCTTTTCCTAACAACAGCTAGCCCCCTCAATGTCCTGGAAACCTTGTTTCTTTTTTTTTTTTTTAAGATTTTATTTATTTATTTCCAAAATACCTGGGACGCTTACACTATCCCAAACTCCCTCCCAACTTGAAAGTATATAATGGGCCACTCCTCGCGACCCCAGTGCAGCTCCTTCTGCCCACAGGTCCTGTCCCCATGCTCTAATAAAAACATCTTTCTGCACCAAAGATATCTCAAGAATTCTTTCTTGGACATCAGCTCTGAACCCCAACATCTTTCCTACATCAGTTACACATAAGTTACTGGGAGTAAAGGAAATTATATAAAATAGTACTATACAGGTTTCCTCTGCTACTCAGAAGTAGAGCATTCCCATTTTCATAAACCAAAGAGCATAAAGCAAAGAGTCTATTATCATTAATTAATATGGAAAACTTTTTGAGCTTTCCCAGACCCCAAAGACAACCTCTGTTAGGTTTTTCTGATACATCTTGCTAACTAATGCCCCAGATGAATGAAGATGAAGCACCAATGGTCACAGACAGCTCAAAGCCCTGGCAGCTTGATGCTGAGATGCGGAGATGCTGAGTGTAGTTCCCAGGAAGGAGCCTGGTGGCGCCGCTCTCATGGCCCCGAGAGGGGCCTGCACTAGAAGGGCTTGCTGCAAACCAAATGCTGAGCACTATTTTTGCTTTTTGGTTTTTTTTATAAAAGTGAAAATCCTCTCCGGATTTCTTTTTTTAGATTTATTTATTTGAGAGAGCGCACACAAGCAGGGGGAGGGGCGGGGAGAGAAAGAGAGAGACAGAGAGAAAGAAGCAGATTCCCTGCTCAGCTCTGCACAGAACCTGACTCAGGGCTGGATCTCAAGACCCTGAGATCATGACCTGAGCTGAAATCAGACGCTTAGCCGCTGAACCCCCCAGGTGCTCCCAGACTTCTGTAGGTTAGATAAAACAGGTACCAATGTAGGTCTTTCATAGAAGTGGCTTAAATGCAAACTTTCAAGAAGCAGAGATATTTGTATTTCATCTGCTGAACAAAACACAACTTCTTAAAAATGGAAATTAATGGGACACCTGCCTCTTGATCTCGGGGCTGTGAGTTCAGACCCCACATTGAGTGTAGAGATTACTTACATAAATAAACTTTAAAAAAATGGAAATTAATTTTGAAATTTTAAAAAGAGTATATTGAACACCATTTACAAAACATATTCCTAACCACGAAAGTGAAGCAATTTTTAAATTAACTTTTAAAAAAAAATTTCTCTATTTCAAATATAAGCGTCCTTTCTAGTATTATAGTAACAAGTGGTCTGGGAGTCAAGAGGCTAGGTTAGTCCCAGTTCCAATACTAACAGGAAGGTGACCATTCTAGCCACTGTTCTCTCCTCACATGAGCAAATTAACTATCAGGTGACTCATTTATTTCTTCAGGGTCACCATCCTGTGGACCGCCAGAGTCCTCAGTTTTAAGGTGTCCAAATCTCTCCTGGGATTTCCCCTGTCTATGCATAACCTGCCTGGCACATGACAGATGAGGTGGTACCCGATCCGCATGCTTGGTATGGACTTAGGAGGCACTCAGTACATGGTACTTTCTTAAACATTACAATAAAATCTACTTAGGCTTTTTTTTTTAATATTTATTTGAGAGAGAGCACAAGACAGAGCAGAGAGCACAAGCAGTGTGCTTGTGGGGGAGAGAGGCACAGGGAGAAGCAGACTCCCCACTGAGCAGGGAGCCCGATGTGGGACTCGATCCCAGGACCCTGGGATCAAGACCTGAATCGAAGGCAGATGCTTAACCAGCTGTGCCACCCAGGTGCCTCTGAATTCACATTTATACTTAATTTTCTGTTCACACTAAAATTGAATAAAAGTAAATTAGAGATTCTGTATTTACTTTAATTATAAAGCAATGAAATTACCACATCAATTTAATCATAAGTAACTTAAATACAATAATGTGTGATTACTTTGAAAACATTATAACAAAATAATAGAAAACAAAATTAACCGAGTGAACTAGCATAAATTCTGGGCATTTCTGTGACAGGACACAAATTTTAAAATTTAATAAAATCCTACATTTTCTTTTTTTCCCCTCGCCTCTCCCTTTTTTTTAAGTTTATTTTACCTTGTAGCAATCCATCGTAGGGCTCGAACTCATAACCCTGAGATCAAGAATCTCATGCTCTTCCGAATGACTGAGCCAGGTGCCCCAATCCTACATTTTCTTAGCAAAAAGTTTCTTAAATCAGATTTTCCTTTCAAACTGGTCTTCATATCTTAATTGGAGCTTCTGAAGAATCACTTTATTAACAGTTGCAAATGTCCTTTTAACACATACAACGTGTACTGTATGTTGGAATCAAATACTTGAAGAAGTTGGAATCTTATGAATACAGCCAGGACAACAGTGAAGAGAGTCGTGAACAAAAACATCACAGTCCACACAGAAAACATTTTGGCACACAGCACAAACATAGACCTGCAGTGAAAAGAAGAAAAGAAAATTTAGAAAGTAGTTTCCAGAAGTACAGCACAGCTAGAAGACATTCAAATTGCTCTGCTCTTTTATCGATCAATTTTCCCCACCCATTTACCTACTTTATTACTTCCAATGTACTATTTATTCTCAAATCTAAGGTGACTATTTTACCAAAAAAACTATCCCTTACAAATGAGAAAATTACTTTGTTTTGACACCTTAACGTCTCTTGTATTGTAAAACATCCTTAATTACTTTGTTTTAAGTAATTATCCGGGGAAGACACATAAGCTTGAAATTAGTACTAGTTTCAAATGCTTACTCGTTCCTCTGATTTGATTAAAAAGAAAAACATAAATCTTTAACATAGATTTAGTTATTGCTAGGGAATGACCTCACAGCTGCACAAGTTATATTCCCCTTTTATTTAACTATTAAAGAATATGGAAAAAGACACATTTAAGACAAAAAGAAAAAATCCATTTTATCTCCACCTACTGTTATACTTCTGAGGAATAACCTGATATGAGCCTGGTTTTCAGTAATGTACTGAAAACTTCTAACGCTAGCTATTTCCTCAATATTTCTTGTATAATACTTAATATTTATTTATCTTTTTTTGTAAAATATTTTACTTATTTGTCAGGAGAGAGCGCACAAGCACTGGGAGAGGCAGAGGGAGAGGGAGAAGCAGGCTCCCCGCTGAGCAGGGAGCGCGACATGGGACTCGATCCCAGGACCCCAGGATCATGACCTGAGCTGAAGGCAGATGCTTAACCAAAGCTTAACCAAAGCCACCCAGGTGTCCCAATACTTAATATTTAGAAAGCACATGAACTTACATGTTGGTCTTTCAATTCCCCCTGACATCCATAACAAAATCTGAAAAAGAAAGTTTAAGAATCATTTTGTTAGGAATTCACTCCTTAAAATAGCTCGGCAAAATCTCAATAACAAGAATCCTGTAATTAATAAGTACTTATCTTCACACACGACTTTTATGAGAAAAACAGAATTAAGAATACCAATAACTTAAGAAAATTCTACAGTATATCCCAAGATCATCTCACAAAGCAAAATCCTACTTTAAAATTTTTTTTAAATTTTATTTTCATCAAGGTTAAATAGGAGCATGATTTCCCTACTGGGATTCTGTGAGGGAATTAAGCCCTACAGAAAATAATCTGAGTGACTATTCTTCAACTCTCCTGAGAATAGCAGGTAGCTGGTATAATTCTAGATGGACAGAAGAGAAGTTAATTTATGTGTGGATACCTGAGGGCTTAATTTTCAAGGAATGGTTTAAAGAGTTAAAAGTTCTCAAGACTTACTACCAAAAATAGCAGCCCTCTCCTTACCAACCCCACTTCATTTCCAGCTCCCCGAACAGTTTCAAAACTTCTAACTGTTACAGTGCTATTTCTTGTGTTTTTCTGGCATTGGCTATAAACCTCCAACTAAGGAAGATCAGAATTTAATTCTCTTTCAAACCTCTTGATCCAACAGCATGTACACACACATAACTAACACCATTCTCAATTCTTTGTGTACTAAAATCATTTTGAATAGAAAAATATTAAATGTTTAGTTTATTATGACTATAAAAACATATTCAGCTGAGCCAAGTAATACAATTCTTCTTCTCTTCAAAATATTTTTTTCCTGGAGTTAATAACTATACTGTTGTCCACAAGCTTAGTTTTCTATATAATTACCCCAACTCAGCCTCAACCTTTCCCTGAGAAATCTCAATGTCGTCCCTATGGTCACCCACATCAAGAATTCTAGTTTTCGCCCTCTTGGTGACATCTCTCCTGCAGCATTCTGACCTTCTCCAAACTGGACTATTCTCCACATCTGACACAAAAGTGTTATTCTGGAATCTCCCCTTATCATCATCCTAGGGCTTTCTTAAGCCACGTTTGAACCAGATCAATATTCCTATTCTCTTCCAGTCATTCTCTTTCTCAGGTCCTTTGAATCATCTCTTCCACAGCTTCCCCAGAGTCTCTTTTTGAGGCCTTGTAAGTCTGAAAATGTCTTCATTGACCTAACTGATAGGTTTGCTAGGTATGTAATTTAAGTTGGTAACAACTGAAGGAAATCACTTCCTGGCAATAGCCAGTATTGCTGAGACACAAAACAATTTTAATTCCAGATTATGTGACCTAATTTTCCCCCTCCAGAAATGTTTAGTTTTTTGCTGCCTATTCTAAAATTTCACAATGATACACTTTAGTGTGGGTCTATTTTCCCTATGTTAGGCACCTGACAGTTCCTTTCAATCTATAAAGTTCTGTCCTTCAACAGTAGACAATATCCTTAACTATTTCTTACCTACTCTTTATTTGATCTTTTCTCTGTTTCTCTAACTATTCTAATACTAGACCTTCTGGATAAATGCTCTGGTCTTACACCACAGAAATCAGGTAAGGTTGCAAACCAGGACTGTTTTGTTGTTTTAGAGAGCTGATTTATCAGTATTTGACTACACTTACTATACAGAGATGGGCTTAGGGAAATTAATAGATTTCTGGAGATCCAGATCTGTTTAATAATGAGTCACTTCAGTCACAACCAAGGCATTCTACCATCTCATTTTCCAAATTACAAGTAATCTTGCCCAAGTTAATATGACTATCTTTTTTAATGTAGTAACAACACATTCAAACATTATTCTACCACATATAACAGATATAAATTAATCAAAACTCATATACTTTTCTCCATTATGTTCTTCTAGAGGAAGTTCTCGAAAAGCATCCAAAGGAAATAAATGATGGTAAGACCGTGCCAAATGCGGAGCAGACACCAAAGTAAGACCTAACAAATAAAGCAGAGAATCATGTTTAATAGCCCAAACCTCAGTAAGACAATGGCTGACATGTCAAATAATAGGCTAAATATTTTCAAGGTTTTTTTAGGACTGCTGGTATTGATTTCTTCATTTACATATCACCTTAAAAAGGAGATTCCAGGATGGAGTCTTACTTCTGTCACTAATTGTGTGACCTCTCTTGGCCGTTTGCTTACTTAAAAATGAAACAAAATTCTACAATTCTATCACTTTAATTCCTCATTGTCCTTATATATATTTTATGAACGTTAAGAGCTACAAAAATGTCTACTAGATCTACAGCAAAGCCTTTAAAGAACATACTCATTTCAGAGGGAGAATCAGAAAACTGTTCTAGAATGCCACGTTTATTCTTAGAAATGGAGTACTGGGTACTCAATAAAAAAAATAATCCTTTTCTGATTCTCACAGATTAAATTCATAAATATAGGCAGAGCTTAACATTTATATTTACTTTATTAGCAATATAGGTAAGAAGTTATTCAAGATTAATTTACTAGATAAAGAACAGTTGGTTTCTCACCACAGATTTTACATTCAACTGGAAGCTCACAGTACTTTGCCCGACACTGTGGGCAGAAATACCCTCCTAATGTAAGTCCTGGCTCAGTGTTGCTATCCAAGTGCCTGTGGGAGGAAACAGTACTTTTAAAGTGATATATAAAGATGGGAATGGTTATAGCAAAACAAAGTATGCTACCTTGATTTTAAAATCTTGAAGTTGTTTCATAGTTCATTTAAGCGAGGTTCATTCTTCTTTTCTCTCTGCATTTCTGTTTTGAATAGTGTGTATTAATGCTTTTTTTTTTTTTTTTTTAAGTAATCTCACACCCAATGTGGGGCCCGAACTCACAACCCCGAGATCAAGAGTTGCATGCTCTTCCTACTGAGCGAGCCAGGGGCCCAAATTGCACTAATGTCCTTAAATTCACTCATCTTTTCTTCAGGGACTCATCTGCTGTTAGTCCCATCCAGTATATTTTTCATTTCAGACACTGTATTTGTCTCTAGAACCTTGATTTGGGTCTTTTTTGTAATAGCTGTTTTAATACTTTGCCTAATTCCATCAACTGTGTTGTTTCTGAGTATGTTTCTGTTCTATGATTCTCTCCTTATTATGGGTCATATTTTCCTACTTCGTTGCATGCCTGGTCATTTTTGATTTGCTGCCAGACATTATGATTTTTCTTTGTTTTAGGTGCTGGATTTTTTGGTATTCCCTTAAATATGTTGGGGCTTCTTCTAGAATATAGTTAAGTAACTTGGAAATAGTTTGATCTGTTCAAAACTTGCTTTAGAGTTCATTAGGCTATCCAGAACAGCTGTTAGTCTAGGGTTAATTTGGTTCCATTACTGTGGACTCTGTTCAATGCCCACTGTTAAGATATCCCTCCACACTGACTGGTAGGACCATGAACTGTTCCCTGCCCCATGTGAGCTCCAGGGATATGCTGCCTGCTCCTATTCAGGGGTTCTTTCCTTGGTCTCTAGTAGCTCCCACACAAATGTGATGATCATAACTCAGCTGATGACTCATGGGGAAGTCTCTGCAATCTCGAGAGCTTTCTGTACAGCTCTTTACTTTCTAGCACTGTGCCTGGAAAACTACAGCCATTTCAGCCTCCCCAAACTCTGAACTTGGTTTCCTCACCTGACCACGACCTCCAGGCTCTGGTTGGGTTTTCCCTCCCTGCACTGCAGCCTGGAAATTCTCTCGAGGCAGTAAGCTGCACTCACAGGGCCCACCTCATGTGTTTCCCTGCCTTCAGGGATCATTACCTGCACTGCCTGTTGTCCACATCTGAAAATCATTGTTTCATATATTTTGTCTGGTTTTCTGGTAAGAGGGAGGACAGTACATTCAGTCCCTATGGTACCTTTATAGCTGGAGACACAACTCTTATTTGTGATTTTTAAGAATTACTTTCTTTAATTTTGTTTTATAATTATGTAAACTATAAAGCTCTAAAGTTAAAGCAAGGTATGTTCAGAAAGGTCTAGGAGCCATCCCTTTGCCTTTCTCCACGTACTGCCCAAGTAAATATTTTTTCAGTTTTTACTTTTTATTTCCATTACTATTTTTATCATTAATATAAACAAGTATGTATATCCAGTCAAATCTCCACCCTCTTCTTAGATGAGTGGCAGCATACAATACACTTTTCTCTACTTTGCTATTTTACTTAGTAACAGATCCTGAGGATTACTACACAGGAGTAAACGGAGATAGTCCTCACTCCTTGTTACAGCTATATAGAAGGTAACCTTTTTACAAAAGCCATTACACCCCAAGCCCATATAACTCAGTTTATATTTTTTAATTTATAACTTATAGGAAAGAATTAAAAATGTCAAACATAATCACTGAGAGTTTCAAGGTTTTTACTTACGCCATGCTGAAAGAGGGTTTTGCATCTTGATCAGACAGAGAAGCAATGGTATGCTGGGGAAATCCTTCATAGAAAAAAATGTGTTACTTTCTTTTTTCAAGCAAATAGCAAAATTGTTGGATTAGGAACCTAAAAATGTTCCTACCAGAAAGCCCACAAAGTTGTACAAAAGTTCTCTCTCCTGCCTTTCAGATTTGTTTACTACAGTATGGTCAGGCTGACTGTAATTCCAGGTTATGAGAAAAATTAAAAGTGGAGAATGTGGGGGAAAGATCTGTCCATACATATGGTTGCAGATTCTTAAGTTTATAACTATCTAATTTAATACAACACACACTGCTTTTTAAAAATAAAATGTTTGTAATTTTTAAATACTTCTGATACATTGGAGTAATCTATTACATAGTTGTCCACTTTCATTTTATATAAGAATATACTTCTATGCTTAAAATTTTGGAATGCCTAAACCCATGTAGTTTGTTTTCCATACATATTTTTCAAATTCTGACAACACGTCCAAGAAAAGCAAAAACAATAAAAAAAAAAAAAAAAGATTTCACTACATAAAAATTTTAAGTCTATCTATATAGCAAAACAAATAAGTAGGGGTGCGTGGATGGCTCAGTTGGTTAAGCATGCAACTCTTGATTTCGGCTCAGGTCATGATCTCAGGGTCATGAGATCGAGCCCCACACAGGGCTCCATGCTCAGCATGGAGTCTGCTTGAGATTCTCTCTCCGTCTCTCTCTGTCCCTCCCTAAGCTTGGTGCGCACACTCCCTCTCTCAAATAAATCTTTTTTTTTTTTTTTTTAAGATTTTATTTATTTATTTGATAGAGAGAGACACAGCGAGAGAGGGAACACAAGCAGGGGGAATGGGAGAGGGAGAAGCAGGCTTCCCGCTGAGCAGGGAGCCCGATGCGGGGCTCGATCCCAGGACCCTGAGATCATGACCTGAGCCGAAGGCAGACGCTTAACGACTGAGCCACCCAGGCACCCCTCAAATAAATCTTTAAAAATAAATAAATATCTATTTTATTTTTATTATTTTTTAAAGGTTTTACTTATTTGAGAGAGAGACAGAAAGAGCAACAGCAGGAAGGGCAGAGGGAGAGGGAGAGGGAGAAGCAGACTCCCCACCGAGCAGGGAAGCCCCATGCGGGGCTGGATCCCAAGACCCCAAGATCATGACATGAGCCGAAGGCATACGCTTAACCGACTGAGTCACCCACGTGCTCCTAAATATCCACTTTAAAATAACACAAAATAAACACTTACCCATGCGAATAAGTGAACATTCAGAACTTGAGCTAGCAGGCGGAGGACTAACATGATGTGTCAGCAATTCTTTATAATGGCTTTCATCTAAAATAACATGGTATGTGCCTAATTAGACAAAAAGTAAAAGAAAAATCAGCTTTCCAGATATAAGTATCAATTGTAATTTTTTCTTTTTTTTTTAAATTTTATTCTAAGTCATCTCTACACCCAGGCTCAAACTCACAACCCCAAGATCAAGAGTCGCACATTCTATCAACTGAGTTAGTCAGGAGCCCCTCAATTGTAATTCCTATGTAATTCTGTAAAAGTTTTGCCATCTGAAAATGTACATTTTCAAAATAAGTATTTAAGTTAAATTATCATTTTTCAAAAACCTCATTTAAATGACATCTCTAAATTGACTTCTCTGGGAATAACTATAATTACAATTTAATTAAAGCCAAGTTGTAAGATCTTTACAAAGTATCACATATTAGTGAAATTTCTAGCATTTCAAGAGTTATTAACACTTCCTCTAAACACTGACATAACTACTGAAAAGTCCCTGCATTTTGAGATATCTTATAGAATCAATGATACATTTAAGATGACTATCCGTATTATGGATTTCAGGACATGAAGTGATTTAAATTTAGTACCGTGAAAACAGATGAAAACATACTAATTAATAAATTGTTACTTCTTACAGAGTAATTATGAATAAATACTGAAGAATCTAGATATATACCACCAGTTTCACGAGCAAGTACAGTGCAAACCCGAACCTCTGCAGATAATCCGATAACAGACACTCTAATTTTAGCTGCCTTTAGGGTCTTCATAAAATCCATGTAAATAAAGGGTTTCAGGGGAAGGAAAAAAACATGCAAAAATTAGTATGTTTGAAAAACAGAATTTTCTGAAAACTAGTAATAAATTCACTATAGAATTCTCTTTAGAGTTATAACTCTGGTTTTGATTATAAGGAAAGGTAGTGGTTCTACCTTGATTAGATCATAGATATTAGACGGATCACAAGTTGTGAGGCTGCTAAAGATGATTAGGACTTCTCTACTTGTATGTCCAGGCATGTGTCTACAGAAAGATAAAATATATTCCCATTAGGTATAACAAATTAATAAAAAATTTACCCAGACAAAATAGTACATGTGGTTTATATATTTAGACTACAGAATATCTCATTTGTTTTAACATTGCAAAGGAATGAATTGAGTATACTCTAAACATGTTAAATTTTTCTAAAATTAGCTACACAAAAAACTGATTCATTTATTGTTTCCATAAATATTTACTGAATACTCTTTTAGGTTCTAGGAACAGAGTAATAAGCAAGAATGAATGAGGTTCCTGACATCATGAAGCTTACAACCTAGTAGATTCGTTTTGTACAAAGTCTAACGTGTACACTGGAAAGTATGACAATACCATGTGGATCAACTTTAAGGTGTGTCTTGACAATAGTAACATGCTTCTTTTTTAAAGGCTATAATTTAACCTCATGGTGATTCAGAGTGATAATATTCATAAACATTAATTTTTGTGTATCATTTAATTATATGATAATTTATAGGACTTTAGGACATGATGAACTATTTTCCCCTATCTAAATCTACGTAAATAGATTTCTATGCAATCTTAATCTATGCAATTTTATCAGCTATTTATAGCTTTCCTGCTTCTATCTGCATTGCTGGGCCTTCAGGTTTCATTTGTGGATGCTGCTCTTGTGCCTACCTCTAATGTGGGTGTTAGCTTCTTCTCACCTACTTCAAAACTAGAAAAATATCTATTATATAAAGCTATAAAAGTCAGGACAGACTATCCAGGGACAAAATATATGCGCTAGCACTAATGGAATATTTCCATTAGGGTCTCAGCTACCTTCCACATATTTGAACTCGCTGGAAGAGTACGCTATTAATTTGCAGATGTGCTACAAAGTAAGTTAAGAGAAGTCAATAAATGTGCAAAAAACTCACAGTTATTACGCACATTCAATTTCATATACAATCTAATTTTTAACAAAATACTTTTTCATCAACATTTTATTTTGTACTAATATTGCTACAGTTTTAATTATATTTTTCTAAAACCTCTAAGAATCTATCTTACCAACTCAAACGTAAAATAAAAATTACAAACAACACCACACTAAACATCATAAACGACATTACATATTTCTCTTAACGGTTTCATTGCAGCTCAGTTTATGGAGAAACATACTGATACGTGTTCATCTCCATTCAAAAAAAAATGGACACCAATTATAAATAAAAAATGTAAAATACCAACTTTAGAGTTTGCATAGCCATGCTTAAGGAGTTATAGAGGGATGGCTCTCCATGACAGGTCATATCTACAGCTTTCTTCAAAGATGTTACATGTTTCCTTGGGTTTCCTAAAATAGAAATGGCATAATCTACTTATAATAACATTTTATATATACATTATGGAAATTTGTTTCTCCCCATATTTACTTATCTATGTTGTTAAAGAATAGAATCTCTTTGATTTACATTTTTAGCAAGTTGCACTTTTATCAGAGGCGTTGTTATATCAACTTTTACTTCATACTGAAAGAATAAAAATAATCTGTTTCTACGAACTAGCACATTTTCTTTTTTTAAGATTCTATTTATTTATTTGACAGAGAGATAGAGAGGGAGCACAAGTAGGCAGAGCGGCAGGCAGAGGCAGAGGGAGAAGGAGGCTCCCCACTGAGCAGGGAGCCCGACGCGGGGCTCAATCCCAGGACCCTGGGATCATGACCTGAGCCGAAGGCCGACGCTTAACCGACTGAGCCACCCAGGCGCCCCACATTTTTTTTTTTTTAACGTGGGGCTCGAACTCATGACCCCGAGACCAAGAGTTGCATGCACTACTGACTGAGCCTGCCAGGTGCCCTATTAGCACGTATTTTAAATATTACTAACTTCAAGTGCAAAACTTTTTACATTTAAGACTCACACATTTTCACATTGTCACATCTCTTAAGTCACGCCGCGTCGCACCATCACTGGCAGCCAGGGAGCACCTGTGCGGCACACGTCACGGCCTGCTCCCACGTGACGTCACTGCCTGCTCCCACGTGAGCCTACGCATGGCTACCGCGGTGCTGTTCCAACTGCACCTGTACATTGTTTGTGCTATTCGTGGCTAGTTTCACTGCCATTTCAAGTGTTTCTACAAAAGGTTCTATTTTTATGTAGAAAGGCAAGGAACAGAGCAGTGAGGTATATATTATCAGTGAAGCAAAAATTCATTGATGGAAGAATGACTGCAATTCCCTATTTTTCTTCAGGGGATTAAAAAAAGAGCTTTAGGGGCGCCTGGGTGGCTCAGTCGGTTAAGCGGCTGCCGGCTCAGGTCGTGATCCCAGAGTCCTGGGATCGAGCCCCACATCGGGCTCCCTGCTTGGCAGAGAGCCTGCTTCTCCCTTTCCCTCTGCCTGCTGCTCTGCCTACTTGTGCTGTGTTAAATAAATAAAAATCTTTAAAATAAAAAAATTTTTTTTTAATTTAAAAAGGGATTTAGAAGACCTAAGAAAGGAAGATTTCCGCAAATAAATACAGCTGTGTTATCTTCTGTTACCGAAATTACATCTGAAAAGATTGTCTATTGCTATTTTCTCATACCAAGCAATACATTTTTTGGTGTGAACAATTTATATATATCATCTGACACTGTATCAAATTTTAACTGCTAGGGTGTTTCCTTCTTGATAGCTGATAAAACAAAGGTATCTTACAAATGATGCAATCTTAGATTCAATGACATACGGTATTCTTCTGACATCTTCTCCTATTTCAACACCATCTTCATGTTAATTAATGATAATCAAAATATCATTAAATTGTTTGATCACATAATTCATCAAACTACCTCCATACCATTGAACATGTCTTCCCAATTTGTCACTACTGTTACGAAGAGTGTATTTGTAGAATGAGGCTTTTTCTTCTTTCATAATGCTTCTTAAGTATAAATTCCAAGGAACAACCATTTTTATATCTTTTCCCAAAAATGTTAAATAAATTAATCAGTCTATCAGCACTATAGGTACCAGTTTCTCCATGGTTCCACAAGCAATATACTGCTTTTTAAACTTCATTTTGTTCATTTAAAATATATAAAATAATAAAATGTTGTTGTGTGGTATTGTTGTACCACTTGTTTGGCTAAAATTTCTTTTTTAATAGCTATTTCGTTTCTCTTTTTATTCTGGTATGAATTATCTGTTGTCTTTGTCCATTCATCTACTTATAGCTTCTTCGTGTTCTTATTTATCTAAGTTTTAAAATACTAAGCATTTGCCATTATTTAATACATATTTCAAGTATTTATTTAATCTCGGGATCCTAAGATTTTAGAAATGAAAAGTACATCACTAAGTCCAAATCCCTCATTTCATAAGTGAAAAACGAATCTAACAAGTTAAAAGATTTGCCTAAAGACAAATACCTACCCAGTGGCAGGACCAGCACTTAAACCTACATCTCCTGGCTCTCTAGCCACTTCTCTTTCTACCATACCATACAAAATAGTTCGTTCACCTCCTATTGTATTGTGAGTATAGGAAAAAAGCGAACTCGATTACTGTCAGTGTGGTTTACAGCAGTGATTCTGATCAGACAGACAAGGAGTGCCGTCAAGAGGCCTATCAAAATATCCAGAGGATTTTTCATCCCTATACGTATGACTTCTCTGGCACCCATAGAAAACTACTCTGAATGTGAGAAGGGTGCCAAGAGGGTCCTACGTCCTTTCCTGGGAGAAACCATCCTGTCCTCATAGTATAACAAACCAGCTGCTTACCCTGCTTCCATCCTGCTCCAGGAGCAGGCATGTAATCCAGGCCTACCAACACAATACTTCATTCCTCTGGCCACTTTGCTCATGGGTGGGCAAATCAGAAGCAGGGTCATTCCGAGACCTCCGTGGGACTTGTGCTGAAGCTACAGACTATGAGGGTCATGGAGACCCAGGGCTAGTAACAGACATCTTTTCACCTCACTTCAGAGAATGAAGCCAACCAGAGCCAGGA
Source organism: Phoca vitulina (assembly GCF_004348235.1). Taxonomy (NCBI): domain Eukaryota; kingdom Metazoa; phylum Chordata; class Mammalia; order Carnivora; family Phocidae; genus Phoca; species Phoca vitulina. The sequence goes on from NW_022589709.1 coordinate 55,548,583, forward strand.
ACCCTGGAAACTACCATGTGTGAAATCAGCCCTCCTTTAGATGGGAGTCAATAATTTCCCTTGTATACTAAAGCTAGTTTGAGATTTTTTTGGTTACTCATAACTGAATTTCTTGATCACACCAGGCTAACATACATTTCACTCCTTACTGCCATAGTGAAAAACTATTAATGATGAAAATATGTCATTTCAAATTTATCTGTATTGGTAAGGATGAAAGGATGAGAACCACATTTAAGGGATAGTGTATTTCACAGAAATTAAAGTAGAATTAGTGATGTGAATTTGTTAAAACAGCACCAAAACAAATAAAACCTGCAGTATCTTTTAACAGAATAAAATTCAGTTAGACATGTCATGTAAGCAGAAAAACTGAATTATTAATAATAACTGCAATTCAATTTTTAAATCCTTTCCTCTTTAGAGGTTTAACTTTTAAAAAATTAATTTTAAGGGCGCCTGGGTGGCTCAGTTGGTTGGGCGGCTGCCTTCGGCTCGGGTCATGATCCTGGAGTCCCAGGATCGAGTCCCGCATCGGGCTCCCTGCTCGGCAGGGAGTCTGCTTCTCCCTCTGACCCTCCTCCCTCTCATGCTCTCTGTCTCTCATTCTCTCTCTCTCAAATAAATAAATAAAATCTTAAAAAAAAAAATTAATTTTAAGATTAAGTGGATTTTTGGAATGGTTACAGTAATTTTATCTTAATACTTTCAGGATAAGAATGTATAAGTCTTAAATAAACATTTACATTCATTGCAGTAGTATTCATTACCGTACAGAACTCAATTTAAAACAGTTCGTCTTAGATACCAAGAGTTTACTGGAGGATTTAATCGAGGGGTTATTAAGTGTTTCACATGGAGAGCATAAAAGAAGTCTTCATTTTACTTATTAGGCAACCTTATGAACAGGGTTACAAGGTTGAGTAAATAGAGCCAAGTCCTTGAGTCCTATAGAGGTAATTTTATGCATACCTGAGAGTTCGGTCAGTTTTTCAGCTCTTTTACTCTTTGTTACAATTATTCCAATCTCAAAATAAAAACAAAAATGATTATTAACTTAACAAATTACTTCTTCTTCATAAGAATGTACATAATGAAAATAAATTAGTAATTACAAAAGACATAAGTAACATACGAGAAGCTTTTTCTCATGATGCTTTTGACAGAAATTTAGCTATGAGTTTACTGTACATTATTTAACTTTTAGAGTTGCCTTGCTTGTCACTGATAAGTGTACCAGAAACTGGTACACAATCTGGATCACTTAATAATTCACAGAATGTATGCCCAACGTTTTAAAAATAAATTAGAATTGGCAGTAATACCAGGAATCTAAATCTGAATTCCATCACTTATCTACATACCTGACTAATAGGATTTTGATCAAAATATTCTTCTACGAAGTATTCCAATAACTGTTTAAAGAAAACAAAAATACTAGATAAGGGCAAAATAATAACCATAAAGAAATGTTTTGTGAAACCTATTTATCAAGCGTCACTTCTCTTGAGATTTTTAGGCTCATAGATTTTCAAATATATTTAGTAAAATATTTTCAAATATTTTAGTAAAAATATTAAATAAACAAAAATAAATTTTAAAATATTCAAATAAATAAAAATCACAATATTAAATAAGCCTGAATTTAAAATGGTAAGTGATGAACTGGGTTTAACAGATAGAACCAGGGCGCTGGGTGACTCAGTTGGTTAAGGGTCCGACTCTTGATTTTGGCTCAGGTAGTCATCTCAGGGTCATGAGATTGAGCCCCAAGTCAGGTTCGGTGCTCAGTGGGGAGTCTGCTGGAGATTCTGTCGGCCCCTCCCCCACACCCTGGCGCATGTGCTCTAATAAATAAATCTTCAAAAAATAAAAAGATAAATAAAAGATGGAACCATTTGGATTGTGAGACAGATGTAATCTAAACATGGAAAGATCCTATGAAGCCAGAAACAAGAGAATGAGCATAACCGAGGATGGGTTTTAATAAATTACAAATAATCTGAATGTGTTTATAAACTGGGCAGAATGATCTAAGTCCAAAGACAATGAAAAGGGTTAATTGACAAAGCAAGACCCTGACTGGGGTGGGAGGACAGAAATTAAGAGCATAAATATTAGTCATTTTGTTGTATCATTTTCCTAAATGATGTGATTGAACTTCTACTTAGCTATAGTTTGTATTACAAACTCAAAAAAATGCATTCTTTAAAAAAATTTCTTCATGGGAATGTATAGTATTTACTCAAGGGAAGAGAGTAGACAGAAAAAAAGAACTATGACCAAGTCCTAGGGCATTCCAGAATTTTAAAGTGGGAGAGGGGAGCCTAAGATGAAATAAAAAGACTACATGTAATGAAAGTCAAAAGAAGGATGTGTGGGGTGCCTGGCTAGCTCAGTCCTTAGAGTGTGGGAATCTTGATCATGAGGTCGTGAGTTCGAGCCCCACATCAGGGGTACAGAATTCTTTAAAAAAAACCAAAAAAACAAAAACAAACAAAAAGAACAAAAAAAGAATGCCTTTCAGGAAGGATTAAGTGTCAACTATTTCAGTTGCTGCTAAAGATAAAAAGGAGTTGAGTTTCACATCCTGGAGGTTATGGTGGACCTTGAAAATGTAGTTGTGAAGGTTCCATTCCAACTGGAGTGTGTTAAAGAGAGAATGCTGTGGACATTCAACTGTGGAGAGTGGATCAGTACTGTAATAAATACACACACATTCACCAATAGAGAAGATAAAGGACAAATCTAATCTAGTAAATTCAGAAAACTTATGTACAAGAAAAGGAACGGAGGATTCTGGAGCAGAATTTAGTCCAGCAGTATGATTCAGCATCTACTTCATCCTACTCCTCTGAAGCCCCATTCATGACTGAAAAAAGTCCTGGGAAATTTCGCTAATACTCTTGCTTTTGGAAAGAAGTGAAGAGAGAGTATTGTTATCTTTTTCCTCTTCTACCAGAAGTTATGAATGAATAGGGAAAGAAATCAAGAACTAACCTTCCTTTCAGAAGAGAAGAATCCAAGCTTCACACTTAATTGAGGGAAAGAGTTCCAAGGCTGGGAATATCTCCTCATGGAAATGCATTACATCCTCCCTCCCCTGCCCAGTTAGTTAAACAAGATACAGGACAGTTAATATAATCTCAGAAGATAAAATGAACGCCTGTAAATCCAGCCGAGTCCGCACACCCCCCAAGCTGAGCTTCACCCCTTTGGCGCACACCGTTTCATCCCAGCTGCTATTCTCAGGCCACAGAAAAGTGGATAAAACATAAACTACCCAAGCTAAAATCAAGCTTTAGAAGGGAAAACATCCTCCACACAAAAACCTGTTCACAGATGTTCCCAGCAGCATTATTCATAAAAGGCCCCCAAAAGTGGAAACAACCCAAAGTTGTATACAATGGAATACTGTTTGGCAAAACTACAGAAAATTTGCTTCTGTTTTCCTTTCCTTTTTTTTTTTTTTTTTAAAGTTTTATTTATTTAAGTAATCTCTGCACGCAACATGGGGCTCGAAATCACAACCCTGAGATCAAGAGTCGCACACTCCTCTGACTGAGCCAGTCAGGTATCCCTGGGTTTTCTTTTTGTAATGATAAAAATGCTCTAAAACTGACTGTGGTAATAATGTTGCACAACTCTGTAACAGGCAAAAAATTTTAACAGTATATTTTAAGTAAGTTGATTTTATGGTATGTGAATTATATCTTAATAAAGATGTTATAGTAAAAAAAATTTTTTTTTTAGAATTCAGTGTCCTTTCTCACGTTTAGTATAAATTAAAATGATTTTACTATACCTTTAAAGTACAAGTCAGTCTATTTGGCTTTAAATCTTGGTCTTCCATTGTTCTTGATCCATCTACTACCACATAAAGATGACGCATCTACCAAAAATAAACCACAAATATAACAATTTTCAAATACATTTTTGACCAAAAAGTAAAAATGGCATTTACTATTTACATATTCTACACATATATATGTATATATATTTTTTAAGATTTTATTTATTTATTTGACAGAGAGAGACAGCGAGAGAGGGAACACAAGCAGGGGGAGTAAAGCGAGGGAGAAGCAGACTCCCCACTGAGCAGGGAGCCCGATGTGGGACTCTATCCTGGGACTCCAGGATCATGACCTGAGCCGAAGGCAGACGCTTAACCATCTGAGCCACCCAGGTGCCCATACACATATATTTTTAATATATTCTTCTAAAACATTTGTTGTCTTACTATTATTAATTCTGTCAAGACAGAATGCTTCTCTAACCCAACTAGTTCTGTACTGGTAAAGAAAAAAAATGTCAACATACCATTCCCAGTCGAACTTGTCCATGGTGCTCAAATACTCTGTTAAAATTATGCAAACATTTTAATGGAATGTCCTCTATTACCCAAAAAATCAATATAACTTTTCAACTAACCTGCATTTTCTAGTGAAGTAAATTATTAACTTATGGGGTTCACATAATTACAGGCATTTTGGACAGTCCCTGAAGACCCATTTCCCTTCTGAAGTGCTAGGTGGCTGGTTCCTTCCCCCTACTCAAGAGTTTAAAGGTCAGTTTTTCTGGAATACAGCTGAAATGAAGTACTGAGGAGTGGGTATAGGTGGACAGAAAGGCTTAAAGGAATCTATTTTATCTTTTGTAACACACCTACAAAAAGTTTACATACCTTTTTCTCTTTGCTTTGAAGAGAATGTCTTCTATCGTAGCTTTAAGTGATCCTGATTCATCTTCTTTAAGAATCTCCCTATAAGCAATATTTACTTGTTTGAAAAGCTAAAATTTTATTAACCCAAAAGAAATGAAAACATATGTCCACACAGAGATCTGCACATGAATGTTCACAGCTGCATTATTCATAAAAGCCAAAAAGTATAATCAATCTAAATGTCCATCAATTGATGAATGAATGAATGAAAACATGGTATACAACATAATGCTATTCAGTAATAAAAAGGAATGAATTACTGATCCCTGCTACAACATGGATGAACCTTGAAAATACTGTTGTATGAAAGAAGCGAGACAATACTGACCACATATTATAAGATTACATATACATGAAATACCCAAAAAGGCAAATGCATAGAGACAAAAAGTAGATTAGCAGTTGCCTACAGCTGGAGGTAGGAATGAAGTTAATCGCAAATGGGCATGAAGTATCTTTTTTTTTTTAATTTTTTTTTAAAGATTTTATTTATTTGACAGCGAGAGAAAGAGAGATCACAAATAGGCAGACAGGCAGGCAGAGGGAGAGGGAGAAGCAGGCTCCCCGCTGAGCACAGAGCCCGATGCAGGGCTCGATCCCAGGATGCTGGGATCATGACCTGAGCCTAAGGCAGACGCTTGACGGACTGAGCCACCCAGGCGTCCCTGGGCATGAAGGATCTTAATGGGGTGGTGAAAATTTTCTAAAACTGATTTATGGTGATGACTGCACAACTCAGTAAATCTTCTAAAAATCAATGAATTATAAGTTGGAAACAGGTGAATTTTAACATGCGTTAAATATACTTTAATAAATTTAAAAAACCAATCACTGAACAAAAAGAGAGATAAAGGTGTAGAAGAACAGTAAGAAACAATGTGTAAATGAGAAAGGAGTCATAATGCCCTACTCACCATGTCCTTTCATAGCCTCCTTCCCATCGCTTAGTTCTTTCAGGTTCTTCATCCATTTTTTCCTTAAATGTATTATTCAGTATCCTGTAAAAGTCACTGAGTGTGAATTTTCTAAAAATATCTGGCACAAAATTCATACATTTAAATGTGAAAAGTAAAGAGAGGGAAGCAAACATACAAAGTAAGAAACAGAGAATGCAAGGTCATCTAATTCTTTGCAATTTATTTAATAATTGTTGTTGAATGAAAATACTTCACAAAATCCTCATGGAACTCTTTTTCCTGTCCATAAGAAAAAATATAAACGTTTACGCACAAGTTTGGCACCAAGAGAGATAAGCATCTTTTTACAAATTTTTTTAAAGTTTTTTTAAAGATTTTTATTTATTTGTCAGAGAGAGAGCAAGCGCACAAACAGGGGGAATGGCAGGCTCCCCACTGAGCAAGGAGCCCGAAGTGGGACTTGATCCCAGGACCCTGGGATCATGACCTGAGCCAAAGGCAGACGCTTAATGACTGAGCCACCTAGGAGCCCCTCTTTTTACAATTTTTTTTTAAAGATTTTATTTATTTATTTGACCGAGACAGAGCAAGAGCAGGAACACAAGCAGCAGGAGTGGGAGAGGGAGAAGCAGGCCTCCCCCTGAGGAGGGAGCCCGATGTGGGACTCGATCCCAGGACCCCAGGATCATGACCTGAGCCAAAGGCAGACGCTTAACGACTGAGCCACCCAGGCGCCCTCTTTTTACAATTTTTAAAAACAAAAATGCATTATAGTCATAGGACAACACCACAGAACTATGGAAAGTGAGTAAAGGTACAGATGAAACAAGATTAGCTACAAATGATGGTTATTATTACAGCTGGGTGATGGATCATGGTGATTCACTGTACTACCTGTCCACCTTTCTATATGTGTGTGAATTTTCTTATAATAAAAAAAAATCTGGGGCACCTGGGTGGCTCAGTCGTTAAGCGGCTGCCTTCGGCTCAGGTCATGATCCCGGGATCCTGGGAACGAGCCCCCCATCAGGCTCCCTGCTCCGCGGGAAGCCTGCTTCTCCCTCTCCCACCCCCCCGCTTGTGTTCCTGCTCTCGCTATCTCTCTCTCTGTCAAATAAATAAAAATAAAATCTTTAAAAAAAAAATTTTTTTTTAAGTAACCTCTATGCTCAAAGTGGGGCTCAAACTCACAACCCGGAGACCAAGAGTCACATGCTCTACTGACTGAGCCAGCTAGGTGCCCCATCACAATCATGAGTTTTAAAATGAAAATTATTATTCATAAATGATAAATGCTTATAGCTCATAACTCAAAAAAGGACACAATATTAAATGTATATTATGATCACGGGCGCCTGGGTGGCTCAGTTGGTTAGGCGACTGCCTTCGGCTCAGGTCATGATCCTGGAGTCCCGGGATCGAGTCCCACATCGGGCTCCCTGCTCGGCGGGGAGTCTGCTTCTCCCTCTGACCCTCCCCCCTCTCATGCTCTCTCTCTCTATCTCATTCTCTCTCTCAAATAAATAAATAAAAAATCATAAAAAATAAATAAAAAAAAATAAATGTATATTATGATCTCAACTATTAAAAAAAGAAAAAGGAAATGTTCAGTAATTCAATACAACACGGTTTCATCTAGATGAAGGGTGACTGGTTTTTTGTTTTATTACTTTCTGTATTTTCATATTTTTCATATGAACATGTATTTCTTTAATAATCAGGGATAAAACTGGTGGTGGGGGAAATCTATTAACCAGAGCCAAGTAATAAACATTCTAGTCACATCTACACTTCCATCCTCCCAAATGGAATCTCCCTCCCCATCCTATGCTCTCACTTCCTTCAGCTTCCTTCTTCCATATATGATCAAAGGAATCATAAGGGCCAAGAAGACATTAAGGACAAAACAAATCCCATCACTGACAGGAGCAAAAATTAATTTCTGTAATAAGGACCATAAGCAAGACCTTACCCTCCACCTACATCATGGTTTTCTATAGAAAAATATATTTTAAAATCTGAAGAACTGACTTATAAATGGACTTTTGGAATGAAACTCTACTAACAAGTTGGAGACTGCTTTCATGGCATCACTGCTTTCTGTGGCACCTGCTATAATCAGGTATTATTTGCTAAAGTTCTGTATCTCTCACTGAATTAACAAACCATTCCCTGGCATTGGAAGAAATCTATTTGTTTCTGGAAATCTGGTGATCTACTTTAGTATATACTTCGGTAGATTGCCTGAAGTAATGACAAGTGACTTAATTCTAACATTTGTGTTATTTCAACACACTGTGCTGGTGCTTGTATACAAGTTTAATGATGAGTGCAGGAAGAGGATATGGTGATTAAATGAACTTTTTGATCCTCCATGAAAGTTTCTGTATTTACTGTGAATTACAAAAATCAAAGCTTACATAGTGTTCTTGATGTTTTTAAACTTAAATTCTTACAAAGTCACTACTGCCATCCATCATATCAATATTTACACTGCTATTTTATTCTTAATTTATTACTTTTAATTTTCTTAAAGTTCAGAAACACAGTGAGAACTGATGAGCAGAAACTGCAAAGAGGAACACTTCTGGCTCACTTCATCCAAGGACTTCCTAATTAGAGCTGACTGCAATGGGAAATTACAGGGATAGGACAGAGGTATTAGGCTCCCATAACTACAGATGTTCCAAGGGCAGTTGGAAGTTTATAATGCATGTTATTAATACAGAGGGAAGTTACGCATCCTGGAGAAAGATGTAGTTGGTGACCTCTTAGGTCCGTATCTCCAAAAGCTGATCCGTTTCCTGAGACTCCAAATCCAGAAAAGCCACTGTGCCTAGCGTCAGCCTGTTGGTGTGATTCCTGTCACACGAGCTCAGAATGCTACTGCAAACAAACGAGATCTGCACCAAACATCGCAATTTATGAAGCTTTTATTCACACCTTACCCTGCCAAGCGCTATTAGACATGGGTGATCACCATCCTGTTTTCATACAGGGAACTCGAGGCGCAAAAGGCCGGTAACTCTCTCGAAGTCACACAGCTGGAGGCAATCAAACTCGAACCCAAGACCACAATTCCCAAAACTCGCGTTCTGCTTTAGGGAAGGAGAGCCATTCCCTGGACTGCAGCCCTAGATGGTTCTATGCAGCTAAGAGACGGAAGTTGCCCTCCTCCCCCTTCACACGCTCCCTCCCACCCTCAACCCACAATGCACAAGAGGCTGGTCGGCCCCCTTCAGCCTCCGCCCCCCACCCCCCGTCGCGCCGCGAAGGCCCCTCCTCGCTGCCGTGCTCCCCAGACGGTCGGTCCCCACCTTCGCTCAGCGAGGAGCTCTACCCGCGGACTCACCGGTCTCGTAGGACGCCGCTCTACCCGGAAGCTCCGTCCAGTCTGCTCCGAGGCCTCGGCGGAAGTCCTTCCCCTGCGCGCGGCGGCGACGCACAAACGTTCCGCTTGCTGCGAGCGTCGGTCGCTGGAGCAGGGCGCTCGGGGGCCGGGCGTCCCAGAAGCTGATGAGGGTGCGAGAAGGAGCCTCTTGCCCCGCTTTCAGCCGTTATTCACAAAAAGGCGGGAAAAGTGCGGGAAAAGTGATCTCTGTTCCGCCGGGTAGCCGTCGACCTGGGATCTTAGGAGCTTGAATTTTGTGTATTATTTCTGTAAGGTTGGCATGAAGGACTGATTGCAGCAGCGGCAACTAAGCCAGAACCTTGCGGTGCAAGAGTTTTCTGGGACTGCTCTGCTGCTCCTGTTCATGCAACAAGTATTATTGGGCACCTGCTTTGGGCCTGGTACAGTTCTAAGCACTGAGTAAATAGCAATTAAAAACTAATCCCTGCCCACCCCCACCCCCCCCCCCGTGGAATTCTTCTACTATGAATACATTTATCGAGAAAAGCATACTGTATCAAATGGTGATAGTGCAAAGAGAAAAATTAAGCATGGAAGGGGAACATGGTCCCAGCTTAACATAGTGTAGTCCGAGGAGTCCTCACTGACAGTTGAGCCATGACCGGAATAAGGAAGGGAGTTAACCATACTTATACCTAGGGCAAGACCTCCCGAGGCAAAGGGAACCACAAGGGCTAAGGCCCTGAGGTGGAAACCCATCCACGTGTTTCTGGGACTGCATGAGAAAACGGGTTGAGTGATGGCTGCTGAAATCGGCCGCGGGCTCTGAACATTTTAGTAACTTTGGAGGAATGATAGTGGTTTGGTCGAGGATAGTATGGCAGTGCAGCTAGTGAGAAGGGTTGGATTCTAGATCTTGTCGATAGACCAGATGTGTGTTAGGAAAAAAGATCCAATGACCCAAAAGTTTTCAGCTGAGCAACTGAAAGGTTAGAGTTGCAATTTCTGAGAGAATGGGGGGTGATAAGATCTGTTCAGTTTGGGACAAGTTTGAGATGCTTGAGATGCCTGCTAATACATATGGAAATAGTAGCGTGCATGAAAACTGCAGTGCCTTAAAATAGGCTAAAGATGTCAGCCTTCTGTGACTGTCTGAGGTGACCTCAAGCGGAAACCAAAAACAAGAAGTGGAAACCAGTTAGGCAGAGGTCTACAGGCAATATTTTTTAACAAATATGATAGAAGCACAATGTATTAAGATGACCCAAGCGTTTTTCACACGTCTATGTGTAAATCAGTGAAGCTGAATTTTTACAACGTAACTGATTGTACCTTGTGACACATAATCATAGAGAACTGCTTGCAAGCACATCTACCGCTTCCCGCTTTTGCGTACATAACCCCCTGTGAAGCTAAGTTTCAGAGCAGTTCTGAGCAATCTGAAATACTGTTTCGTGGGCGATAGTCCTCAGTAAGACAACAAATAATGCATTTACTAACCTACTTGGAGGTTGGCTTTTTTTTTTTTAGACGACATTAAGCATTTCCCACACTTGAGAAATGGAGATGCAAGGTCCAGCCAGAGCATCAGAAAAAGCTTACATCCACGAGAGGAACAGTGGGAAGGAACTGCAGGAACTGGAGCTTCTTTATTTCCCCATCAGCATACGCTCCCCCCCTCTGCTGCCTATATTGCTTTGTTGGTACCAACATCTTCCCTTGTGTTCTGCCCCCTCAAAAACATAAACACAAACCATGCTGCATGATACTGGAAAGACCTGTATTTAAAACCAGGCTCTGCCACACTAGCTGGGTGACCAACAAGCAAGTCACAAACGATACTTTCACCTACACACAACATAGTGGCAACTCCATTACCAGCTTTTATTTCCCCCCAGAGGACAAAGGCCTTATTATTTTCAGTGTTGTCTTTAAAAAGGAGAGGAGAATTCGGCATTGCTGATTCTTTCCCAGTGCCAGTCATCTTTCGTTTTTGCCTCCCCCACATCTTTAACTCTTCACAGGACTCACACTCTTTCCTTGCCCTTCCTACTTTCCCTCTATCCTCCCTTCCTTCACAAACTCCACTTTTTCCTTTTTCTTTTCCTCCATTCTGGTTGGCCATCATGTTCCAAGACAGGATGCATTCCTATGGGACAAGTGGCCACAACCCCAAGCCCCAAGCATGTATCTTGCATATGTTCACTATCCATCAGTCTGGGAAGACCTTTTTTTTAATTAAAAAAATTTTTTTTAATTTGAGACAGAGAGAATGAGAGAGAGAGAGCACATGAGAGGTGGGAGGGTCAGAGGGAGAAGCAGGTTCCCTGCCGAGCAGGGAGCCCGATGCGGGACTCGATCCAGGGACTCCAGGATCATGACCTGAGCCGAAGGCAGTCGCTTAACCAACTGAGTCACCCAGGCGCCCTAATTAAAAATTTTTTAATTTTTATTTTATGCATGCTCCACACCCAATGTGGGGCTTAAACTCATGACCCTGAGATCAAGGTCCCATGTTCAACCGACTGAGCCAGCCAGGTACCTCTAGGGAAGGCTTTTCTTTTGAATGAAAGAAAAAAAAAAAAAAAGGACAGGAGTCCCTAGTAAAGTATATTTGTGGAGAGGAGGCTGGATCATTCAAACTCACAACTGTGAAATTTACTCTCCTCTGTATATATTTTAGTCATAGATCTTAACTAGGAGTTGTACCAAGGCAAAACAAAACGTGCATAAATCCATGGTAATCCCTTGCCATAACTGTGGCTGACACAACATTCTAATTGTATACAAATTGGGAGAAGAAATGGATCTAACCTAGCCTTATGTTTCAACTAGTGAAACTAAGGGACAGCTATGAAGAATGGAACAGTCTGATCTTTGCCCATGGGTAGCTGAACACAGTCCCCAGGGCTAATGAATTTATGAAGAGCTCAGCCAGTGTTATTACGCTGAAATTCAGCATGCACAACTCTGGAGACTGGGAGAGGTGAACTTGATGGAAGTATCTGTAAAGATACTTTCTCACACAGAGACTCATTAAAAACCTCCACAACTGCTTTTAACAGAATAGAATAATCCTTATTTTGACATGTTATAGCACTTGTTCATCATCTATTAAGTCACAGTGCCAAGCCTAATGCAGTTATCTAAAATTCAAAAGAACTCATACCCTAACGCTGCACCCAGCACAGACCAGTAAGGATTGGGATGATACATACACTCTTAAAACACAATTTGTTTTTTAAAAACTTGTTTCAAGTCTCACCTTCCAGCTTTGGGAAATTGGTTTAACTGGCCATGTTTATTACATTCTGATAAGGACTGTTGTTCTAAGTCCTACATTAACTACCTTCATAACAACTATGAGATCAGGTACACACAGTTCTTACACAAATAAGCAAACTGAGGGGCGGGAAGGCTAAGTAATTTGTCCAAGGTCACAAAGCAAGTAATTGCTGCAGGCAAAGCAAGAATAGGACGACACAAGCAGGGAAGAGCGAGAGGGTCCTGTGACAGCAACTAGAAATCTTGGGGGACGCCTACATTGGGTTGCAGTCCCCCCCCAACAAAATCAATTATGTTTCCATGCTTTTCTCAAACTGCAAAGTGGCATTATTTTAACTTAACAGTGCTTTCTAAAAACTACCCAAGTTAGGGACGCCTGGATGGCTCAGTCGATTAAGCGTCTGCCTTCAGCTCAGGTCATGATCCCAGGGTCCTGGGATCGAGTCCCACATTGGGCTCCTTGCTTGGCAGAGAGCCTGCTTCTCCCTCTACCTGCTCTGCCTGCCACTCCCCCTGCTTGTGCTCTCTCTGACAAAAAACATAAAATAAAATAAAAAAATAAATAAACTACCCAAGTTACTTGGGCATTTTTCTTTGTGAAAACTGTTCCCATTAAAAGACATGTGAACAGTATGAAATGCAGGAGGAGGGATGACACAGCCGTCCATCTAAGTCATTTGTCCTTCCACAGAAGTTACACAGTTAATGTAGAACCACAAGCTGCCAGGAGACGGGGTCTGATTCCTGATTCCTCCAGCTGAGCTTTCAGAGATGTCCAGAGGAGATACTTCTATCACAGTGATGAAGCAGGGAGCATGTCTCTGTGTGAGGGACTCTTACAGCCTCAACTCAAAGTCCCCAGAGCCATGACTGGAGAACTCTTCTCCTGCTCGTACCCTTCTTTACACACGCACACCTATTCAGGTCTTTACAGATACTTCCGATATTTCATACGAAGCATTTTACGTCAATTAAAAGTACTTAAAATGCACTAAAAATATATTTTATTAACACCAGACACAGTAATCCCATCTTACCCATGAATTTAGTGACAGTCAACCTAGAATGGGAGCCCAGAACCTAATATTCCAACAGACCAAGATTCCAATCCTATTTAATCACTTGCTACTGTCTTTGACAGTGGACCAGTTAATCTACCACATCATCAGTTTTCTTACCTGTTAAATGAGAATGAGAAATGATTACATGTCAATGGAATGTTACAAGGATTAAATGATAATTTCATATATGTGTGTATACAATGTAACTTTTACTATAAATACCAATAGGCTTCAATTTATTTCAAAAAATACAAGCATATATGACAAAACTAACACCTGTTCTTTCTGGCAGATGGATATGTGTTTATAGTTTTCTATTTTTCTTTAAATTTTTCAAAATAAAGAGAAATTAAAATATTGATCTTATCTACTGTGAATACAGAAGCACCTATGTAAAGGCATCCCTGTGTGCAGTTAACCTTCATCAGCAGGACCACATGCTTTCACAACAGAATTTCTGGAACAATCGTTTAAAATAGAAGGCAGACTGCAGACGTAAGAATCTCAGGTCAGAGATGGATGAGACCTCCAACATCTAATCTAAACGTCTTGTTTTCCAAACTAGAAATCGGCCTAAGTGGTTCTTTAGTTACATCCAGCTGGTTAATCCCAAGTGGTCTTTAAGTACCACATTTGAGAAATTATTTTCTTGTATTTTATTTTTAAGTCCAATTTTCTGACACAATTTTACAATGGAAATTCATGCTATTTGATTTTGTTCGTTCAGCTGTATAGTTTTGTTTTGTCAGAACCCTGGCATCCTTGCCATCTTCATAATCTAAGTACACTGACTTCCAAGAACAAAGAAATTTAAATTTTAGCATACATAAAAATGAGTTAAGTTGCTCAAGAGTCTTCACCATTTGGTGTGAAACCAAAAGGTATGAAAACTATGAACTCTTACCTTTTGTAGCATGTACAGCACATGGAAAATTAAGAATTTCTTCAATTTGAAGAAATGAATCAATGTTATAATAGAAACATCATCTTAAGATGTATCTTTGGAAAATGATTCAGACTTGTATATAAAGAATTACATACTTAAGTGTCTGAATGGTATACTAATGATTATTTAAAGATTATTCTTCAAAAATTTTCACAAAAATAGTTCTAAACTGAGGGGATAATCACAATCAACTGGGCTAGCTATATGCCCACTATCAGCTAATTTCATTTACTAATAAAAATTTAAGTTACAAAAAAGTGATGAACCGAGGGCACCATCTGAAATAATTTGATGTTTTGTGGGATTGCCCTCTGTTTCCAGACAAATCAGCCTTCTGATAGCCAAAAGACTGGGAAATTTAGTAATCAGCACAGCACCCAAAATAGTTTAAAACATTAACAGATAAAACTCCAAACTTAATAGCACTAATGATGTCAAACAACTATATGAAAGAAAGACAACACCAGGCTTAATAGCTTAGAAAGTATATACAGAACTTGAACATTAAGATACAATTCAAGTCACAACTGAATTAGCAACGTCATCAGATACTCTGATATAATGAAAAAGCCTAGTTTAAAAAAAAGAAAACAAAACAATGCATGTAAACCATAAAAGATTACAAAGTATTTTAGAATACACAACAGAATTCTAACTAGGAGGTTTAAATTTTGATTCTTAAAAGGTAAATATATATTTACAATCTTTAAGTTTCACAATTTGTTATTTTTACATGATCTTTATTCTCTGGATAATTTCATAAAACAATAAAAAGCTCTTTTAACACCACGATACACAGAAAAAAAAAATCAATAGGGAGGTTGGTAGAATGCACTAGCCATAGTTATTAGCTAACATACAAAAGGCCAGGGGCTTTATTCATGGACTCAAGTCACAAAACAGACTGAACAAAAACTGCAAGCCAGGAAACAGGCACTTTCCCTTCAGAGACTTCACTGCAGGGACCGAGTTTCCTTACCTGAGAAGGACTGGTTATAAATAACAGTTCTGAAGGCAGAGTTCTGGGAGGAATGGATGAGATCACCTATGGGAACTAATGAGCTCACTTACGTTTTAAGAAAAGACTGTGCAAGTTCACAGCACAGGTCACCGTGGGACGTTCCTTCAAGGTTTAAAAACCTCAACCTGTAGTCAGTCAGTCCTTAATACAATAGATGAATTTTAAAGCACAGAACCCTTAATTGGAGTGTTCAGCCCAGTTGATTATCAAAAGCTATTTATAAAATGCTTCAATACTGATGAATTAAAGCTACCAAAACTTTGTAATGATCACAAAGATTTGGCCTCCTGGGTTAAAATCCAAAGTCATTTTGCCTCTTGATAACATTGCAGAGATGTCAAATACTTCTTAATCTCTCAAAGCGTGTGGCAGACCTTCTATGTTTTCTGTCTATCATAATCTCCGACCATCTTCTTGATGTGTGACAATTTGCTCTTCAACTGTTTGCAATAATTCCTCTTATTTTTGTAATCTGCAGACTAAAAAGGAAAAAAAATAAATCAGGTAAATTTAACAAAATAAAAACAAGTTGTGTTAGCTGCTAGGAAAGCAGAGGTAAATTAAAAAAAAACGTAGAATAGGGGCACCTGGGTGGCTCAGTCGGTTAAGTATCTGCCTTTGGCTCAGGTCATGATCCCAGGGTCCTGAGATCAAGCCCCACATTGGGCTCCCTGCTCAGCGGGGAGTCTGCTTCTCACTCTCCCTCTGCCT